>NC_140579.1:808738611-809056903 GCF_964204655.1 Triturus cristatus
CAACAACCGCCGAACCTCTGGAGAAGAGGGGGCGTCCGAAGACTAGTCAAGGACCAGACGCCGGCTAAGCACCGTAGAGTCAGTGACCGGCGTCAGGTCAACGTCGACCGGCACCAAAGGGAACGCCGGAACGACCTCCGCCACAACGCGCGGCACAGGAGACCGGAGCTGGGTCGGCTAAGGAATGGCGCCGAAAAGGCGTGGACTCGACCTCCGACAAGGCAGCCGCCTGCGTGGAGGGACGAGGGGGGCCCGGGCCTATGCGGCGCCGCCAGGGCTAGCAGCCGCTGGCGCCTGAGCAGCGTCACCTCGGCCTCGGCCGCTGCCTGCCCAGAGGACCGAGGGGGACTCTAGAACCCACCCCGAGCCCCGACAAACTCCCGCGACACCACAGGGACCCCAACAGGGGTTTGCGGCGAGGCAGAGGCGCCGTGGTCCGAAGGAGGGAACCCCAAAGGGCCGCACCCCGACGGCACCACATCCTCCGAACCTGGATCCGAACCTGTAGGCGCCGGAGACACCGCAGAAGTCCCCACACGCGGCAAGGGATCCGCAGATGTCCCAGGAAGGGAAGGAAGGCCTGCAAGGCTGCTGCATAGGCCTCCATCTGGGCTCTGGTTGCCCCCGCGCCGGAGAACGGCGGATAGGGTGGCGATGTGTGGGGCCGCACCACCCGCGGAGAACCCACGCCCCCAACAGGCCGGGGACCGGGCCTTGGGGACAAACTGCTACACTTACCAACCTTGCGGCCTGGGAGAAGGACGATGTCTGAGGTGGCGGGTCTTGAAGCCATCCATGGGGGTCGGTTGGACGCGGCAAGGACGCCGACATGAACATGCGTGCCAAAAGGAGTTTCATCCGGCGCTCCAACCGGGACTTCGGCTTAATTTGCTGACACGCCTCACAATCTGTGGAGTCGTGGTGCTCCCCCAAACACCACATGCAGATGGGGTGAGGATCCGTCGCCGACATCTGGCGCGCGCAAGACGAGCACGTCTTGAAGCCCGAAGGCATTCGCACACTGTTTCCAAGAAAAACGCTTAAAAGTGGAAAAAGAAGGCCTGAAACAGGCCAGGAACACAATCCGGGTCCGCGCTGCACGCAGAAAATAACAAAACCGACGTCAACGCGCCGGGGAGGACATCGGGGCGGAGTCGCGTGGTACAGCCCCCCGGCGCGCAGAGATGCTGGGCAAGAAAGTTTACCGGGTCCAGTCTCACGCCTGGGGATAATTCTACGTTAAGGAATCTGTGGCTAGTAGTCTATCAGATACACACATACACATATATATTCACACACACACACACATATATATACACATATATACACATATACATACATGCGCACACATATACACACACACACACACACACACACACACACACATATATACACACATCCTTACCGGGAGACAATGTAAGGATTTCAACAAATGGGCCGAAGGCGTTCCAGACGGCTCCAGTATTTTGTACCACTTGCAATGTATCCATACGCGTCTTGTTTGCTACGGCCAGTAGAGCATTTCCGTAGCTAACTACAAGGGCCTGGACGAGCATTCTTATGACCGATATTAGACCAAAGAAATGTGATGTTTGTAGCTAAATTTTAGGTTTGCAGGGGGGTTCTGGGTAAGAAAATGTTGGGGGATCCATACAAGCCACACCTCCCTGGACTCCCTCCAGGTGACTAGTTTTCAGAACTGGCTGGGTTTGGTAGGTTTACCAAGATGAGCGCCGAGCCTGGGACTAAAAATGCAGATGATTTCCTTGCAAAACCAGGTCATTTTGTGATCGATAATTTGGATAACTTCACAATATGTCTTGGGCCTGTCCCTGCGGTGGGCACTTGGCCCACCCACACAAGTGAGGTAGCATTTGTATTGGGAGACCTGGGGAACGATGGGTGGTAGGAAACTTGTGCCGGCCTGATAATCCCACAGCTATCCACACAAACTTAAGTTAAATGTGCTGTTTTTAGCTAAATTAGAATTTTGCAAGCTGGGGGGAGGCAAGATGGAGTCTGAGTAGCCGCCGCTTCTGCTCAGCTCTGCCGGTCCGATTCGTTCGAACATGTCAAAAGCCCTTGATATGCTATTATAAATCACCCTAAAATACTCGTAAAAACCGGATACATGGATAATCTTCAATACCTGCAAATTGCAGTGACACTCGCTGAGCAAAAAGAACGGGTTGAACTCCATGCAGCGGTGAAGCGTTCTCCCCGGTCATCGGCGGTATCTGCTCATTCCGCTCCTGCATCCTCGACCCTTGCTGCCCTGCGGCGGTATTCCCCTGTGACGAGCACCTTGGAGAGGATACGATCGGCCATCCACAGAGTCCTGCCGACCACAAGGGAAACAACCTTGACACACAGGAGCTGCAGCGGCCCCTGGTCCGTAGTGTGGGTGCGGAGGATACATTTCCAGGACTCAGAAGTCAGACAAGTAAGGATTGTGGAGCGTGAAACCGCTTAAAGGCAGAAGTGTGCGTTTGACAGCCACCGCGGGAAATGAACTATTGCAGCCTAAACCTGCATTAGTCAAATTTGCCAGAAATGCCCAGACACGCCTGGGGCAAAAAACAGGGAGCAGATTGAAAAAGCTGATTCTATAGATAAAAATGACCGGACTGTCAAACAGAAAAAAACACAAATGAAAATTCCCAAAGCCACTGATATCAGTCAGGCTGCCCACAACGCTCACATCGGCCAGCCACTTATCTCCAACATATTTGGCCCAATTGACGCAAAAACGCATAGTGTGTTGACGGTCGAAGCGGCTGGGGGAGGGGGCCTGATTGAACAAACAGTCGCTATCAATGTTGCAGTTTCCCCCAAAGCCGCATGGAGATACCTGCTATCCCTAGTTTACATTCAACTGCAGCTACCAGTCCTGGAATGTCTCACGAAGAGATTAGCCTTAATCCTCCAACCTCTTGTTCCTTACATGACCCACAAAACCCAGATGTTAACGCTGCTGGGAAAACTGGAACAATTAACAAGGATGTTGCTATCTTCAGTGAAATCAAAGAAAATGAAAAGACTCGTGGCCCCCGCCAAAAATGCCAGATAACATGGAAATTTTGTATTCATTAATGGATGAATCTGAAATCTCAGACGTAAGCGCATCCACTTCCAGCGAAGGGGGGAAGGGGGGAGTCATACCAATACCAAGAGTGAACCTATCCTTGCAGTAGTGCTACAGTCAATTAAGAGCTTTCAAGAAGAGGTCAAGCTAGACAACTGAAGATCACGCCTCGCCATACAAAAACTACAAGGCACCGTAAGGAAAGTGGGCAGAACGTGTGTCGAAATTGCAGACAGAATGGCCTCAGTCGAAGTACGTACTGAAAACCTCGAGAAGGATGTCGACACTTTGAAGACGCAAGGAGATGAACATGATGGTATAGTTAAAGATCTAATGCTGAAAGTGGAGGAGCAGGAGAACAGATTACAGTGTATTAATCTACGCGTTCTTGGTACTCTGGAGGGAGTGGAAGGGAACGATCACAGGACTTTTATGATAATACTCCTCAAGGGAGCCTTCCCAGAACTACACTCCTGGGACTGGGACAAGAAGATACAACGTGCTCATCGTTTCCCACTAATACCATCCAAGCGTCCTACCTCTTCTTCGCAATACCCATGAGCAATGCTACTGTACTTAGGGAATTTCCTTCTGCGTCAGCTACTCTATGATCTAGCAAGGTCAACAAACAAAGAATTTAATGGTATCACCTTCACCAGTCCGGACTTCGCCCATCCCACTGTTGAGCGCAGATGGAGGATGAGACAACTCTTTGCTCCGTTTCAACAACTTGGTGCGACAGTTTATCTACAGAATCCAGCCCGCCACAAGGCCATATTCAAAAGGTCTATGCAAAGCTTCATATCTGAAATTCAGGCCCAGGCTTACTTACGAGAGATGACAGAGAAAAGGAGATAAAAACTAAAGACTAAAGACTCAAGAACAATTTCTTAATGCATTAATGTAGAGTCCTTATATTGCTTATAGCTCCTGGCTCCATTATTTCACCCCACTCCTTTTTTCAATAGTTAACTAGCTTGGTTGCTCTGAAAATTTCTTGATTAGCTTGGGGAGGAAATGGGGGTCGGAAAAATTGACCTTGGTTTTGTGTTTGAATACTAGCAATAGAAATGACTACTGCATAGAAATAGCTAATTAGTCAGGGCTGTCTCACAGAGGAGGGATAGTAGAAGGCAGGGGTGGACCATGGAGGAGCGTGGGGTTACGACTGCTCAGATGCCCTCATCGTGGCTCATGCAGCGCCAGGTAACCTCATTGGTAGGTGGTGGGTTCTGAGGGGGGGGTGCAGGTTCATGGGGGAAGGGGGGAGGGGGGGGAGGGCTTGGCACCTCGGGGGTTAGTTTTTTGTTTTTTCTTTTCTTGGGCGATATTGTTATTAATAAGTAAACTGCGTATAGCAACAATTAACATTTGCGGCCTTAACGAGTTTAAAAAATGGCGGAATACTGCAGCGGGGCTCCGTCTACTAAAGGCCGATGTTATCTGTATGCAGAAAACGCATATCGAAAGGGCTCAGATGCAAACACTTGAGTACACATTGGTAGGGGACACTACACAAAATTCAAGGACACGTGGGGTAGCAATTTTGACAGCTAATCGATCAGTTAAATGTACCCGAACGGTAGCTGATCAGAATGGGAGATGGGAAATCACAATGTCAGAGACAATGGGGATCCACTCACTATATGTACTATTGATGGAAGCACCCTAGACAATCCAGCAGTATTCGATAATATGAATAATGAATTAGCTGCCTGGCCACTACCCATAATTATCTGCGGAGATTTTAATATAAAATTGCCTGCCAATCAAAAAATAACTCTATAATGACTGGATTTATAGTGGTCGAAAAACAAAGGTATTTAGAGCTTTGAGGTCACTGTCGCAAGCAGGCACTTTCAGACATCTGGAATTGGCAGAACCCCATGGACCCTGGTTTTACATTTTATTCCTTTCCACACAATACGCATGCAAGAGTAGATTTTATATAAGCATCTTACACTATTCTTCAAGCTTGCTCAATTGAGAAAGCCCCACGTATATTGGCCGACCGCAATCCTTTAGTAGAACTTAAAGGGATAGTGTCTAAAAACATGGGTGTTAGACGGCGACCTCAGAGGAGCCCGGAAAGGGGGTCCTGACTACCCTGAGACCCACCCTCAAAGTATCGTAGCCGGGCACTGGCGGGAGATTCCCCAGGGGGAGGACTCTCGCAACTAGGATCGTACTTCTGGCACCACACGACACAGAGGGACCACACTGGGTATTCTCAGAACAAGTTTTATCAAACAGGTATCACTGCAAATATGTACAAGGTGAGCACGGGCTCAAGAGTCTCGGAAAGGTAGGGGGTAGCGGGACTGTCTCTGGTAACGGTTCAAAGGAGGGACGTACCCGGCGCACAGCTCACAATCCTCGAGCTGGGGGGTAGGCTGGTTGTCGTGGGGTCCGGCGGGACCGGTGGAGTCTGTGGAAGCCGCGAGTCACTCAGCAGGGCTCAGGTACAAGTTCGGGGGTCTTACGATCTTCAGGGAGCCGCGAGTCACTCAGCAGGGCTCAGGTACAAGTTCGGAGGTCTTACGATCTTCAGGGAGCCGCGAGTCACTCAGCAGGGCTCAGGTACAAGTTCGGAGGTCTTACGATCTTCAGGGAGCCGCGAGTCACTCAGCAGGGCTCAGGTGAGTTCCAGTTCCAGGAGCCGCGACCACGTCGGCAGGCTCTCGTTGTTCCAGCGTCGAATCTGCCGGACAGCCCCAGAGCACCCCTTGTTATAGTTCGACCCCTCTTTGATGTCCGGAGTCTGTGCAGGCAGGGGTCTTGTCACCTGGGGGTCGCTTGTCGGGATTTCCTGCTATAGTCTTTTGATTCTTTCAGGGCCGGGTCGGGAGGAGTCCCAGACACCCAGCAGGCGTGGAGCCAGCCCTCAGGGAGGCCGGAGGGCCGATCGAAACCCATCGTCCCGGGGGAGTTCAGAGGTGCGATAGAAACTGCTCCTCCCTCTCTCATCCCCTGGAAGCGGGATGTCCTCCAGCCGGAGTGGCGCCTCTATGCCCGGGTCGCGCTGGGGCCGGGCGGCCATCTTGGTGCATGAAGTGGGCACGCGGGCCCGGGGTGGCCGAAAGGGGAGAGGCCAGGGACGGGGATGTCCGGGTCGGTGCGTGTGTCCTGGTGGGGAGGTTCGGCGGGGCCGGGGGCTTGGGCTGTATGTACCAGGTTTCGGTGGTGCGGGGGCACGGAGGGCCATTCTACGAGGCCGGGTCCAACACGCGTCCCCCCCAGCTGAAAGCCGGAGAGAACTGCCCATCAGCTTGGGGGGTTCTCTTCGCTGAGGCGGAAGAACCGGGAGAGGCCGTCAGCATTGGCGTGGTCCGTACCAGGGCGGTGTTCCACGGTGAAATCCATCCCCTGGAGGGAGATTGACCACCGCAGTAGCTTGGGGTTTTCTCCTCGCATCTGCATGAGCCAACGTAAGGGCCGATGGTCAGTTTGGACTCTGAAATGGGTGCCAAACAGGTAGGGTCGTAGCTTTTTGAGTGCCCAGACCACGGCAAAGGCTTCGCGCTCTATGGTGCTCCATCTTTGTTCTCGGGGCAACAGCCGCCGACTGAGGAAGGCGACGGGCTGGTCTAGGCCTTGGTCATTTACTTGGGACAGGACGGCCCCAATGCCATGCTCGGAGGCATCGGTTTGGACTATGAACTTCTTGGCGTAGTCGGGAGCCTGGAGGACGGGGGCAGTACACATGGCCCTTTTTAGGGCATCGAAAGCTTCCTGGCAGGCAGCCGTCCACTGCACTTTCTTTGGCTGTTTTTTAGACGTGAGTTCTGTGAGAGGGCCGACAAGGCTGCCATACCCCCGAATGAATCTTCGGTAGTAGCCCGTGAGTCCCAGAAAGGCTCGGACCTCCGTCTGGGTGATGGGTGGTTCCCAGGCCAGGATGGCGTCGATCTTTGGCTGTAGTGGGGCGACCTGGCCACTCCCGACCTGGTGCCCCAAGTAGACCACGGATCCTTGCCCGATCTGGCACTTGCTGGCTTTTACTGTGAGGCCTGCCTGGCGCAGGGCGATTAGCACCCTTCGGAGGTGCTGGAGGTGCTCACTCCACTCTGAACTGAAGACAGCGATGTCGTCCAGGTATGCCGCGCTGAACTGTTCTAGCCCGGCCAGGACTCTATTCACCAGTCGCTGGAAAGTGGCCGGGGCATTTTTCATCCCGAAGGGCATTACGCGGAAGCGGTAGTGCCCATCGGGGGTGGAGAAAGGGGACCGCTCTTTGGCCCCTTCGGTGAGCGCAATCTGCCAGTATCCGCAGGTGAGGTCGAATGTGCTGAGGAACCGGGCTGCCCCTAGTCGGTCAATGAGTTCGTCGGCTCGTGGAAGGGGGTGGGCATCGGCTCGGGTAACGTCATTGAGCCCCCGGTAGTCCACGCAGAATCGGAGCTCGGGGGCGACACCGGGGGCCGCTGCCTTCGGGACCAGGACCACGGGGCTGGCCCAGGGACTGTCGGAGGGCTCGATCACCCCCAGGGTCAACATCTTCGAGACTTCCGCTTGAATGCAGGACCGGACCCGGTCAAGAACCCGGTAGGCTCGGTGTCTCACCGGCGGGCTGTCCCCGGTGTCCACATCATGAACACACCAGTTGGTGACCCGGGGGGTCAGGGAGAAGAGGTCAGAAAATTGTCTTAGGAGCTGGCGGCAGTCCGCTTGTTGCTGGGCAGTGAGGGCTGGGGAGAGGTTCACTCCTTCCACGGAGCCATCCTGCTCCTTGATACACAGGAGGTCCGGGAGGGGATCCGACTCATCTTCGGCCCCGTCATCGGTGGCCAGCAGGAGGCTCAGTTCTGTCCGCTGGAAGTGAGGCTTGAGGCGGTTCACGTGCAGGACCCGGAGGGGATCCCGAGGCGACTGGACGTCCACCAAGTAGGTGACTTGGCTCTTCTTCTCGACCACTTTGTAGGGCCCAGTCCATCGGTCCTGGAGAGCGCCAGGCTTCACGGGGGCCATGACCCACACCTGCTGGCCCGGCTGGAACTCGACCAGAGTAGCATTCTGGTCGTACCAGCGCTTCATTTCTTCTTGACTCGCCTCCAGGTTGGCCTCGGCCAGTTCTCGGAACCTCCTGGTCTGGTTCCGGAGGGCCAGGACATATTGGAACACATCTCGGGGGGTGGTCTGGGGTGCTGCCTCCCACCCTTCCTTAACTAAACTGAGGGGACCTCGGACGGGGTGCCCATAGAGTAATTCAAACGGGCTGAACCCTAAGGACTTCTGGGGGACCTCCCGGTAAGCTAACAAGAGGCAGGGGAGCAGGACGTCCCACTTACGCCGGAGGGGCTCTTCTAGGCCAGCGATCATCCCTTTCAAAGTCCTATTAAACCTCTCTACTAGGCCGTTCCCTTTGGGGATGGTACGGGGTGGTGAACTTATAGGACACCCCACATTGTTGCCACAGGGACGTCATATACCTGGATATAAAATTAGTGCCGCGATCGCTCACGACCTCGCGAGGGAAACCCACCCTGGAGAAGATCCCCATCAGGGCCCGGCCCACCACGGGGGCCGTAATGGTGCGTAGGGGAATAGCCTCTGGGTAGCGGGTGGCGTGGTCCACTAGGACCAAGATGAAACGGTGACCTTGGGAGGTGGGGGGGTCCAGTGGCCCCACGATGTCGATCCCGACTCGTTCGAAGGGGGTACTGACGACCGGGAAGGGTTGGAGGGGAGCCTTGCGCTTCCCCCCACTCTTCCCACTGGCTTGGCACGTGGGGCAGGACTTGCAGTGGGCCTCTACCGCTGCTTTCATCTTAGGCCAATAAAAATGGGTCACGAGACGGCTGTAGGTCTTGTCCTGACCCAGGTGACCGGCGAGGGGGACATCGTGGGCTAAGCCCAGGAGGAAATCCCGGAAGCGGAGAGGTACCACCAGTACCCGTCCGGATCCCAGCTCCACTGATTTCTGCTCACTATACAGGACGTTATTCTCCCAATAGATTCGGTGCGTTCCGGTCTCGTCACCGGCGGCTTGGCCCTCGGCCTGGCGCCGCAGCCCGACCAGGGAAGGACAGGTGGCTTGTTCCTGGCAAAATTCTTCTCGGGTGGGCCCGCCCTCGTGGCGCCAATGGGCCAACTCGGGTAGATCCCCCAACTCGGGGACCGGGGCGGGGTCGGATGGTGCGGGTTCGTCGCTGGCGACGGACCCTTCCGATGGGGGAACGGGAGGACCCTCGGCGGGGACGGTGCTGGCTACTTCGACCGGGGTGCTCTCGATTTCTCTCCGGGGAGTGAGTCGGGCTGTCATAGATCGGGTGGTGGCACACACCCACTCGGGGAGTCCCATCATTCCTAGCTGGGCCTTGCGCTCTACGTGCTTCCAGGGAGAACTCTCCAGGTCGTTCCCTAAGAGGCAGTCGACCGGCTGGGAGGTTCTTACGGCCACCTTGAGTTTACCTATCACCCCTCCCCACTCAAATGGCACCAGGGCCACCTGACACATACTTTCCCTGTTGTCTGCAGATATCACGGGGCAAAAGACATTGGGGAGGATCTGCTCCTCGGGAACTAGGTGCCTGAGGACACCGGTGATACTGGCCCCGGTGTCCCGCAGGGCCTCTACCTGGTGGCCATTGATCTTGACGAGCTGCCCATATTTCTGTGTGTTGGACGGTAGGAGGCTACCAGGGACCATTTCCCTATCTCCCAGGGATACTAGGGCCATCGCGGCTGGTTCCCACTCCTCGGCTTCCTCAACCTCCTCCCCTAGGGCCACGTTGGCTATCTGTCTCGCAGGGGTGACTTGGGTGGCCATGGGGCACTCTGGGTCATTGGCGTAGTGCCCGGGTTTCTGGCAGCGGAAACATGTGACGGTCACCCGGTGTCCCCGTCTCCCAGGGGGCCCTGTTACTGGTGGGGGGGGCGCCGGGAAAGGTGGAGGTGGTGTCTTCGGGGTGCTAGGCTGGGACTCCCTCGGCCCTCCCTGGTTCCCTCCCCCTCTCTGGCGGGGTGGTCCCTGACTGGTTCGGGGGTACTCTCCTACCATGCCCCGGGAGACCCGGGTGTTGGTCCAGCGGTCGGCCTCCACGGCCAGCTTCCGGGGATCTGTGAGCTTGCTATCCAGCAGATGTTGACGTAGCTCTATGAAGCAGTTCGCAGCCAGATGTTCCCATAACATGAGGTCAGTGAGTTCGGCAAGGGTGGTGACTTGGCTGCCCTTGACCCACCCATCGAAGGCCCGACTAAAAAAGTTTACATACTCCACCCAGGTGGTGCCCGGGATCTTCCTGCAGTCCCGGAACCGTTGGCGGTACATTTCTGGGGTGAGGACGTATCTTGTGAGGAGAGCCTCTTTCATGTGGCTGTAGGAGGTCTGCAGGGAGAGGGGTAGGTCGAGCAGGGTGTCCCTTCCTTCGCTAAGAAACCGTCCCCACAACCCCGCCCCCCAGTCCTTCTGTGGAATCCGATGGGAGGTCATGGCGACCTCGTAGGCCCGAAACCATTGCTGAATGTCATCGTTTTTATAATATTCTTTGACCACATCCTTGGGGATGTGGACCTTCTGTTCCGCTGGGGGGGCCGTCTCTCGGTTCCCCGAGGGCCTCCCGTCCTCATTTCAGGCCTTGAGCTCGAGTTCCTTTAAGCTCCGTTCGTGCTCCAGTTGGAGCTTTCTTCCTTCGTGCTCCAGTTGGAGCTTCTTTTCTTCCAGTTCGCCTTGTACACGCATTTGCTCTACTGCTAGCTTCTTCTCCGCTAACTTCAATTCGCCCTCGATTTTGAGTTTGGCTAACTCGAGTTCATGACTGCGGCTTCTCTCTCTGTCCGCGAGCTCTTCCTGGGATAGGCCCCCGTCTGGTACGATGCCTCGCACCTGATTGCTACTGCTTTCACTTTGGGGGGGTTCGGCTTCGTCGGGGCGCTCCCCCGTGCCTTCCGGGCGGGAGGCCCCGGTCTCCACCCAAGTTTTCAGTGCTTTCTGCAAGTCTTCCTTAGTGTTGAGGCCAGTGGTAGCGATTTTAAGTTCTTTGCAAAATTGTTTTAGCTCTTTGTGTTTGTATTCTTCTAGATGCTCCACCTGGAACACTCTGTTGGCGTTGGTTTCTGCGGAGCTCGTGGCGCTTCCTTCTGCCATCTTTTGTTGGTCGTGCGTCCGTCGTTTACTGTACGATCTCTAGGTGATGGGCCCGAATCCAGTCGCTTGCCACCAATGTTAGATGGCGACCTCAGAGGAGCCCGGAAAGGGGGTCCTGACTACCCTGAGACCCACCCTCAAAGTATCGTAGCCGGGCACTGGCGGGAGATTCCCCAGGGGGAGGACTCTCGCAACTAGGATCGTACTTCTGGCACCACACGACACAGAGGGACCACACTGGGTATTCTCAGAACAAGTTTTATCAAACAGGTATCACTGCAAATATGTACAAGGTGAGCACGGGCTCAAGAGTCTCGGAAAGGTAGGGGGTAGCGGGACTGTCTCTGGTAACGGTTCAAAGGAGGGACGTACCCGGCGCACAGCTCACAATCCTCGAGCTGGGGGGTAGGCTGGTTGTCGTGGGGTCCGGCGGGACCGGTGGAGTCTGTGGAAGCCGCGAGTCACTCAGCAGGGCTCAGGTACAAGTTCGGGGGTCTTACGATCTTCAGGGAGCCGCGAGTCACTCAGCAGGGCTCAGGTACAAGTTCGGAGGTCTTACGATCTTCAGGGAGCCGCGAGTCACTCAGCAGGGCTCAGGTACAAGTTCGGAGGTCTTACGATCTTCAGGGAGCCGCGAGTCACTCAGCAGGGCTCAGGTGAGTTCCAGTTCCAGGAGCCGCGACCACGTCGGCAGGCTCTCGTTGTTCCAGCGTCGAATCTGCCGGACAGCCCCAGAGCACCCCTTGTTATAGTTCGACCCCTCTTTGATGTCCGGAGTCTGTGCAGGCAGGGGTCTTGTCACCTGGGGGTCGCTTGTCGGGATTTCCTGCTATAGTCTTTTGATTCTTTCAGGGCCGGGTCGGGAGGAGTCCCAGACACCCAGCAGGCGTGGAGCCAGCCCTCAGGGAGGCCGGAGGGCCGATCGAAACCCATCGTCCCGGGGGAGTTCAGAGGTGCGATAGAAACTGCTCCTCCCTCTCTCATCCCCTGGAAGCGGGATGTCCTCCAGCCGGAGTGGCGCCTCTATGCCCGGGTCGCGCTGGGGCCGGGCGGCCAGCTTGGTGCATGAAGTGGGCACGCGGGCCCGGGGTGGCCGAAAGGGGAGAGGCCAGGGACGGGGATGTCCGGGTCGGTGCGTGTGTCCTGGTGGGGAGGTTCGGCGGGGCCGGGGGCTTGGGCTGTATGTACCAGGTTTCGGTGGTACGGGGGCACGGAGGGCCATTCTACGAGGCCGGGTCCAACACGCGTCCCCCCCAGCTGAAAGCCGGAGAGAACTGCCCATCAGCTTGGGGGGTTCTCTTCGCTGAGGCGGAAGAACCGGGAGAGGCCGTCAGCATTGGCGTGGTCCGTACCAGGGCGGTGTTCCACGGTGAAATCCATCCCCTGGAGGGAGATTGACCACCGCAGTAGCTTGGGGTTTTCTCCTCGCATCTGCATGAGCCAACGTAAGGGCCGATGGTCAGTTTGGACTCTGAAATGGGTGCCAAACAGGTAGGGTCGTAGCTTTTTGAGTGCCCAGACCACGGCAAAGGCTTCGCGCTCTATGGTGCTCCATCTTTGTTCTCGGGGCAACAGCCGCCGACTGAGGAAGGCGACGGGCTGGTCTAGGCCTTGGTCATTTACTTGGGACAGGACGGCCCCAATGCCATGCTCGGAGGCATCGGTTTGGACTATGAACTTCTTGGCGTAGTCGGGAGCCTGGAGGACGGGGGCAGTACACATGGCCCTTTTTAGGGCATCGAAAGCTTCCTGGCAGGCAGCCGTCCACTGCACTTTCTTTGGCTGTTTTTTAGACGTGAGTTCTGTGAGAGGGCCGACAAGGCTGCCATACCCCCGAATGAATCTTCGGTAGTAGCCCGTGAGTCCCAGAAAGGCTCGGACCTCCGTCTGGGTGATGGGTGGTTCCCAGGCCAGGATGGCGTCGATCTTTGGCTGTAGTGGGGCGACCTGGCCACTCCCGACCTGGTGCCCCAAGTAGACCACGGATCCTTGCCCGATCTGGCACTTGCTGGCTTTTACTGTGAGGCCTGCCTGGCGCAGGGCGATTAGCACCCTTCGGAGGTGCTGGAGGTGCTCACTCCACTCTGAACTGAAGACAGCGATGTCGTCCAGGTATGCCGCGCTGAACTGTTCTAGCCCGGCCAGGACTCTATTCACCAGTCGCTGGAAAGTGGCCGGGGCATTTTTCATCCCGAAGGGCATTACGCGGAAGCGGTAGTGCCCATCGGGGGTGGAGAAAGGGGACCGCTCTTTGGCCCCTTCGGTGAGCGCAATCTGCCAGTATCCGCAGGTGAGGTCGAATGTGCTGAGGAACCGGGCTGCCCCTAGTCGGTCAATGAGTTCGTCGGCTCGTGGAAGGGGGTGGGCATCGGCTCGGGTAACGTCATTGAGCCCCCGGTAGTCCACGCAGAATCGGAGCTCGGGGGCGACACCGGGGGCCGCTGCCTTCGGGACCAGGACCACGGGGCTGGCCCAGGGACTGTCGGAGGGCTCGATCACCCCCAGGGTCAACATCTTCGAGACTTCCGCTTGAATGCAGGACCGGACCCGGTCAAGAACCCGGTAGGCTCGGTGTCTCACCGGCGGGCTGTCCCCGGTGTCCACATCATGAACACACCAGTTGGTGACCCGGGGGGTCAGGGAGAAGAGGTCAGAAAATTGTCTTAGGAGCTGGCGGCAGTCCGCTTGTTGCTGGGCAGTGAGGGCTGGGGAGAGGTTCACTCCTTCCACGGAGCCATCCTGCTCCTTGATACACAGGAGGTCCGGGAGGGGATCCGACTCATCTTCGGCCCCGTCATCGGTGGCCAGCAGGAGGCTCAGTTCTGTCCGCTGGAAGTGAGGCTTGAGGCGGTTCACGTGCAGGACCCGGAGGGGATCCCGAGGCGACTGGACGTCCACCAAGTAGGTGACTTGGCTCTTCTTCTCGACCACTTTGTAGGGCCCAGTCCATCGGTCCTGGAGAGCGCCAGGCTTCACGGGGGCCATGACCCACACCTGCTGGCCCGGCTGGAACTCGACCAGAGTAGCATTCTGGTCGTACCAGCGCTTCATTTCTTCTTGACTCGCCTCCAGGTTGGCCTCGGCCAGTTCTCGGAACCTCCTGGTCTGGTTCCGGAGGGCCAGGACATATTGGAACACATCTCGGGGGGTGGTCTGGGGTGCTGCCTCCCACCCTTCCTTAACTAAACTGAGGGGACCTCGGACGGGGTGCCCATAGAGTAATTCAAACGGGCTGAACCCTAAGGACTTCTGGGGGACCTCCCGGTAAGCTAACAAGAGGCAGGGGAGCAGGACGTCCCACTTACGCCGGAGGGGCTCTTCTAGGCCAGCGATCATCCCTTTCAAAGTCCTATTAAACCTCTCTACTAGGCCGTTCCCTTGGGGATGGTACGGGGTGGTGAACTTATAGGACACCCCACATTGTTGCCACAGGGACGTCATATACCTGGATATAAAATTAGTGCCGCGATCGCTCACGACCTCGCGAGGGAAACCCACCCTGGAGAAGATCCCCATCAGGGCCCGGCCCACCACGGGGGCCGTAATGGTGCGTAGGGGAATAGCCTCTGGGTAGCGGGTGGCGTGGTCCACTAGGACCAAGATGAAACGGTGACCTTGGGAGGTGGGGGGGTCCAGTGGCCCCACGATGTCGATCCCGACTCGTTCGAAGGGGGTACTGACGACCGGGAAGGGTTGGAGGGGAGCCTTGCGCTTCCCCCCACTCTTCCCACTGGCTTGGCACGTGGGGCAGGACTTGCAGTGGGCCTCTACCGCTGCTTTCATCTTAGGCCAATAAAAATGGGTCACGAGACGGCTGTAGGTCTTGTCCTGACCCAGGTGACCGGCGAGGGGGACATCGTGGGCTAAGCCCAGGAGGAAATCCCGGAAGCGGAGAGGTACCACCAGTACCCGTCCGGATCCCAGCTCCACTGATTTCTGCTCACTATACAGGACGTTATTCTCCCAATAGATTCGGTGCGTTCCGGTCTCGTCACCGGCGGCTTGGCCCTCGGCCTGGCGCCGCAGCCCGACCAGGGAAGGACAGGTGGCTTGTTCCTGGCAAAATTCTTCTCGGGTGGGCCCGCCCTCGTGGCGCCAATGGGCCAACTCGGGTAGATCCCCCAACTCGGGGACCGGGGCGGGGTCGGATGGTGCGGGTTCGTCGCTGGCGACGGACCCTTCCGATGGGGGAACGGGAGGACCCTCGGCGGGGACGGTGCTGGCTACTTCGACCGGGGTGCTCTCGATTTCTCTCCGGGGAGTGAGTCGGGCTGTCATAGATCGGGTGGTGGCACACACCCACTCGGGGAGTCCCATCATTCCTAGCTGGGCCTTGCGCTCTACGTGCTTCCAGGGAGAACTCTCCAGGTCGTTCCCTAAGAGGCAGTCGACCGGCTGGGAGGTTCTTACGGCCACCTTGAGTTTACCTATCACCCCTCCCCACTCAAATGGCACCAGGGCCACCTGACACATACTTTCCCTGTTGTCTGCAGATATCACGGGGCAAAAGACATTGGGGAGGATCTGCTCCTCGGGAACTAGGTGCCTGAGGACACCGGTGATACTGGCCCCGGTGTCCCGCAGGGCCTCTACCTGGTGGCCATTGATCTTGACGAGCTGCCCATATTTCTGTGTGTTGGACGGTAGGAGGCTACCAGGGACCATTTCCCTATCTCCCAGGGATACTAGGGCCATCGCGGCTGGTTCCCACTCCTCGGCTTCCTCAACCTCCTCCCCTAGGGCCACGTTGGCTATCTGTCTCGCAGGGGTGACTTGGGTGGCCATGGGGCACTCTGGGTCATTGGCGTAGTGCCCGGGTTTCTGGCAGCGGAAACATGTGACGGTCACCCGGTGTCCCCGTCTCCCAGGGGGCCCTGTTACTGGTGGGGGGGGCGCCGGGAAAGGTGGAGGTGGTGTCTTCGGGGTGCTAGGCTGGGACTCCCTCGGCCCTCCCTGGTTCCCTCCCCCTCTCTGGCGGGGTGGTCCCTGACTGGTTCGGGGGTACTCTCCTACCATGCCCCGGGAGACCCGGGTGTTGGTCCAGCGGTCGGCCTCCACGGCCAGCTTCCGGGGATCTGTGAGCTTGCTATCCAGCAGATGTTGACGTAGCTCTATGAAGCAGTTCGCAGCCAGATGTTCCCATAACATGAGGTCAGTGAGTTCGGCAAGGGTGGTGACTTGGCTGCCCTTGACCCACCCATCGAAGGCCCGACTAAAAAAGTTTACATACTCCACCCAGGTGGTGCCCGGGATCTTCCTGCAGTCCCGGAACCGTTGGCGGTACATTTCTGGGGTGAGGACGTATCTTGTGAGGAGAGCCTCTTTCATGTGGCTGTAGGAGGTCTGCAGGGAGAGGGGTAGGTCGAGCAGGGTGTCCCTTCCTTCGCTAAGAAACCGTCCCCACAACCCCGCCCCCCAGTCCTTCTGTGGAATCCGATGGGAGGTCATGGCGACCTCGTAGGCCCGAAACCATTGCTGAATGTCATCGTTTTTATAATATTCTTTGACCACATCCTTGGGGATGTGGACCTTCTGTTCCGCTGGGGGGGCCGTCTCTCGGTTCCCCGAGGGCCTCCCGTCCTCATTTCAGGCCTTGAGCTCGAGTTCCTTTAAGCTCCGTTCGTGCTCCAGTTGGAGCTTTCTTCCTTCGTGCTCCAGTTGGAGCTTCTTTTCTTCCAGTTCGCCTTGTACACGCATTTGCTCTACTGCTAGCTTCTTCTCCGCTAACTTCAATTCGCCCTCGATTTTGAGTTTGGCTAACTCGAGTTCATGACTGCGGCTTCTCTCTCTGTCCGCGAGCTCTTCCTGGGATAGGCCCCCGTCTGGTACGATGCCTCGCACCTGATTGCTACTGCTTTCACTTTGGGGGGGTTCGGCTTCGTCGGGGCGCTCCCCCGTGCCTTCCGGGCGGGAGGCCCCGGTCTCCACCCAAGTTTTCAGTGCTTTCTGCAAGTCTTCCTTAGTGTTGAGGCCAGTGGTAGCGATTTTAAGTTCTTTGCAAAATTGTTTTAGCTCTTTGTGTTTGTATTCTTCTAGATGCTCCACCTGGAACACTCTGTTGGCGTTGGTTTCTGCGGAGCTCGTGGCGCTTCCTTCTGCCATCTTTTGTTGGTCGTGCGTCCGTCGTTTACTGTACGATCTCTAGGTGATGGGCCCGAATCCAGTCGCTTGCCACCAATGTTAGATGGCGACCTCAGAGGAGCCCGGAAAGGGGGTCCTGACTACCCTGAGACCCACCCTCAAAGTATCGTAGCCGGGCACTGGCGGGAGATTCCCCAGGGGGAGGACTCTCGCAACTAGGATCGTACTTCTGGCACCACACGACACAGAGGGACCACACTGGGTATTCTCAGAACAAGTTTTATCAAACAGGTATCACTGCAAATATGTACAAGGTGAGCACGGGCTCAAGAGTCTCGGAAAGGTAGGGGGTAGCGGGACTGTCTCTGGTAACGGTTCAAAGGAGGGACGTACCCGGCGCACAGCTCACAATCCTCGAGCTGGGGGGTAGGCTGGTTGTCGTGGGGTCCGGCGGGACCGGTGGAGTCTGTGGAAGCCGCGAGTCACTCAGCAGGGCTCAGGTACAAGTTCGGGGGTCTTACGATCTTCAGGGAGCCGCGAGTCACTCAGCAGGGCTCAGGTACAAGTTCGGAGGTCTTACGATCTTCAGGGAGCCGCGAGTCACTCAGCAGGGCTCAGGTACAAGTTCGGAGGTCTTACGATCTTCAGGGAGCCGCGAGTCACTCAGCAGGGCTCAGGTGAGTTCCAGTTCCAGGAGCCGCGACCACGTCGGCAGGCTCTCGTTGTTCCAGCGTCGAATCTGCCGGACAGCCCCAGAGCACCCCTTGTTATAGTTCGACCCCTCTTTGATGTCCGGAGTCTGTGCAGGCAGGGGTCTTGTCACCTGGGGGTCGCTTGTCGGGATTTCCTGCTATAGTCTTTTGATTCTTTCAGGGCCGGGTCGGGAGGAGTCCCAGACACCCAGCAGGCGTGGAGCCAGCCCTCAGGGAGGCCGGAGGGCCGATCGAAACCCATCGTCCCGGGGGAGTTCAGAGGTGCGATAGAAACTGCTCCTCCCTCTCTCATCCCCTGGAAGCGGGATGTCCTCCAGCCGGAGTGGCGCCTCTATGCCCGGGTCGCGCTGGGGCCGGGCGGCCAGCTTGGTGCATGAAGTGGGCACGCGGGCCCGGGGTGGCCGAAAGGGGAGAGGCCAGGGACGGGGATGTCCGGGTCGGTGCGTGTGTCCTGGTGGGGAGGTTCGGCGGGGCCGGGGGCTTGGGCTGTATGTACCAGGTTTCGGTGGTGCGGGGGCACGGAGGGCCATTCTACGAGGCTGGGTCCAACAATGGGCATGACCAATTGGAGCTTTGAACGATCTTTACTTTTTAACAAAGAATACTGTTGGGGGGGGGGGGGGGGGAAGACCTCCGGAATCCTGGACAAGCCAAAACTATAGTTTTTCTTAAAAAACATAAAACACCATTGGAACCTGGCTCCTATCGCCCTATAACTTTGCTAAATGCCGATAGCAAGATTTGTTCTAAAATCCTCGCCACTCGCTTAACTTTTGTAATTAAAAAGGTAGTCTCATCCCGACAACATGGATTCATACCAGGGCGTGGCACGACATACCATATTAGAAGAGTCATTTCACTATTTGACGCCGCTGACATCTGTAGGGATCCAACAGCACTTATATTCCTGGATGCTGAAAAGGCCTTTGACAGGGTCTCCTGGTTTTGCTTATGGGAGACCCTGGCGAGGGTCGGAATAGGCAAGGGACTTATATAGGCATTTAAGATGCTTTATTTCCAGCCCGAACTCGCCGCTTTTGTTTGCAATATATATAGACCCCTTTCTACGACAATTGAAAACCAACATGAATATTAGGGCTAACGTATCCCATGGCTGGGAAACTAAAGTCTTGGCATGTGCAGACGATATTGCTCTAGTAACCCCTAATCCTGAAACAGCTAGTCGAGATTGAGGCAGAGGCGGTGAGATTTGGGCAGCTTTCTGGGTATTCCCTCAACAGCACTAAAACCCAAATTATTTGCAATAATATCAGCATGGTTAATGTGACACTAGACAGGTGGAAAAGGCAACATATCTTGGAGTTGATATTATGGCTAACGTAGATAACATTGTTGACGGTAATATTTGATTGCCAAAACAAAAATCGAACTAGTGAGATTAAATCTACATCTGTCGATTATTGGCAGATGTAATATAATCAAAATGCTTTTTTTCCCTCCTAAATTTTTTTATTTTTTAAGGACAACCCCGTTAGAATTCACCACTAAGTGCTTGAAAAAAAATGAAAACGTATTTTCTCGCTTTATCTGGGCATATGAAAAGCCCAGAAGAGCATATAAATATCTATCTTTAACAAGAGAAAGGGGAGGACTGGCCTTACTAAATTTAAAACTATACTATTGGGCCACTACTTTATTATTTAATCTAACCCTTATACGTGATAAGCTAAGAGATAGTACTACGGAAGAAATACCAACACCTATAGAACTTATAATGGGCAAAGACGCATGGGGTTGGGTCTGGAGATTTTTGAATGACAGTTATTATAAGAAGGTCCGTTTTAGGAGGGCTTGGAATCATGAGATCAGTTCGGAAATTGTTAGGTCTGGGTCGCCTGAATCACTATACACCGATTGGTAATAACCCCAACCTGCCAGAAATTTTAAAAGATTCTATTATCAAAAGATGGCATGATGCGTGTTTGTCCAAGCTTGGCGATTTTTATTCCCTAACCAGTATAGTTTCTTTCGAAAAACTTAAAGAGCTGTATGAATTAGATCGGAGGGAATCTACAAGTACCTTCAAATCCGGGATTTTCTAAGTAAGAAAGGTGGTGGTCCAATAGGATTTGCCAATATCCATATTATAGATAATTTAAGAAAGAACAGACCGTTAACTATTGGAGCCGTGTATAGCTTTCTCAAATCATTAATGCTGGTTGACATGGAGGCACGAGCATTAAAATGTAAAGCAGAGAGGAATTCCGGAAAATCTATTTTTTTTTTTACTTAGCCTAGTTAGCACAATTTTTTTTTTATTCCGGCCGGCTTCAGGCTCAATATTATAAATCTTGTTTTTCACTTTACTACACCCCAAAAAAGATCGCTAAATGGGGGACAGGAAGAGGAACTCTATGTCCCCGGTGCGCATTGTTTCAAGCGAATCTAAATCACATCTTTGCTTCCTGTGATGTGCTAAGTAGTTTAAAACAAGAGATCTCCAACTTTTTCAAAGAGGTGCTAGGGGTTGAATATATCCTTTCCCTGTCCTTGATTGGACTTGGGGTGGACCAGGAACTGCAAGGGAAGCCAGGAGAAAAATGTGTGTTTATTGGCATGGCGATATTTTGCTTATGCCTGGCTTCGGCCTGGCTGAATCCAACCACCCCCGGATTTTACCAATGGCTTTCTCGATTACTGGCAAATTATAATTTCGAAAAAGCCATCAATGAAAAAAGAGGATTGTGGTCTCGATCTAAAGGCCTAAAAATGGGGACACCGCTGAACAGATGGCTCGAGAAGAATAGCTAAATTCCAAACGTCCATCTGTTCTTTTTTTTTTTAATCTAAAATGAATATGCTACTTACCAGTATGCATCTGTTCTTGGCATGTAGGGCTGCTGACATTCATATCTGTGCATAGATCGCCGCCTAGTGTTGGGTCCGGATGTTTGCACGTTGTTGTCCTGGAAGAGTCTTCGAAGTATCCTGAGATAGGGGACTCCTCCCCTGGACCACAGTGCGCATGGGCATCCTCAGATTGTTTTTCGCCATTGTGGCAGTGATGGAGTAGATACAGAAAGTGATGACCATGCTATACAGTAATTCTGAGAGCTGCAGCTGCCACAGGCGCCGGGGAGGAGGGTGGGCGATATGAATGTCAGCAGCCCTACATGCCAAGAACAGATGCATACTGGTAAGTAGCATATTCAGTTCGAGGCGTGTGGGCTGCTGAATTCATATCTGTGCATAGAATACATAGCAGTACCTCATATTAGCGGCGGCCACCAGTGCCAGCTGCAGCGGTCTGAAAAAGAGTTTTGAGAACAGCCTGTCCTACAGCTGCCTGCTGTTTTGAGTGTACATCTACACAGTAGTGTTTGGTAAATGTATGTATAGTGGACCACGTGGCTGCTCTACATATTTCCTGTAGAGGAAGGTTTCCCAGGAAAGCCATGGACGCCCCTAACTTACGTGTTGAGTGGGCTCGTGGGGGAATCGTTAATGAGCGTTTAGCCTTTTGATAGCAAATTTGAATACATTTAACGATCCATCTGGCTATACCTGCTTTGGAGATTGCGTTGCCTTTGTGTTGTGGAGAAAAGGCAACGAAAAGTTGTTTTGTCTTCCTAAAGTGTTTAGTTCTGTCTATATAGTACATGAGGGCCCTTTTCACATCTAGTGCATGGAGCATTCTTTCAACGACATTGTGGATTCTGAAAGAAAACAGGCAGTTCAATAGTTTGATTCATGTGGAACTGCGATATTACTTTAGGCATGAATTTGGGGTTGGTACGTAGTACGACCCTGTTTGCGTGAACCTGTATGAATGGCTCTTGAATGGTTAGTGCCTGGAGTTCACTAACTCTTCTTAAGGAAGTGATTGCTACTAGGAAAGCTACTTTCCAGGTGAGGAATTGAATCTCACATGAGTGGAGAGGTTCGAAGGGTGGACCCATTAGTCTGGTGAGGACCAAGTTGAGGTTCCACACTGGTGCTGGCGGGTGTCTTGGGGGAATTACTCGTTTGAGTCCCTCCAAGAAGGCTTTGTTGATGGCAGGCACTCTGAATAAATAGAGGTGCTGCCTGTTCTGGAGATAGGCTGCTATTGCGGTTAAATGGATGCGTATTGAGGTGTATGCCAGATTGCATCGGTATAGGTGTAAGAGGTAACAGATTATGTTTTGAATGGATGCGTCTAGCGGGTTGATGTCATTGTGGGTGCAGTAGATGACAAACCTCTTCCATTTAGCTGCATAGCAAGCTCTGGTAGTGGGTCTCCTGGCCTCCTTGATGATCTCCATACAGTCAGGTGGCAGGTTTAGGTAGCCAAACTCTAAGACTTCAGGAGCCAGATTCAGCTGTTGCGGATCTGGGTGCTGAATTTCGCCATGGCTCTGCGTTAGAAGTGCAGGTTTTATCCGCAGCCTTTGATGCGGCACCACTGAAAGTTCCAGAAAGGTGGTTTACCATGGCTGGCGCGCCCATGTTGGAGCAACTAGGATAAGCGTCAGTGAGTGCTGTCGCAGTTTGCGTGCCACCAGAGGTATTAATGGCGCCGGGGGAAAAGCGTACGCAAATCTGCCGGACCAGTTCATCCATATCGCATTGCCCTGCGATTGTGGATGTGGGAACCTGGCGGCAAAGCTTTGGCATTTTGCGTTTGTTTGTGGCGAATAGGTCTATCTCTGGGTGACCCCACTGTTGGAAGTACGGTTGGAGTACTGATGGGTGTAGCTCCCACTCGTGCATCTGGTGGCTGTGTCTGCTGAGCAGATCCGCCATCTGGTTGTCCTTGCCCGGGAGCTGTTCCGCCATGAGGAATATGTTCCTCTGAATGGCCCACTTCCACATGCTCTGAGCCAGATGAGACAACTGTGGAGAGTGTGTTCCTCCCTGCTTCTGTATGTAGTACATGGCAGTCATGTTGTCCGTCCGGATCAACACGACTTTGTTGCACAAGTGTACTTTGAATGCCTTCATTGCCAGGAAGATTGCCATCAGTTCCAGAAGGTTGACGTGCATCTTCTTTTGTTGTGTTGTCCATAGTCCCTGCACTGTGTAATTGAGTACATGAGCTCCCCATCCCTGGAGAGACGCGTCCGCCGTCAGTATTATTTGTGGAACAGGCTCTTGGAACGGTCGGCCCTTGCAAAGGTCTTGTGGATTCCACCAATGCAGAGAGTTGTATGCCTGACCGCTCACCAACACTAGGTCTTTTAATTGCCCGTGAGCCTGATTCCATTGACGTGCTAAGCACTCTTGAAGCGGGCGCATATGTAGTCTTGCGTGCGGGACTATGAAAATGCAGGAGGCCATCATGCCTATCAACTGCATGAACACTCTTGCAGGAAGGGAGTGTTGTGGTTTGAACTTGGAGATCAGCAGTTGCATGCTGTTGATCCTCACTAAATTTGGCTGAGCTGTGGCTGCCAGAGTGTCTATTGTCGCGCCCAGGTACTGTTGTACGTGTGCGGGTTGTAGATGCGATTTTGGGTGATTTAGTGAGAATCCCAGACTGTGAAGAAGGTGAATGGTGAGGGACATGTGGCTGGCACATTGCTGGGCTGACTTTGCCTGAACAAGCCAGTCGTCCAGGTAAGGGTAGACGTGAATGTGTCGTCGCCGTAGATGTGCAGCCACTGTAGCTAGGCACTTGGTAAAGACCCTGGGTGCTGTTGTCACGCCGAAGGGGAGGACTTTGAATTGATAGTGCTGTCCCTGAATAGTGAACCTGAGATATTTCCTGTGTGATGGGTGGATGGGTATGTGGAAGTACGCATCTTTGAGGTCTAGAGTGGCTAGGAAGTCTCCCTGGCTGAGCAGCGGGAGAACCTGCTGTAGGGTAAGCATATGAAAATGCTCTGACAGAATGTATTGGTTGAGGGGTCTGAGGTCTAGTATAGGTCTGAGCGACCCGTCCTTTTTTGGGATTAGGAAGTACAGGGAGTACACCCCTGTCCCCTGCTGGTTGACGGGTACCTCTATTGCACCTTTTTGCAGCATACTTAGCACTTCCTGCTGCAATAATGCTAAGTGCTCTGCGGACATAGGACAGTGCTTTGGCGGTATTGTGGGTGGAGTGGAGGTTAATTCGAGACAGTAACCATGCTGGATAATATCCCTGACCCACCTGTCCGTGGTGATGGATTTCCACGTGGACAGGAACCGCTGGAGTCTCCCCCCGACAGGTGTTACGTGGTCGGGGGGAAGGGAGAGGGCGTCACTGTTTGTTCTTGGGTGAGGACCTGGTGTTGCCGTAACCGCGTCCGCTGCCCTTGGTGCTTTGAGCCACGATATCCACCTCCGTTGGTTTTATCGTAGGTGCTCTGTGTGCCCCCTTTATTGTATGTCTGCTGTGACCACTGTCCTCTAGCTGCTCCCCTATTCCCGGGGCGACGAAAGGAGCCACTACGAAATGACTGCGTTTGCAGAGCCCCCATTGACTTGGCAGTGTCAGTGTCCTTTTTTATCTTTTCTAAGGTGGTGTCAACTTCTGGTCCGAATAGGTAGGTTGAATACGGAGATTCTTAACCAAGCGTGTCGGCGTAACAGGACGCTGGTGTTTATCGCCCTCGCAGCTGTGTCGGCAGCATCTAGTGCGCACTTAATGGATGCGTTTGTAAGAAGTTGTCCCTCTCTGATGAGGAGCTCCGCTGCCTCTTTGTATTCGTCTGGCAGATGTTGGAGTAGTGACTCTAGGGTGTCGTAGTGTGAACGATCGTAGCGAGCCAGGAGGGCCTGTGTATTGGCAATGCGCCAGATGTTTGCTGCTTGAGCTGCAATCCTCTTGCCTGAGGTCTCCAGCACTTTGGACTCCTTGTCTGGGGGAGGAGCATCACCAGTTGTTTACGAGTGTGCTCGTTTGCGAGCGTTAGCAACCACCATGGAGTCCAGAGGTAACTGACCTCTAATGTACATAGGGTCCCCGGGCGCAGGTTTGTATTTTTTTTCAATCCTGGGGTTGATCACCCGTGCCCTGGTTGTTTCCTTGAAAATGTCCTTTGCTGGCTTGAGAACACCTTTTAACATGGGCAGAGTCTTGACAGTCCTCTCAGAGGAGGCGAAAGTGTCCACTAGGAAGTCGTCCTCAACTGTGTCAGAGTGGAGTTGCACTCCATGATTGGCTGCAGCACGTTCTATGAGGGCATTGAAGGCAGCAGTGTCCTCTGTGGGAGATGTTTTTGCGCCGTAAAGCTGCGTGTCATGGGTATCTGTTGCGGCACCCGGGTCTGCAGGGTCATCCCAAGCTTGATCTGGGTCCTGCTGCTCCTCAGGATCTATATCCCTAGGGTAGGTGGTGGTATCACCCATGTAATCCTCCATTGCGTCCGTGTCGGAGTGCGTCGGAGAAAAGGACTGGGGATCCGGATAGGAGGTATGCAGGCGTTCGTATAGAACCGGTTCCGACTCTGCTGGCAGTTTCTGCTTCAGAGGGATTCTGTAAGAGTCCAAGGCCTGCTCTGGCGTGACCTTCCGTTTTCGGAGCATGAGTCTGCCGGTGTCGGCGTCGATGAATTGGGACGGTGAAGGCTCAGTAGGAGAGTGTCCAGTAGATGGGGACCTTGTCTGGCGGACACGTGTTCGGATCTCGAACATCTTCGGCGCCGTGGACGGCGGCAAACCAAAAGCGATGTTGGTTGGTGCCGAAGGTGCCTTTGGAGCCTTTTTCGGTTCGGGGCCCGACGTGGACTGGAGGGCTGCCCGTTCTTTAATGCGTTGCAATGACGCCGCAACTTGTCGCACCGAGAACGCCGAAGGTTCTTTGGTGCAGAGTGGTTCTGTAGAGGTAGGCGTGGACTGCTTCGGAGCCGCGGGGTCATCGATTCGAGGAGAGGTAGTAGCGGTCGACGGAGTCGATGACTTGACCCGTGTCGCTGCCTTCGAAGTGGACTCCGATGGAGCGGCCATCTTAACTTTGGTGGTCGGGGTCGATTGCTTCGGTACCGGGGGCCGAGGCGCTTTTGTGGTACCGATGGCCTTCCTTTTCGGGTCGGTACCGATGTCCGCAGCAGCGAGTTCGGCGCCGAAATCCCTTTTAGCGCGTTCGGAGCCGACGGTTTGTGCTGGCGTCGAAGGAGTGGAGGTCTTCGAGCCGACCACTGCTATTTTCACTTTCGGTTTCTGTGGAACCGGTGCGACGATTGGTTTCGGTTTCGTTGAAGGGAAACCAGTCTTTTTCGGTAATAATGGCTCTTGCTGGATGTTTGAGGCCGGGCCTGAAGGCGGGGCCTTAGAACTGCGGGATTGATCTCGGGTAAGGCCTGGAGGCGATCCCTCGACCGGAGCCGTAGAATGACGCACTTTGATAGCCTCCGTTTCGACGGGTAGGCCCTGCTCTTCACCAGAGCTATCTTCTTCGGCCCCAAAGGCCTCATCGTAGTCTCCTACCTCATCGTCGGCTTCCCTGTGAAAAAGCGCTTCATCGGCGTCTTCCGATCGGGAATCATGTTGGGAAACGGGGCTGGAGTTTGTCTTCCACGCTTTCAACATCCCCGGTGCCGATTGCTGCGCTTCTAATCTCGCTGCTCGTCGATTCCGGAGAGTCTTCTTGGATCGGAATCGGGCACAGGCCATACATTTCGATTCGTCGTGATCCGGCGAGAGGCATTTGTTGCACACCGGGTGGACGTCGATATGCGGATATTTGGCGTGGCATACAGGGTCCTCGATTCCATCGTCGATGTAAGGTCGATGGTAAGGTTGATGGTCGGATTAAACGGATCCGAAAAACTTGAAGTTTGCTAAACTAAGCAAGAAAGCGGTCGATACCGAGCGGGAACAGTACCGACGAAAACTAAAGGCCTTTTGGCCTTAAACTAAATTTTCCTAACCTGAGCTAAGATAAGCACATCCGAACCCAATGGCGGAAAAAAACAATCTAAGGATGGAGAGGATGCCCATGCGCACTGTGGTCCAGGGGAGGAGTCACCTATCTCAGGATACTTCGAAGACTCTTCCAGGACAACAACGTGCAAACATCCGGACCCAACACTAGGCGGCGATCTATGCACAGATATGAATTCAGCAGCCCACATGCCTCGAACCTAAAGATAATTGAGTGTGTCCAACTTCTTGTGGGTGGGATGGTTATCTCCACTTTTTGCCCAATACCAGACGTGTTTACGACTGAGTCCACTGGGTCCCTGATAACCAGGTCCCCAGTGCCATAGCTTTTTCCCAAACATGTACCATTGTTCAATTGACACAACTTCACTCTTCTTTTAAGTTCCTAGTAAATGGTACCCCTGGTACCTAGGGCATTGGGACTGTAACATTACTGTAATCAAATCAAAGTACATTTACAATTGCAATTCAAACTATTTACAAACTGCATTACTACTGTAAAGTATTTGTTGCTTACCTGTGCCAGGCTACTTGGTTCTAGAAAATCAAATAAATAAAAAAATATTTTTATACAAAAACAATTGGTCTGAAGTTGTGAACTCATTTGCTGACTGAGTGTGTACAACAAATGCTTAACACTGTCCTCTGATAAAGCCTTACTGCTCGACCACACTACCATAAATAGAGAGTGAGGTGCTATCTACTTTACCTCTGCCTACCTTTTGGGTTCTACTGGACTCTGCACACTATACCTCACTTTGGTATAGTATATACAGGGCCAGCTTCCTACAACATGTTTCTGGCTACCTGAGGTAACAGCCGTCTCTCTCAGAGGCCAGGAACTAAGCCTGCTTTGGACAAATGTGAAGCTGATGTTGATCCCGCTTCTCCAAATTCTCCAACTTGTGTTGTACAGACTTAGCCTAATAGGGTCAGGGTAATGCCCACTTCCCACAGGAAGTGGTCGTTTAGTGTGCGCAGTCACTCCAAATTAAGTAGCCCACTAGCTACTACCTGGTACACCCCTCAATGCCCCTAAATTGAGGTTTTAGGTGGCACCCCTCAACCCAGAACTTTAGATTTGACTGACCTAAAGAAGAAAAGGAGAAAGAAGAGCTGCTGACCTTGAGATCTGAGAACCTGTCGCGGAGTTTTGGCCCGAACCCCTGCCTGCCGCTTCAAGCCCCGACAATCGAGGTGTACTGTCTCATCCGGCTGCTGTATGGCCTCTAAAAACCCCAGAGGACCACCAGCCTACGCCAGTAGCCAAGAACTCCCTTGGAATAGAGGAGCTGCTCACCTGCAGTCCTCAGGCATCAAAAACTGCAGATTCCGGTATGCCAACTTTCAACTCACATGCCCAACCAACGCAGCTGTCATTCAGGAAGAGGTACTTTTTGGAAGGTCAGATCCGTCACTCCCTTGAGTGTAGAGGCATCAGGACTGGCCGGAGCCGTGTAGTACCAATCCCCAGAACATCTGACACCCTGAACCAAGACCGAGCACAAAAAGTCCAGTCGGGACTTCAACTGCCCGGGAAGCAAGCAACCGCCAAGTGACGTCAGCACCACCGAGACCCACTCTGGATGTGGCCAGCAGTCCTAAAATCATACATGAAGCCGTTTGCTCCTGACTGTGAAAACCGCCTTTGCACACAGAGCCAGCCGACGACCTAAATGCTCTGCACCCTGTCTACCTGGGTAACGACGAACCAGCTGTGCTCTCATGCTGCTTTGGGGTCCTTGCGACCTGAGCCCCAGATTGGGAGCTCTCGGACTTGCCTACAAGTCCCCCTCTGCAGCCTGTTTCTATGTGCCCCCTTCTTCATGGCGCACCTGCTACCAATGCCTTTAGCAAACTGCTCATGGCCGAATACGGGACTCTCCTGATGAACCGCTGGTAGAACATTGGACCTTGATTTGCTACCACTTCAAACACAGAAGATAAACCCCACTAGAACCATCTGAACTATTTTCTATGCATTTCTGTTTTTTCCTTCCATAGGAACGCTTTCTGCGTAATAGCGCACAACTGTGAACTATTTTCAGAACATTGATAATTTATAAGGAAAACAGTACTTACCTTTGTACCAAGTTCTTGGTTTGAAAATGTATATAAAGTGTTGAACAAGTTACTTACCTTCGGTAACGATGTATCTGTAAGAAACATTAGTTGGTTAGATTCCTCACCTTAGAATATCCCCAGGCGTCAGACTGGATCCGGAAGATTTTTCGTCAGCAATACCCCTTGCGCGTCGCTAGGCGTCGTCTGCGGCTCCGCGTCCGTCGTCGGCGTCGTGCGCCGGGATGACGTCGGAGTACTTAGACACCGCCCTCGCGCGCTGACGTCAGTTCTTGTACATAGCCTTCCGCGCCAGGAAAGTAGAGCCATGCAAAGACCGACACTGGTGCCAAAAATAAAATCTAGGGGCCTGAAAGGACAACCTTAACCCTAGATGTCAGTTCGCAGAACGGGGAGGATGGGTGGGTCGGTGAGGAATCTAACTAATGTTTCTTACAGATACATCGTTACCAAAGGTAAGTAACTTGTTCATCTGAAAGAAACACGTTAGTTAGATTCCTCACCTTAGAATAGATACCCAAGCAATACCATCCCCGGTGGTGGGTCTGCGAACCAAGATCACACCAGAAAGTCCTGGAGGACAGAACGGCCAAAGAAGCCATCCCTCCGGACTTGGCTGTCAAGGCAATAATGCCTGGCAAACGTGTGTAGCGAAGCCCACGTCGCCACCTGACAGATGTCCTGCAAAGGGACACCCCGTCCCAAAGCAGTAGTAGCCGCTGTGGCCCGAGTGGAGTGGGCGCGCAGCCCAACAGGAGGGTCCTTTTTAGCCAAAGAGTAACAAATTTTGATGCACAAAAGGACCCACCGAGAGATGGTCCGTTTGTGCACAGCTTTCCCCTTCTTAGCACCCACGTATCCAACGAAAAGTTGGTCGTCCACCCGGAACTGCTTAGTGCGGTCCAAATAAAAGGAGAGCGCACGTTTTGGGTCCAGACGGTGGAGCCTCTCTTCCTCTTTGGAAGGATGCGGAGGCGGAAAGAAGGTGGGCAAGGTGAGACTGCCCAAGATGAAATGGAGTCACCACTTTCGGAAGAAAGGAGGGACGAGGCCGAAGGACAACCTTGTCCGGATGAACAGACAGAAAAGGAGGCTTTGAAGATAAAGCCTGGAGCTCACTCACCCGTCTAGCCGAGGTGATGGCTACCAGAAAAGCAGTCTTAAGCGTCAGCAGACGAAGAGGACAATTATGAAGAGGCTCAAAGGGAGCGCACATGAGAAATGTGAGAACAAGATTCAAGTCCCACTGAGGCATTACAAAAGGGACAGGAGGGAACGTGTGAGTAATGCCTTTTAGAAAGCGTGTAACTACAGGGGACTTGAAAAGAGAAGGCTGATCAGGAAGCCGTAAGAAGGCAGAGATGGCAGCAAGATAACCTTTCAGGGTGCCCAGGGCAGAGCCCTGCCGGGCCAAAGAAAGAAGAGGAGAACCTCAGAAAGAGGGGCGGAAAGGGGATCCACAGCCTTTGCTGTGCACCATGCCACAAATTTGTTCCACCGGCAGGCGTATACCGTCTTTGAGGAGGGACGCCTGGCTGCCAGAATGAGATCACAGACTTCAGGAGGCAAGTCAAATGGCATCAACTGCCGCCGCTCAATCTCCACGCATGGAGGTGGAGGCTGGGCAGGTTCGGGTGGAGGACCGTCCCCTGCTGCTGCGACAGAAGATCCTCCCGAAGGGGCAGACGTATCGGAGGATCGGTCAACATACTGAGTAGCTCGGGATACCAGTACCTTCGTGCCCAATCCGGAGCCACCAAGATGACTTGGGCCCGGTCGTGCCTGATCTTCTTCAGCACTCTGGGCAGAAGTGGTATAGGCGGAAAGGCGTACAACAGACCGCAACTCCACTTGTGACGAAAAGCGTCGCCGAGCGAGTGCCGCCTTGGAAATTCCAACGCGCAGAACTGCTGACATTGCGCGTTCTCTTCGGTGGCGAATAGATCTAACCAAGGCTCTCCCCACTGCTGAAAGAGACCTTGCGCCACTTCGGAGTTCAGACGCCATTCGTGATCCATCATGCACCGGCGGCTGAGTTCGTCTGCTGTGGCATTCAGAGAGCCCGCCAGATGTTGAACCACTAGGGTGACGCCCTGGTGTTCCAGCCACGTCCAGAGGCGCAGAGCCTCCTGACAAAGGGTCCACGACCCCACCCCGCCCTGTTTGTTGCAATACCACATGGCGGTGGTGTTGTCTGTGAACACCTGCACGACACTGCCCCTGACAGAGGGAAGGAAGGCTTTCAGTGCAAGCCGGATCGCTCTCAACTCCAACAGGTTGATGTGGAGACGAGACTCCGCCGGAGACCAGAGGCCTCTGATCTCCGCCTCTCCCATATGGCCACCCCACCCCAGGAGGGACGCATCCGTCACTACAACATGCTCCGGTTGAGGAAGGGAGAGGCTTCTGCCCATGACCCAATCGCGGTCCGTGAGCCACCACTGCAACTGCTGTGCAGTGCCCTCCGAGATCAAGACATGGTCGGACAGGTTGCCGTGATGCTGGGCCCACTGAAACTTCAGGTCCCACTGCAGAGCCCGCATGCGCCGCCTGGCGTGATGCACTAGTAGGATGCAGGAGGCCATCAGCCCCAGAAGCCGCAACACTAGCCTGACCGAAACCCAGGATAGAGGCCGAAAGATGGGAATCAGGGCCTGTATATCCCGGACCCGCTGTTCCGGTGGATAGACCCGGAACTGCGCCGAATCGAGAACCGCTCAGATGAAAAGGAGCTTCTGAGAGGGACTCAGGTGTGACTTCGGCACGTTGATGGAAAACCCCAGCAAATGCAGGAGATCCGCCGTAGTCTGGAGGTGGGAGACGACTGCCTGGGGCGAGCCCGCCTTCAACAACCAGTCGTCGAGATAGGGGAAGACTGGAACCCCTGATCTGCGCAGATGAGCTGCGACCACCGCCATCACTTTCGTGAACACCCGAGGGGCACTGGTGAGGCCGAAGGGGAGCACGGTAAACTGAAAGTGCTCTTGGCCCACCGTGAACCGCAGGTAACGCCGGTGGGCCAGCTGGACGGGGATGTGGAAATATGCGTCCTGCAAGTCCAACGCTACCATCTAGTCTCCGGGGTCTAGGGCAGCTAGAACCTGAGCCAAAGTCAACATCTTGAACCTTTCCTTCCGGAGGAAGGCATTGACGTTCCGAAGGTCCAAGATAGGGCGCAGGCCCCCTTTGCCCTTCTTGGGAACCAGAAAGTAGTGGGAATAACAACCACGACCTACTTCTGGACTCGGAACGCGCTCAACGGCCCCCTTGGCCAAGAGGGCCGAAACTTCCTCGTGGAGAAGATTCAAATGATCCCCCCGAGATACGGTGGTGCATCGGTGGCATGGCTGGAGGGGTCGTCTCGAAGTGGAGGGAGTAGCCCCTTCGGACGATTTGCAGCACCCACCTGTCCGATGTGATGGACCGCCAGTGGAGCAGGTGATGGCGAACTCTGCCGCCCACTGGCGTGGAATGGGCCTGAAAGCTCGGACTAGGAAGGCTTTGAGGCGGATGCTGCCGGGGTGGATGTGGGCTGACCTAGTCGTCCTCCAGAACCGCCTTGGCGGAAACCACGTCCGCGACCGCGCGCAGGTTGGTTCTGCGGCTGGTGGCTAGGCGCACATGAGGAGGCACCCCTTCCTTGGCATCGAAAGGGGCGAAAAGCGGAAGATTTCGACCGCGGGGCCGAGAAGCCCAAGGACTTGGCCGTAGCCCGGGAGTCCTTAAAGCGGTTCAGCGCACTGTCCGCTTTCTCGCCAAACAGGCGAGTGCCATCAAACGGCATGTCCATGAGAGTGCTCTGGACATCGCCCGAAAATGACGTGGACCGCAGCCAGGCGTGACGTCTAAGCACCACTGTGGTAGAAATGGCCCTACCCAGCGAGTCCGTGGTGTCAAGCTTACATCTTATAGCATGTCGCGCGGCATCCCTCCCATCGGCCAGAGCCTGGGTAAGTCGTGTCCGGACCTCCTCCGGACACAGGGGCAGCGCGTCCTCCACCGCATCCCACAGAGAGTGGGAATAACGGTCCAAGAGACAAGCGGTGTTTAAAGACCGCAGGCCCAAACTAAGGGAAGAGAACAGCTTCTTGCCAAACTGTTCTAGTCTCTTGGAATACCGGTCCGGCGGGGCGGTCGGGAAAGAGGATTGGGAGGTGGAGGCCTGGATAACCAGGCTCTCAGGGGTAGGGTGTTGGGACAGGAAACTGGGGTCGCCCGGAGCAGGGCGGTGGCGCCTGGCGACATTCCGGTCCACAGGAGGAACTGTGGAGGTCTTGGACCAGGTGCCCTGCAGAACGTCAATGAGGGCCTCATTGAATTGCAGCAGAGGCTCAGTGGAGCTTGCTGCAGACTGAAGCACCTCAGTAAGGACGTTAGTCCTCACAGCCACGGCAGGCAGCTCGAGCCCAAGGGCTGCGGCCGCCTTGCGCAGCACCACAGAGAAAGCAGCGCCCTCCCCTGAAGCCACAGTCGGAGAGACAAATCCAGTGTCTGGAGAGGTATCCAGGCCACTGGCCTCCCCCAGTTCATCTGCCCCGTCCTGGGACAGTTGAGCCTGAACGGCCATAGGATCCTCAGATCCCTCCCAGTTGTCCCCATCATCCGACTCCTGGTATAGAGGAGAAAGTAACGGAGCCGGGCGGTAGACATAATGTGTCTCTAGCGGCGTCGATCTCGGCGTCCATCGACGCCGGACCGGCGCCGGGCCCGGAGTGGGACTGAACCGGGGCTCGACGTCGAGCGGAGTCTACGTCGGCGTCGGGGGTGGTACCGGTGTCGACACCGGCGGAGGAGGCGTGACTAGGTCGACCGGCGTCGACGGGGACTCGAGAACGGGTCCCTCGGGCGCTTGCGGCGTCGAGGCCGGAGCCGTCAACGGCGCCGGAGCCACCGGCAGGCAAGGCAGCCCAGTCGGGTCCGCGGGGCCCGAAGGCGCACCAGCGGGCGCCGACGGCGGAGCCAGGTTCCTCATGGCCGAGAGGAAGGCACTGACTTCCGCCGGCGTCGCGTTAGTCCCAGCGACCGGAGGGTATGGGGACGGGCGCGGCACCTGCGGCTCCGCCGGAGCCGCGGGGGTGGAACCACCCTGACCCTCGGCCGAGTCGAGCGAGGGGAGTCCTAAGAGCGATGTCGCCTCTTGGACTTCTTGGAATACTTCGACTTACCCGAAGACTTGGATCCCGACGACCGATGGTGACGTCGGCTGCGGCGCCGCGACCGATCCTTGGACCTCCTCCTGGACCGGGATCGAGAGGCGCGCGGAGCCGAGTGGCGAATCTCGAGAAGCTTACGGGACCGCTCCCGTCTAGCCTTCGAGGTCAGGGCCTTACAGTCCGAGCACGACTCCGCGTCGTGTTCGAGGCCCAAGCAGTACAGGCACCGGCGGTGATGGTCCGTAACCGACATCAATCGGTTACAGTCCGTACAGGCTTTAAACCCAGGCATCCTACCGGCACCGGTGTCGACTGACAGGATCAAAAAGGATCAAAAAGTTAGTCAAAAACTTGACTAAAGGGGTAGCTCTCACGGATCTGCGCTTACTGGCGCGGAAAAAAGAAGAACTGACGTCAGCGCGCGAGGGCGGCGTCTAAGTACTCCGACGACGTCATTCCGGCGCACGACGCCGACGACGGACGCGGAGCCGCAGACGACGCCTAGCGACGCGCAAGGGGTATTGCTGACGAAAAATCTTCCGGATCCAGTCTGACGCCTGGGGATATTCTAAGGTGAGGAATCTAACTAACGTGTTTCTTTCAGATATTTTTCTTAATTGGTCTCGGATTTAATTTTTTTAGTCTGCGTCTCATTTATTGCGCCTCTGATTACAACTAATGCTTACTTAGCACTACTCTCTGAAAAGCCCAATTGCTCGCCAACACTACCACAAATAGAGTGCTAGTATTATCTACTTTTGCCTCTGTAAACCAATTGGGGACTCCCTAGACCCTTTACACTGTGTACTTTGTTTTAGTGCACGCCAGAGCGAGCTGATAGGTTTCGTTTGTTAAACCCTTAGCTCAACACTGGTAGCTATGGCTCTTAGCAGTGAGGCTTACACAAAGTAAGAGTAAAGCATTTAAACAGCACCAAAACTATGGACTACGAAATGCACAAGACACTAAACAAATCAGACACCAATTTACAAAAATAATTTCGATTTTTTTAAATATAATTTCTGACACCAAAATAAAAAAGATCCACCAAAGGGTTCCAGAGATACAGAATCCACAAGGTATATAGTAAATCAACACTTTTTGCTTAATTGCGAACCACCATTGGAAAATTCAACAAAAGTGACACTTATTTAGAATAGTTTTCAGGAAAACTTTGGTAAGTATCAGGACGGTGACTAGAGTTACTTGAGGCAATCAACTATGACAGAAAGACAGTCAGGGTGACCAGCAAGGTCCACAGAAACAGGGACGGGGTCGGGATAATTAGCCAATGGGCTACCAGGTTCCCTCCCGCCTGATGAAAACTTCCTATGGAGTGTGGCATCTAGCTATCCCAGAAGTCTCTAGTCTGCCCACTCTCAAGATGGCAGAACCCCTCTGAGGCTAGAGCTCCATAGTTAAATGCCCCTGAAAAAAACGGTTTGACAATTGGTTTCTCCTCTCTGTCTCAAGTGCCCGCCTGTGTGCTTAAAGTGCTAGAGCAGCCCCTCTCACAAGTATATCCCACCAACAGCTGCTTCTCCTTTGAAGCTCGCCTTTGGACTACCGATGTGGTCTACCCGGGAGAGGAAACGCCTCTTCCCCAAGCAGGCCACTACTGCGTCCTTTCCTGTGAGTTGTTTGCATGTCTCAGGGTCAGACCCCCTCTGCACCTTGAAGAGGCACAGGAGACTTTAGACAACAAAGGGGCAAAAAGTAAAAGTTGAATACTGCAACAAGTTACAATGATTTCGACTTGAGCATCATGTTGGGCTTAATGTTAAGAGTTGTTCGTTACTGTACAGTGCCAACCTTAGTAGTTCCAGTCAGCAGTTAGCCAGGTTGAGGTATCCGCGTGCAACTCTGCACTCGTCAAGGAGGATACTAGCCTTCTCTAAGGTAAAAAACAACAACTATGGGTTTATTACTGTTTGAACACGTACTGATACATGTTCCAATTTCTAATAAACAGCACCCTGCATCAGTGCCCGACAGGCCTACCTTAAGGGTAATGAATATGCTACTTACCAGTATGCATCTGTTCTTGGCATGTAGGGCTGCTGACATTCATATCTGTGCATAGATCGCCGCCTAGTGTTGGGTCCGGATGTTTGCACGTTGTTGTCCTGGAAGAGTCTTCGAAGTATCCTTGGATAGGTGACTCCTCCCCTGGACTACAGTGCGCACGGGCATCCTCTCCATCCTCAGATTGTTTTTCGCCATTGTGGCAGTGATGGAGTAGATACAGAAAGTGATGACCATGCTTGCAGTAATTCTGAGAGCTGCAGCTGCGACAGGCGCCGGGGAGGAGGGAGGGCGAAATGAATGTCAGCAGCCCTACATGCCAAGAACAGATGCATACTGGTAAGTAGCATATTCAGTTCGAGGCATGTGGGCTGCTGAATTCATATCTGTGCATAGAATACATAGCAGTGCCCTCTATTAGCGGCGGCTACCCGTGCCAGCTGCAGCGGTCTGAAAAAGCGTCTTGAGAACAGCCTGTCCTACAGCTGCCTGCTGTTTTGACTGCACATCTACACAATAGTGTTTTGTAAATGTGTGTGTAGTGGACCATGTGGCTGCTCTGCATATATCATGCAGGGGAATATTTCCTAGGAAGGCCATGGAAGCCCCCAACTTACGTGTTGAGTGGGCTCGTGGTGGAATAGTTAATGTGCGTTTTGCCTTTTGATAACAGATTTGAATACACTTAACTATCCATCTGGCTATCCCTGCTTTGGAGATGGCGTTACCTTTGTGGTGTGGGGCAAAGGCAACGAACAGTTGTTTTGTCTTCCTGAATGGTTTAGTCCTGTCGATGTAGTACATGAGGGCCCTCCGTACATCTAGTGTATGTAGTGCCCTTTCTGCAACAGTTTGTGGGTTTTGGAAGAAAACGGGCAGTTCAATAGTCTGATTCATGTGGAACTGCGATATTACCTTGGGCATGAATTTGGGGTTGGTACGTAGTACGACCCTGTTGGCGTGAACCTGAATACATGGCTCTTGAACGGTTAGTGCCTGGAGTTCACTAACTCTTCTTAGGGAAGTGATCGCTACTAGGAAGGCCACTTTCCAGGTAAGGAATTGAATCTCGCAGGAGTGTAGAGGTTCAAAGGGTGGACCCATCAGGCGTGTGAGGACCAAGTTGAGGTTCCACATTGGAGCCGGTGGGTGACTAGGTGGAATGACTCGTTTGAGCCCTTCCAAGAATGCTTTGATGGCAGGCACTCTGAATAGAGAGAGGTGCTGCCTGGTTTGCAGATAGGCTGATATTGCGGTCAAATGGACACGTATAGAGGTGTACGCCAGATTGCATCGGTATAGGTGTAAGAGGTAACAGATGATGTTGTGGATGGATGCGTCCAGCGGGTTGATGTCATTATTACCGCAATAAATGACGAACCTTTTCCATTTGGCTGCATAGCAAGCCCTGGTAGTGGGTCTCCTGGCCTCCTTGATGATGTCCATACAGTCAGGTGGCAGGTTGAGATAGCCAAACTCTAGGACTTCAGGAGCCAGATCGCCAGGTTCAGCTGTTGCGGATCTGGGTGCTGAACCTCTCCATGGTTCTGCGTCAAATGCGCGGGTTTGATCCGCAGCCTTTGATGCGGCACCACGGAAAGTTCGAGGAAGGTGGTGTACCACGGCTGGCGTGCCCACGTGGGAGCAACTAGGACGAGTGTCAGGGAGTGTTGTCGTAGTTTGCGAGCCACCAGCGGTATCAGCGGCGCTGGGGGAAAAGCGTACGCAAATCTGCCGGACCAGTTCATCCATATCGCATTGCCCTGCGACTGCGGATGTGGGAATCTGGCGGCGAAGCTTTGGCATTTTGCGTTTTCGCTTGTCGCGAATAGGTCTATCTCTGGATGACCCCACTGCTGGAAGTACGGTTGGAGTACTGATGGGTGTAACTCCCACTCGTGCATCTGGTGGCTGTGTCTGCTGAGCAGATCCGCCATCTGGTTGTCCTTGCCAGGGAGGTGTTCCGCCATGAGGAACATGTTCCTCTGAATGGCCCACTTCCACATGCTCTGAGCCAGATGAGACAACTGTGGAGAGTGTGTTCCTCCCTGCTTCTGTATGTAGTACATGGCAGTCATGTTGTCCGTCCGGATCAACACGACTTTGTCGCACAGATGTACTTTGAATGCCTTCATGGCCAGGAAGATTGCCATCAGTTCCAGAAGGTTGATGTGCATCTTCTTCTGTTGTGTCGTCCATAGTCCCTGCACTGTGTAGTGGAGTACATGAGCTCCCCATCCCTGGAGAGACGCGTCCGCTGTCAGTACTATTTGCGGAACAGGCTCTTGGAACGGTCGGCCCTTGCAAAGGTTTTGTGGATTCCACCAATGCAGAGAGTTGTATGCCCGACCGCTCACCAACACTAGGTCTTTCAACTGTCCTTGAGCCTGATTCCACTGACGTGCTAGGCACTCCTGAAGTGGGCGCATATGTAACCTCGCGTGCGGGACTATGAAGATGCAGGAGGCCATCATGCCTATCAACTGCATAAACACTCGCGCTGGAAGCGAGTGATTGGGTTTGAACTTGGAGATCAGCAGTTGTATGCTGTTGATCCTCACTAAATTTGGCTGAGCTGTGGCCGCCAGAGTGTCTATAGTCGCACCTAGGTACTGTTGTACGTGTGCGGGCTGGAGATGGGACTTTGGGTAATTTAGTGAGAATCCCAGACTGTGAAGAAGGTGAATGGTGCGGGACATGTGGCTTGCACATTGCTGGGCTGACTTCGCTTGAACGAGCCAGTCGTCTAGGTAGGGGTAGACGTGTATATGCTGCCTCCGTAAATGTGCTGCCACCGTAGCTAGGCACTTCGTGAAAACCCTGGGCGCTGTTGTCACGCCGAAGGGAAGGACTTTGAACTGATAGTGCTGCCCCTGAACAGTGAACCTGAGGTATTTTTTGTGTGAGGGGTGGATGGGTATGTGAAAGTACGCATCCTTGAGGTCCAGTGAGGCTAGGAAGTCTCCCTGCTTGAGAAGCGGAAGGACTTGCTGTAGGGTGAGCATGTGAAAGTGCTCTGAAAGAATGTACTGGTTCAGGGGTCTTAGGTCTAATATAGGCCTGAGCGACCCGTCCTTCTTTGGAATTAAAAAGTAGAGGGAGTAAACCCCCGTACCCTGCTCGTGGATGGGGACGACCTCTATAGCGCCTTTTAGAAGCATACTTTGCACCTCTTGCTGTAAGAGCGTTAAGTGCTCTGAGGACATAGGACGGTTTCTTGGTGGTATTGTGGGTGGAGTGGAGGTTAACTCCAGACAGTAACCGTATTTTACAATATCTTTGACCCACCTGTCCGTGGTGATGGAGTTCCACGTGGACAGGAACCTTTGTAGTCTTCCCCCGACAGGTGTTATGTGGTCGGGAGGAAGGGAGAGGGCGTCACTGCTTGTTCTTGGGGGAGGACCTGGTGTTGCCGTAGCCACGTCCTCTGCCCTTTGTACTGGAGCCACGATATCCACCTCGGGTGTTTTTATCGTAGGTGGTCTGTGTATTGCCTTTGTTATACGTTTGTTGTGACCCCTGTCCTCTACCTGCCCCCTTGTTTCCGGGGCGACGAAAGGAGCCGCTCCGAAAGGACTGAGTTTGGAGGGCGCCCATGGACTTTGCAGTGTCCGTGTCCTTTTTTATCTTTGAGGGTGGTGTCAACCTCTGGGCCGAATAAATAGTCGGGGTTGACGGGCTGGTTCAGTATGTTGTTTTGTACCTCAGGCTTGAATCCTGAGATTCGTAGCCAGGCATGTCGTCGCAGCATGACGCTTGTGTTTATGGCCCTGGCAGCCGTGTCTGCAGCATCTAGTGCACATTTGATGGAAGCATTTGTGAGTAGCTGTCCCTCTCTGATAAGAATTTCTGCACCTTCTTTGAACTGGTCAGGGAGATGTTGGAGTAGTTGCTACAATGTGTCATAGTGCGCTCTATCGTAGCGAGCGAGGAGCGCTTGAGTGTTGGCTATGCGCCATATGTTGGCAGCCTGGGCGGCAACTCGCTTGCCGGAGGTCTCTAGCACCTTGGACTCCTTGTCCGGGGGAGGAGCGTCACCTGTCGTTTGCGAGTGTGCCCTCTTGCGAGCATTCGCTACGACGATGGAGTCGAGTGGTAATTGTCCTTTGATGTAAGTAGGATCCCCAGGTGCTGATCTGTATTTTTTATCAATCCTGGGGTTTATCACTCGTGCCCTGGTGGGTTCCTTGAAAATGTCCTTAGCTGGTTTGAGGACCCCCTTCAGCATTGGCAGAGTTTTTACATGTCTTTCTGAGGATGCAAAAGTGTCCATTAGAAAGTCATCCTCGATGGTATCTGAGTGAAGCTGTACCCCATGGTTATTTGCAGCACGTTCAATAAGAGCGTTGAACGCCGCAGTATCCTCCATGGGAGATGTTTTTGCCCCATAGAGTTGTGGGTCCTGTGTATCGAGAGGTGCACTGGGGTCTGCAGGGTCGCCCCAAGTTTGATCAGGGTCCTGCTGGTCATCAGGGTCTGTGTCTACATGGTAGGGTGCTTGGTCATCCATGTAGTCCTCCAATGCATCCGTGTCGGAGCGTGTGGGGGAGAACCGGTGTGGATCCTGGTAGGAGGAATGGAACGGTTCATAAAGGAGAGGTTCTGATTCCACAGGCAGCTTCCTTTTTAGTGGGATCCTGAAAGGGTCCAATGGCGGTTCCGAAGTTATCCTTCGGTCGTGGAGAATCATCCTGCCAGTGTCGGCGTCGATGACACGTGACGGAGACGTCTCGTCCGGTGGAACCGGAGTCTGGGTAACCCGTGTCCTGAGTTGGAACATCTTCGGGATTGTTGACGGAGGCAAGCCGAAGGTAATGTTGGCTGGCCCCGTAGAGGTTGCTGGAGCTCCGATCGGGCCGGAACCCGCCGGGTCTTTGAGGGCCGCCGTGGTTTTGTTGCTTTGCGTCGCAGCAGGCCGCACTTGGGGCGTCTTTGAGGCTTTGGCACCGGGCAGGTTCGTAGAGCCGGGCGTGGATTTTTTCGGTGCCGGCGGGTCCTCGAGTCGAGGTGTGGAGATCACCGTCGACGTCCTCGATACGTGAGGCATCGGCGTCGTCGAGGGAGCGACGCGAGGCGAAGCAGGCGGTATTGCCCTCGGTGTCGTTGGCGTCGGCAGCCGAGTAGGTTTCTCGGTGCCGATGGCCTTTTTCCGTTTGTCGACTCCGATGTCGCCCGATTCCAGTTCGGCACCGAAGTCCCTCTTGGTGCGGTCGGTGCCGACGCGTTGCGCTGACGTCGAAGGCCTCGATCCGACCAGCGCCACTTTCAGTTTCGTATGAACCGGAGCAGCTTTCGGTTTCGGTTTTGTGGTAGGGAAACCAGCTGGCTTATGCAGCAATGGCTGCCGCTGAACGTCCGAGGCCGGGCCCGAGGGCGGGGCCGAAGAACTACGGGATGGGTCTCGGGTAAGGCCCGAAGGCGATCCCTCGACCGGAGCCAAAGGCTGTGGCGCTGGTGTTTCTTCGGTTTGAACAGGTAGGCCTTGTTCATCATTGGAGCTACTCTCTTCGGCCCCTAAGGCCTCCTCGTCGTCTCCTACCTCGGTGTCGTCTTCACCTCTGTGGAAGAGTGACTCGTCGCCCTCGTCCGATCCGGGGTCGTGTTCGGAAACGGGACTGGAGGGTATGACTTCTAATTCTTCGACGTCGGCCTCGTCGAAGATGTCTGTTGGGGCCGGTGCCGCGTGCCGCGCCTCGAGTCTCGCCGCTCTTCGGTTCCTTAGAGTCTTCTTGGAACGGAACCGGGCACAGGCCATGCATGTCGATTCGTCGTGGTCCGGCGAAAGGCATTTGTTGCACACCGGATGGACGTCGATGTGTGGGTACTTCGCATTGCATACCGGACACCTTTTGAATGGCGTCCTGGATTCCATCGTCGAAGTAGTCGATGGACAGGTAAATGCGAAAGAAGTCGGTGCTGAAAGTTAGTAAACTAACAAAATGCTATCGAAACCCGATCGATAAACAGTACCGACGCGAACTAAAGGCCTTTTGGCCTCGACCAAATATTTTCCTAACTTGAGCTAAGATAGCACATCCGAACCCAATGGCGGAAAAAAACAATCTGAGGATGGAGAGGATGCCCATGCGCACTGTAGTCCAGGGGAGGAGTCACCTATCCAAGGATACTTCGAAGACTCTTCCAGGACAACAACGTGCAAACATCCGGACCCAACACTAGGCGGCGATCTATGCACAGATATGAATTCAGCAGCCCACATGCCTCGAACCTTAGATATATTAACAAGCATTTGCAATGCAATTGGTCTCGCATTTAAGAGAGTTAGACCTATTGGCGTTGTAAACGACAATGACTTTTACCCATTTGCTTTGCTTTGGAGTGAAGTGGATGTATATTATGTGGGTTGCATTGGAATTGTTAGGTGTGGACCTGTATGGTGTGAAGTCGATTTGTGTAGTGGAATTATGTGGCATGGCGTGCAGTGGAATTATGTAGATCGTAATTATGTGGTATTGAGTGTATTGGAATTCTGTGGATAGAGATTGTTGGTTATGGAGCATAATTATGTTGAATGGTATTTTGTGCTGTGGAATGGTATTTTGTGCTGTGGAATGGTTTGTATTGGAGTTGAATTATGTGGTGTGCTATTGTATTTTATAGCATGGTATGAAATTTGGTGGTGAGGGTTGGATTGGTGTGGTGTGTCATTGTGTTGAGTTGAATTATGTGGTTTAGTGTTGAATTATGTGGTTTGGTGATGAATTATGTGGTATCGATTGAAAATGCGTTGTGTTGTATTGTGTGGCGTGGATCTGTATGGATAGCTTTACTTGTGCAGCCTTCTCTTGCAGTACATGTGAGAGACACTTGACTGGAAACATCTTGCTGAATCTGTGGAAACTAATAAATCGTCGATTGTCTTGTTTCAACCTAGTAGTGCTATAAGATTCATCTGCCAGAGCGATAAATGCGTCAAACTATTGTTATGGAGGACTCATGGATGACCTACGAGAAACACAGCTATAGCTAACAGCAAGAGAAAAATCAATAAATAAAACAAAAACGGAAGACTATATTAATTTAAAATAACATGTCAAAGAGAGGAGGCGACCAAGAGCACGGTTTTCAAGGAAATGTGGAATAAATACTTCATTTACAAATAAACCACCCGTGACAGGTCAAAAACACTGCCATAGGGTAAGAAATTAACGGGGAAAATCTCTAATAAATAGAGGCTTGCAGTAAAACTCCCTAGAACAAGAATCCCAGAGGATGACCAGGGTAAATTAAAAGTAGCCTTCAAGAAGTTTCGTATGGTCCTGGCCGAATGTCGAATGGAGATGAACAATGCCATAAAGAAAACTATTTACACTCATAGTATACACTGGAGTGCCTAGTTATGCTGATGGCAGTAGGTTAGGCGTGTGTGAGGGGATAGTGCAAGCGATTGGCCGTGGGGTGCCGAAGTGAGCAAAATACACCCTAGGTGTGGCCGATAATCTAATCATGCCATGTAAGAAGACTCAGTGAGCAGCAACATGAGCAAAGCCTTTTACAGTATTATTCAACAGAGGATCCTATAATGTATGACCAAACAGGAATAATTCACTCAAAACCAACCAGGCTCCCTCCCTAAACATACACAACAGAGCACGTCCTCACCTTACAAGTCATGGTCATTCAGCATATGAAAAACATCAAAAGAAAAAAACACGTTCCTTTGACGTAGTCTTATTAGAAGCACACACTATTCCCAACCCACACCTTTAGGACCACAGATTGCTGCAACTGATAAAGCCTTTAAGATCGCAACACATCAATCGCAAGACAAAAAACAACAGAAGCTAACAGAAGAGAGGAGGGATTCCCTCAAAAACAATCAACATTTTACAACCATGGAAAACAGGGCCCTGGCCGTGCCTGGGATGCACGGAGCCCAAAGCTCACCAGCTCTTCCCCAAGCTTGATACATTGCTTCCGCTTTCTAGCTCTGCGGTTGTTGTGTTATGTCAGCTGTTGGGCGCCGCCTAAAACAATAGACTTCAGCTGCCCGGGGTCAGAGGCACAAACAAAGGCTTAACGCCAATAGACTCGCTATATTGCTCAAGTCAAATGTAGATACACGGGGTGGTTTCTAAAATACAAACAAAAACTAAAAATGCGTATTTTACATACCAGCAAAAAAGTTTTTCCATGTAAATTTATAAAGCGTGTGGGGTGGCTTGCATCTCATACAAAACACACAGAAAACATGCTGTCACAATTAACCTAAAAATAATGTAAGTGCATGCAATTTTTAACCCACATATCAAAGTTAATCATTTGTGTTGCACTGGCCGTGAGGAAAGATTAAGCACATGGCAAATGAAGGAAAGTAAACAAAACATGCACGCTTCTCAGCTGGAAGCAGCAACATGGGAGGAAACCAAGGCAGTATAAGGCTGCAGTGCTAATACGGAAGGAGGGGCCATCCCACCATGTACAGTGTGATGGCCAACCAAAACATTTAGTGAAATCGCCAAGGAAGGAACTAAGCAGACAAAGGAGGGACATTTACACCAATGCACCAATAACAAGTCAGCATTTGCGAACATAACAGATAAACACCAATTGCAATCAGTGGGTGTGCCAAAAGCCCACAGAAGGGTTATAACAGGTCTTGCAGACAGCGCTGTCTAGGCTCGATCTAAAAAAGGAAGATCAGGCTTAGTCAATACTTTAAATGGCAAAGTCAAATCACCAGTTTTAAACTGCCATTCCAGTCTGCAGTGGAAGACTGGGAGCCATGTTCTACCTTGTCACACCCAGAGTGGCACAACCAGTGCTGCAATGCTCTAAGGTGTCCTCTTAACTTACAGGACCTGGGTACCATATTGTGAGAAAGTGGCTCTGTATATACTGTTCCTCAATAGGTACAGGGTGTACAGAGTCCACAGTCCCCCAGGGTTTGACAGAGGTTAAAGTTAGGTATAACATTACTCTCAAAAGTGGTAGCTTGGTCGAGCAGTAAGGCAGTACCAGAGGACAGTGTAAAGCATTTATTGTACACAGTCAGCAAATGGTTTCACACACTCAATAACTGAACTCTAGGCCAATGGTTTATATATAAAAAATATATGCTTGTTTTATTTTAGAACCAACACTTGGATTTAAAATATACTTTCTCAACAGGAGATGTTTCATATAAATACTATTACAATATGCAATAGACTTTAGTAAACAGTTACAAGTGGTTGCAGTAGGCAACTCTATTTTTAAACACAACAATACATTGAGCTCAATGGTAAATTCAAGTTATTTGCAACAGATTACTTTTTAGATTACTTTTGGAATTCCAGGACTGGATCCTAGATTCAGTCCTGGGTCAGTTCTCAGAATCAAGTGATGAAAGTCGACTTAAGTACTGTAATGATTTTTAACTAATATTTAGCTATTTTAAAAGTTGACACTTAGAAAATATTTCAGAGAAAACAGTCAATGATTCCCTATGGCAAAATTCAAGTTACAGGTATAGTATGTTCTCGTTACTTTTGTAATCCAGTACTGGGTGCCTAGACTCAGTACTGGGACCTTTATCCAAAACAGGTAAGTAATTACGTTTTCAGATATTATACGATGTTTAAAGAATATTTAAAGATTGCAGAAATTGACACTTAGAAGAAATTTCACAGAAAAACAGTCAATGGTTTCCTATGGAAGAAAATTAAGTTAAGGGTAAGTACAGTTGTAGGTATTTTCAGAGTTAGTGCTGGGCACCAAGATCCAGCACTGGGAGCTCACCTAAGAGCAGGTGAGTAAATTCGTTTTTGTCACTCGGCTGATTTTTGGTGAATATTTGAAGATTTGAAAAGTCCACACTTAGAAGAAATTTCAGGAAAAAGCCAGTCAATGTTACCCTATGAGGAAAATAGAGTTTGCGGTTTAAGGGTAAGTACTCGACTGGAAGAGTTGAGGTTCTGGGCACAGACTCAGGGGTCTCGAGGGTCAGGTAGGTACAGTTGGTTCACCCTCAGCGGCTCTAGGGCGGCCGGTTGCAGAGAGAGTTAGGTCCAATGTTATCCTATGAGGGATAGGGGGGCCTTGTTTGGTGGCTGCTGACTGGCAAGCCACGCGGCTGTGGGAGCTGGGCTCCTGGTCACTTACTCAGGGCAAGTGGGGAAGTAGGTAGGTGTAGAGTTTTCACTGCCAGGGCCACTCGGGCGGCTGGGTGCAGAGGGCTTTTGAGCCTTCGGGCGCTCAATGGATTTCAATGGGAAATCTCCGGTTTAGAAAAAGACTGCAAGCTCGGGGACGAGGACTCTTCAGGTGCCACCACCACTTCGAGAGGTAAGTTGGGTAGTTGGAGGATAGGTAGGTACCCCGGGATTGGGCACAGGGGGGCCGTGGGGCGCCGTGTGCAGGGGTGCCTTTAGGTGTCGGGAAATCTTACCCTCTGTTGATCGCGGTTGGGGGGGCACCTTGTGCTGAGGCTGCAGGCTTCTTCAGGAGTGTCGAGGGAGGTCCTTGGGTGCCGGACTCGGTGTCAGTCGCTGTGGGGTCGTCCTCAGGGTCTTTGTTCACTCCGGCACTGGCCAGGCTTGGCTGGTGCAGAGCGTGCTGGGTTCGCGGTTGCAGGCTGCTGCCAGGGATTAGAGATAGGTTTCGAGTAGAGCCTCTACTCAGGGAAGTCCCAGGGGCTTAGAGCCAAAAGGTAGCCAGGTCCTCCGGGGTTGGTGAGTTTGCTAGCCACAAGAGATGCCGGGCTGGAGCAGGAGCAGGTTCGAGGGTCGACAGGCCGGTAGGGCTGGGGCCAAAGCAGTTGGTGTCTTCCTCTTTTCAGCAGCTGCAGGGCAGATCTTCTTTCTTCTTGCTCTTCGTAGTTTTGAATCTGGAATCTGGGGAAGGAAGGTTCAGGGTGCCCCTAAATACTAGATTCAGGGGTGTTACAGGTAGGTGAAGGGCAGGGACCAATGGGTCCCCGTCCTGGGGTGGGTACACCCCCTATCCTGCCTCTCTCCTGTGGGAGGGGGGCAGTAGCCTAGTCCTGATAGGGTAGGGCTCCACATCTTCAAGACTGCGAGAGCCCGGAGATGTGCTTCACCTCACCTCCCCCCACCTGAGGGGTGGGGTTGGCAGGCTGGCACATCCCCTGTCCTTATTTGGGGTTTCCGGCCAAAGCTTCACGCCAGAGTGGGGGGTTGCAGGGGCCTGGGGAAGCTCACAGAGGCGGTATGCCTTTGAAGCTTCCCCCTGCCCATCCTGGGGGAGGAGATTTAGCACCTCGCCCAGGATGTGCATTGTTGCAGGACTAGGAGAGCAGGGGCTCAACTACCCAGGGGTCCAGCAACATGTCTGCTGGGTGGCAGCCTAGGCAGCCTCAGAGCAGACTGGATTCGTAGGTTAGGTTTAAGGGGGCACCTCTAAGATGCCCTCTAGGGTGCTGGGTACATTAAACCCACACTGATGCCAGTGTGGGATTTAATGTGCTGAGAAGTTTGATACCAAACTCCTCAGTCTTTAGTGTTGCCATTATGGTGCTGTGGAGCTCGTGTTTGACGAGCTCTAAGCACCATGTACTCTTAAATGGCAGCACTGCACTTACAGGGCTCAGGAATGGACCTGGGCACTGTAGGGGCACACGGCTCCTGCTCCTGTGCCCACACCATTGGCATAAGGCACCCAGCTAGAGGGGTGACTGATGTATGCCATGGCAGTGTAGGTGATGGGCATGGTACACAGGGATGTGTGCCATGTCGACTTTTTTTTTGTCTTGCACCCAAACACTCAGCCTGCAAAGGCAGTGTGTGTGTGTAAGGGTACAGGGCCTCTAAGGGTGGCACAAGGAGTGCTGCAGCTCTTATAGGCCTTCCTTGGTCACAAAGCCCTGGGTACTTAGGGTACCATTTACCAGGGGCTGACATGTGGCCAGGGGTTGCCAATTTGGGTTTGGTTTGTTTTAGGGAAGGAACATAGGCCCTGGGCACCTGATTGGCAGGAGTCCAGGGCACACTCAGTCAAAGTACATTCAGCAATTCAGCAAAAAGTGGGGGCATACCATGCAAGAAAGATGGCACTTTCTCACACATATACTAAAGATAAACCAATCAAACATACACATTATAAGTTCAGGGCTCTGGCACTGAAGACTGGTTAGCAGGCCTCAGTGCACTTCGAGTTGAAAAACCAGTATCAACAGTCCAAAACCTTGGGGGTGACCATACCAAAGAGGACTTTCCTTACAACTGCCTTGCCTTTTTTGCTTGAGCAAACCCCACAAAGAGCTTACCATCAACTCCGTAGTCTTGGTACAATTAATGTAAAAACTTAGAGCTCTTTTGTGATCCAAGCGATGGAGCCTCTCCTCCTCCTTAGAAGAATGAGGTGGAGCACAGAATGCCAGCAGAGTGATGGTTTGACTGAGGTGATATGACATCACAACCTTCGGCAGAAAGGACGCCTGAGTCCACAGAACCAGCTTGTCTAGGAAGTAGAAGGTGGATTAACACTTGAAGCTCACTCACATGCTCTGTGAGGTAATGGCAATGAGGAATATAGTCTTACCAGTAAGGAGCCGTAAAGGACAGCTATTTGGCAGCTTGAACAGTGCACTTATCAGTTAATTCTGGACCAGATTAAGATCCCAGTTGGGAGTGAAAAAATGTTGAGGGGGAAATGTATTGCGGCCCTTTCAAAAAAAGCAATGCAAACAAAGACAAACAAGGGTTGATCTGGCAACCGTAAGAAGGTCGAAGGATAACTCAAAACTGTGCCCAAAGCAGAGGTTTGCTGGGCAAGAGACCAAACAAATAATAGACCATCGGATAAATTGGCCTACAGGGGTCTATCTGGTGTATGCCCAGTCGAGTGCCACTAGGATGACTTGGGCCCAGTGTAGGAAAGTGACTTTTTTGCATGGTTGCTCTCACTTTTTGGCTAATATTGATGTACTTTGAGTGTGCCCTGGGTTCGGTATACATTCTCATTCAATCTCTCGCGCTCTCATTCGCTCATTCCCTCTCATTCGCTCATTCCCTCTCCTTCGCTCATTCCCTCTCCTTCGCTCATTCCCTCTCCTTCGCTCATTCCCTCTCCTTCGCTCATTCCCTCTCCTTCGCTCATTCCCTCTCCTTCGCTCATTCCCTCTCCTTCGCTCATTCCCTCTCCTTCGCTCATTCCCTCTCCTTCGCTCATTCCCTCTCCTTCGCTCATTCCCTCTCCTTCGCTCATTCCCTCTCCCGCTCATTCCCTCTCCCGCTCATTCATTCTCTCTCTCTCTCTCTCTCTCTCTCTGTTGCGTGCATGGGTGCAGAACAAATTGAAAAGTCTACATGGCACACATCCCTGAGTGCCATGCCTACAACTCACTGTCCTGGTACACGTCAGCCACCCCTCTAGGTGGGAGCACTAAACCAGTGGTGAGAGTACAGGTGCATTAGTCCTGTACCCCTACAGTGTCTAAATGAAGTCTAAGGTGTTGTAAGTGAAGTAATGCCATAAAGAGTATATGGTCTGGGAGTTTGTCATTATTAACTTCTCAGCATATTAAACACACTGATGTCAGTGTGGGATTTAATGAAAAACGCACTCAGAGGACATCTTGGAGATGCCCCCTGAAAATCGACCTAACTCGATTGTCCACCAGCTGCCACCACCAGACATGTTCCTGGACCCCTGGGTCGAGGGCCTGCCGCTCTTGGGGTCCTGAAACAAAGCATATCCTGGGACGAGGTGCCAAGCTTCCTCCCCCAGGATGGGCAGGGTCAACCAAGGGGAAGCTTCAAAGGCTTGTCACCTTTGAGCGCTACCCCAGCTATTTGCTGCTCCCAGCAACTGGCCCCCACCAGTTCTGACCCCACTTTGGGCATGAGAATGTTTGGAAAACCAAGTTAGGAGAGGAGTGCCCACCTTTGCCAACCCCATCTCTCAGGTGGGGGAGGCGAGGTGAAGCATAACTCAGTCTCCGCCATCTTGAAGATGGGTGGGGGACCCAGCCAACCTCAGTGAAGCTTGTGCCCCTCTCCCACAGTAGGGTGGCATAATAGGGGGTGTTCCCACCCCAAGGAATAGACCCATTGGTCCCGACCAGTATCTACCAGTAACACACCTAAATTTAGTTTTTAGGGGCAACCCTGAAACTTGCCTCCTCAGACAAGAAGGACCGAAGAGCCGCGCTGAAGAAGAAGAGAACACCAACTGACTTGGCCCCAGCCCTACCGGCCTGTCCAGACCTCGACCTGCTACAGCAAAATCATGGTGTGTCCTGCAACCAGCAGGCCCCAAGAACCCCGAGGACCTTCCGTGCCTTCACAAACCAGGCTTTGTCTCCCATGAGCACCGGATGTGCTCACTTTCAGACTCTGGCTCCAGCCAAATCCCAGAGTCTGCACCACTCTACACCAGACGCCCACGGACCGAGTTTGAGTGGCCCAACATCACGATGAGGTCTCCTCAGCGATGCGGACCTTGGATCTGGTGATGCCTGACCTGCTTCAAGTCTCCAACGGATGCCTGCAGCCCCTTTCTGGAGGATCCACCTAACCGCAACCAGAGTCGCTAAAAGTAACCCAACTCCCAAAGACACCCCTGCACCTGACATCCCACGGCCTTGTACGGCCCAACAGACGGTGTCCTAGCATCCCCAAGCATATCAACAACCTCTCCAACTGGTGGTCCTATCCAGAAGATCTTCGTCCCCGAGCCTGCAGTGTTTGTTGCAACCAGAGAAATCCTATTGAAACGAACAGGGCATCCACGCCAAAACAGCACACTGTACCCGGCCGCCGCTGTGGAGGCACCGCGAGTGCTAACTCAGATACCTCTTTGCCCTGAGCCTAACACTAGGAGCTTTGCTCCCACCACCTTGTGGCTGCCCCGTGAGGAGCGGCCACCCGGAGGCCCCCTGGATAACACTGGGCTGCAGCACTCCTCACCCAGCCGCCCTAGTGCTGCTGAGAGTGCCTTGAGAGTGCATTCTCAACCCTGGGGGAATCCTGAATACCAACTCCAAAACCTAAGCACTTACCAATAAACCAAGAACACTGTTTTCTCCAATATGACCGCAGGGACTGCATTTTCTGTGAAAAATCTTTTAACTATGGAGTTGGTTTGTATGAAACCCTAACAAACTGCAAATGTACAAAAACAGAAATGTCCCAATGTGATATCTAGGCATATAATACTGAGTAGAAAAAGTAACTTATAAAGTGATCAGAAAAGTAACGTACACAGGTGTCGTAGGTAAAAGAAGTCCAAATTTAGCCCAGTAGTTAAGTTCCCAGAAGGAAGTTTATTAATCCAGGTCCAGATGAAGTAGAAGGTAAATAGGATGGTAAGTAAAATGTTAGATCGCCCCACCAGGAGCAGCCTCTCTGCTGCTCAGCCTGCATTCACCAACTGATAATCATATCCCAGGCATCCAAGCATTCCATGAAATCACCACACATTCCAACACTCATCCTGGCTGAGCAGTATGGAAGAAATGGACAAGAGAAAGGAGAGGCGATAATCAAGTTACAACAAGAGTAATCTGAAAAGTATCTGAACAGTAATTTTGACTGTGGACCCACCTGTAAAGCAACCAATTGCATTCCACGGCATTACTGTTGCAAAGTATTATTCACTTAACCGGCACCAGGCATGGCTTGGTTCTAGAAAATAAAATGCTAAATAATATTCTTATACAAACAAATTAGTCGGAGTTCAGTCTTTAAGTGTGTGACTTAATTTCTTGCCTGAGTGTACAATAAGGATTAGTTACTTACCTGTAATCCTAGTTCTCATCCAGGGGTATACTCATCAAAGTCATAATCTATGAATAATCCCCGCCCATGTGCGGGATCCCGGAGCATATAGAAAATACATATATATAAATATATATATATATACATATGTGAAAACATATAAATGCAGCCTAATAATGTTCAAAACATGGCAATGCTGTAAATTACATATTTTTGCATAGTAGTGCCCCCGTAACCCGTAAGGAAAAGAGGAAGCATCAGGCAAATTATAACACAGCACTGCTTTATTGCCATAAAGCAACATGTAATTGTAGGCATTCGCCAGTAGGCTGCAGTAGAGTATCAAGAATCCAAGAAAACTGACACCTTGCCTTTAAGGCATTAGAGTAGGGGGACCGTGCCTTTAAGGCCTGCCCGTGACCCCCTGCTCCCATGATGCACTACAGGTGACAGTTGGGCCAGTTCTTTTTGGCGGTGCCTCCGCACCTGAGTAGATCTGCCTTCCATACATCACTTATTTAAAGAGAAAACATTGCTCGTCCGGGGAGGTGGGTGGGTCGCTTATGACTTTGATGAGTATACCCCTGGATGAGAACTAGGATTACAGGTAAGTAACTAATCCTTCTCATCCAGGGGATACTCATCAATAGTCATAATCTATGAATAGAGTAGCAAGCCCATACCCAAAGTCTCGCGGACGAGCAACAAAGCAGTTAAAACATACATTAAAAGACACATCTTGCATTACAGTTATGCGAATAGGTTCCTCAAAGAGGCCTGCCCCACCTGGGCGTCGGCCTGTGCGTCTGAATCTAGGCAATAATGGCGCGTGAAAGTATGGACTGTGCGCCATGTAGCCGCTTTACAGATCTCAGACATGGGAACGTTGCGAAGGAGTGCTACCGTAGAAGCCTTCCCCCGAGTAGAGTGTGCTCTAGGTTTACCCTGCAGAACTTTGTGGGACAGTTGGTAAGCCAAAGCTATACAAGAGACAATCCATCTAGAGATAGATCTCTTGGCCGCAGCCAGCCCGGTATTAGTGGGTCCATAGTTAACAAAGAGCCTGTCTGACTTTCTAAGAGTAAGGGTCTTAGCTAGATAGAATTTCAAAACCCTCCGGAGGTCAAGAGAGTGTAGAGCTCTCTCCGGGGGTGTGGTCGGCTGAGGAAAGAAGGTGGGCAACGTGATCACCTGATTAATATGGAAGTCCGAAACCACCTTGGGCAGGAAGCTCGGATGAGTACGGAGCACCACCCTATTAGCATGAAACACCGTGTAAGGTTCCTTGCAGCAGAGGGCCTGAATTTCACTAACCCTACGGGCCGAAGTGATGGCTACTAAGAAGGCAGCCTTCCAGGTCAGATGTTGCAAGGAGGCCTTATGAATCGGCTCAAAAGGACTTCCCATCAGTTTAGAGAGAACGATGTTCAGTTCCCAGGAAGGGGAAGGAGACCTCACAGGTGGGTAAACTTTCTTAAGCCCTTCTAAGAAATCCTTTACCACTGGCATCTGAAAGAATGAGGTCTGGGTAGGAGACTTCCTATAGGCTGTAATAGCAGCTAAGTGTACTCTGATGGAAGAGTACTTTAACCCAGACTTCGCCAAGTACAGTAAGTAGGGGAGAATAACCTGTTCTTGACCCCGGATCGGATCAAGGGTGTTATCTCTACACCAGAAGCAGAATCTTTTCCATTTAAAGCCATACGACTTCCTCGTGGAGGGCCTCTTCGCCTCCCGAAGAATGCTCATACAGTCCGGTGGAAGATCTAGATGTCCGTACTGGATGAATTCAGGAGCCATGCCGTCAAGCGGAGGGAGGGGAGATTGGGGTGGAACACTCTCCCCTTGTTCTTGGTCAGCAAGTTCGGCAGGCATGGCAACCTCCTCTGTGGTACCTCCGACAGCTGGAGTAGATCCGGGTACCACCACTGCCGGGGCCACTCTGGTGCTATTAGGATCATCCGAGTTCTGGCTCTGTAGAACTTCTGAATCACAGCCGGGATGAGAGGGAGAGGAGGAAAAGCGTAAAGCAATGTCCTCGACCAGCTGATCAAAAGCGCGTTCCCCTGCGACCCCCGTTGAGGGAACCTGGAGGCGAAGACGGGGCATCTTTTGTTGTCCGCGTCTGCGAACAGATCGATGTCTGGTATGCCCCACAAGCGGAAGATGTCTTGAGCGACGCCTTCGTTGAGCACCCAGTCGTGCGCTTCGACGAAGTCTCTGCTGAGGCCGTCCGCCTGCACGTTCAGGGTCCCTGGCAGGTGAACAGCGACGATCGTCAGGTTTCTCGCCAGAAGCCATTTCCAGATTGACTGGGCCTCCAGAGACAGGACCCGTGATCTGGTCCCTCCTTGCTTGTTCAGATAGAACATAGTTGTGGTGTTGTCCGTCTGAACCTGAACATAGTCGGTCTGCAGGGATGGGTACAGGGACTTGAGAGCGAGATGGACTGCTCGTAGCTCCAAGAAGTTGATGTGATAGCTCTGCTCGGTAGCGGACCAGAGACCTTGTACTTGAAGCCGGCCCATATGAGCCCCCCAGCCCTGCATGGAGGCGTCTGTGACCACCGTCTGTGTCGGAGGCGCCTGATGGAATGGGACGCCGTGAAGCAGATGGGAGCGCTTCATCCACCACCGGATGGAATCTTTGGCGGCTTGATGAAGGGTAATGTGATCTTCCCAGCGGCCGGTCCTCTGCGACCACTGATCCTCTAGGTCTTGTTGCAGAGGACGCATGTGCAGACGTGCGTTGGGCACGATGTAGATGCACGAGGCCATGGATCCCAGGAGAGATGACACTTGTCTGGCTGTGGGATATTCCGTGCTGAGAAGCGTGCAGCTTTTTTGCAGCATGGAGGATAACCTCTCCTCCGAAGGACACACGCTTGCGCTTGAGGAGTCTAGAGAGGCGCCCAGGTAGTGGATCCGCTGAGTTGGATTGAGGATCGACTTCCGGTAGTTGACCTGAAGGCCCAACGAGTGTAGAAGGTTTAGGCAGAACGAGAGATGACTCTGGAGTTGAACCGGGGTGGAACTTTTTAAGAGCCAGTCGTCTAGATATGGGTAGACGAATATCTTCCGTTTGCGGAGAAATGCAGCCACCACCGCCATGCACTTTGAGAACGTTCGTGGCGCGGACTTGAGGCCGAATGGCAGGACCTTGTATTGATAATGTTGGTGAAAAATGCGAAATCTGAGAAACTTCCGATGTTTCGCTGAGACAGGAATGTGGAAGTATGCATCCTGTAAATCGATGGCACACATCCAGTCCCCTTGGTGTAGATGTGGGAAGATCTGGTGCAGTGCTAGCATCCTGAATTTTTCCCTTCTGAGAAATCTGTTGAGTAGGCGGAGATCGAGGATGGGTCTGTAGTCTCCGATCGCTCCTCTTTTCTGAACAAGAAAATACCGGGAGTACACTCCCCGATTTCTCTGCCTGTTTGGAACTTCCTCTATGGCGTTTTTGGAGAGGAGAGTGGCAACTTCGTCCTTTAAAAGCTTGTTTTGGCTGAGAGGGAGTGGCTGTTTCCGTGGGGGTACCTGCGGAGGGGGAGATTTGAACCTCAGCAAGTAGCCACGCTCTACAATACTCAGCACCCATTTGTCGTTTGTAATTGTATTCCACTCTGCCAGGTGAGCGGTGACACTTCCTCCCACCGGAGTGGCGAACGAGTGCGGAGGAAGTAAGTTTTCACTGCTTGGGAGGTTGCTTGTTAGAGGACTGCTGCTGTTTAGCATTTCCTCTTCCTCTGCCCCGGCCCCTTTGCTGAAACTGGGACCTCTGTTGGTTTTGAGAGGACCATTGGGGCGTTTGAACGCGCTGGTGAAAGGCACGTTTGTCGCCCTGGCGAAAGCGCTTGCGGAACTCTTTGCGTTTTTCCAGTCCCACAGCCTTTACAGTGTCCAATTCCGTTTTCATCTTGCTCATTTGGTCGTCCGCATGAGCTCCAAATAGCGATGATCCATTAAACGGCAGGTTAAGAATCCTTTTCTGCGCATCTGGTTTGAGGGCTGTTAATCTGAGCCAGGCCGAACGGCGGGAGCAGATGCCATGGGAGTAGCCATGCGCGGCTAGGTCTGATGCATCCGCCGCTGCGCTTATTACTTGGTTTGCCACCAGTCCGCCTTCATGTAGGATCTCCGTGAAGTCCTGCCTGTCCTCCCTAGGCAATCTCTCCACGAATCTGGCCAGGGAATCCCATAGGGAACGATCATACCTCCCTAGCAGGGCTGAAGCGCTAGCGACCTTCATATGCGCGGCAGATGTGTTGCACATTCTCCTGCCGTAGGAGTCCATCAGCTTGCTGTCCTTCTCAGGGGGGACAGAAGCAGATATTGAGGCTGAGTGAGACTTCATGGCCGCCGCCACTATCACCGAATCCGCTGGCGGGTCCGCCCTCAAGAATAAAGGGTCCTCGGCCGGAGCCTTGTACTTCTTTGCTATTCTCGAGGGGACCGAGCCCACTGTAGCCGGTGTAAGGAACGTGGCCATCGCTGGTTCTAACAATCCTGGCACCAACGGGAGCAGAGGTCTGGGAGCTGACCGATGGTGTAAAGTGTCAAAGATCACAGAAGTGGGTGCCTGAGGGGCGTGCAGTGCGATGTTCAATTTTTGCGCCCCTCTACCCAGGACGTCCGAGAAAGTTATAATGTCATCCACCGGGGACACTCGCGATGGAGGCGTGGATGAAAAAGTCGGAGAGTAGTCCCGGACTGAGGATCTTGTGGATGCAGTCCCAGTGGACGACCTGGTGCGTCGCCTCTTGTGGGAGCGTTCGCTTTGGTGAGCCCTTGATCCTGATCTGCGCTTGGACGGAGATCTTGGACGTTTTGGCGCGGTGCGACGGTCCCTGGAACGAGACCGGCGTGGTGAAATTGGCCGTGGATCCCTCGGAGGCGATTTACTCCTGCGCGGTGGGGAATACATGCGGGAGTAGTCCGATCCCGGACTCCGACATGCGGCAGCGCCCACATCTCGTAACCAGCGCGGTGACAGTCCAAACCGCTCTGGAGCCTCGGGTGATCTTTCTGGAGATATTTGCACGATGTGCAGTCCCGGAGATGATGACTGTTCTCCTGGGGACCTCTCCGCGGGCGGTCCAGTCTTCGCCCTCGACGTCGAATCCCTTGACGTCGACGACGTCTGCGCCACCATCGGCAAGTGTGAGGTATGCCGTTCTGGTCTCGACGCCGGTCGTGGAGACCTCGATGTCGATCTCCTCTTCTCTGGCACCTGACGTCGGCTAGATGATCTCGACGTCGGCCGTGTCTTCGACGTCGACCTCTCTCGACGTCGACTGGGCGACTTCGACGTCGACCTCTCTCGACGTCGACTGGGCGACTTCGACGTCGACCTCTCTCGACGTCGACTGGGCGACTTCGACGTCGACCTCTCTCGACGTCGACTGGGCGACTTCGACGGCGACCTCTCTCGACGTCGACTTCTTGACGTCGATCTTCCTCTCGACGTCGACCTTCTATGTCGCCGAGTGGGGGTAACCATCGACGGCGACCGGCCCACTCGCGGCGGAATGTACGTCGCCGCATCTCTCGACGTCGACCCCCTCGAGGGTGGCGGAGAGTGTCTCGACGTCGACGGAAGCCTCGACGTCGACGGAGACAGTTCAGATGTCACCAGACTAGCAGCCTTCGAGCCCGAAGGGCCGCCTCTCGACGCCGACTTACTTTTGCGCGGCGGAGACTCTTGATGGTGGGATGAATCCCTTGACGCCGAAGTTCTCTGCCTCTTCGCCGGCATCCTCGACGTCGACGGCGAACCTCTTGGACTCCTGGTCTTCTTGGAGCCCGGGGAGCTGGTATGTCGCCGTTTCTGTACTTGCGTAGCTGAAGAAGGTGGTCTTGATGAGGAATGCTCGCCTTCACGACGGCTTCGTTCCTTCTCCAGTCTTGCATGCATCCCTCAGAGTGCGCTTTGAGAACTTCTGGCAGTGGGGACACTGGTCAGGATCGTGTTTTGATGGTAAACACACAATACACACCGAGTGTGGATCCAACAGTGCCATTTTATTACCACAAGAAGGGCATTTCCTAAATAAAGGAGACATTCTGACTGGAAAAAAATTGGAAAATTCACTGGAACCAGCAGAATTAGCCCTTATAAGCCAGAAAACGTCGAAAAAAGCTAGAAAAAGCTGTAATTCAAAATTTCAGTCAAAAAACTGAAGAGCTCAAGCTCCAGGATCCTCACAGAAGGAGCCGGAAAAAAGAACTGGCCCAACTGTCACCTGTAGTGCATCATGGGAGCAGGGGGTCACGGGCAGGCCTTAAAGGCACGGTCCCCCTACTCTAATGCCTTAAAGGCAAGGTGTCAGTTTTCTTGGATTCTTGATACTCTACTGCAGCCTACTGGCGAATGCCTACAATTACATGTTGCTTTATGGCAATAAAGCAGTGCTGTGTTATAATTTGCCTGATGCTTCCTCTTTTCCTTACGGGTTACGGGGGCACTACTATGCAAAAATATGTAATTTACAGCATTGCCATGTTTTGAACATTATTAGGCTGCATTTATATGTTTTCACATATGTATATATATATATATTTATATATATGTATTTTCTATATGCTCCGGGATCCCGCACATGGGCGGGGATTATTCATAGATTATGACTATTGATGAGTATCCCCTGGATGAGAAATGCTTAACACCACCCCCTGATAAAGCCTTACTGCTCGCCCACACTACCACATATCTACTTTTACCTCTGCCTACCTTTGGGGTTCCACTGGACTCTGTATATACTATACCAAAGTACGGTATGGTGTGCACAGAGCCAGCTTCCTACACCCAGTTACACCTGATCTTCGGGAGAAGTTGTGGCAGGAGTGGTATCCGCGTAACATTTCTCCGAGCAAGAGATGCCTCGGAAATACCACCATTCAGTCTCTACGGTCGAGGGCAGATGAGACCTGGCCTAGGATGGGCATTTCGAATTTCTCCTTCCAGAGGTAGGCATTGAGAGGGCACAGTTCAGAACTGGAGGAAGGCCTCTGTCCTTTTGGAAACTGGCAAGTAGCAAGAACAACCACCACATCCAGCCGGTGCAGAGGGAAAACCTGCCAGCGAAATCAAAGGTGGAACTTAGACTTCTAATCCCCTTGGGGCCCAAAGGCACACTAGAGGGAGTCGGCAGTGATCCAAAGAGCATGGTTGTATGGGTCTCTTCTAATATCATGCGGCGTGTCTGACGTCCCCAAAACCCGGGTTATGACACCAGCGGTAAAATCGGCTTTGAAGTCGCCAAATTTCAGGAATACAAGCATGGTGCTGCCCCTGATCGGCCGAATGAGAGTGGCACAAGGGAGTGGAGCCCTTACCTGAAGACGGAGTCTGATGAAGACCGACCGCTGGAGCGGCTCCAGCAACTTCAGGAAGGGGAGTGAGAGCGAGAATGAACTTTATACACTGAGCGCGACTTGGAACAGTCCAGACAAGAGTTTTCTTGTGCTTAGCAATGCAGAGTATCGCCTCGCGTTCCATGATGCCCTTGTAGTTCGATGCTCAGTCTCTGTAGGCCTTGGGAATTGTGGCTTGACACCAAGGACCACAGGCACACATGATGGGGATCTGGCACAGCCATTTGTTTGTGACATTTCCTGCAAGGCTTGAACCGGTCGTTTTAGGGATGGGGTGACATCCTCTGCACACTGAGAAATTTTGGAAAATCAAGGTAGGCCTCCGTATCAGCGTAGGACAGCATGGAAAGAAAGGAACTGATGTCACTCCGCAGAAGTGGTACCTATGAAGGCTCTGCACATTATTTCCGTAGTGGAACAGTGATGGTGTGGAGCTTTGCAGCACTACCAGCTGGCGTGCTGAGGTACTGCTGAAAAACCTTCCAGATACAGTCCGCCTGGGGCATATTCTGAGGGTGGGTAATAGCTGTAAGCCTCTGTTAGAAATAATAATTTAAAAGCTTTATTTACATACCAGAGACGGGTGATAGTGATGATCATATTATCCAATAACTTGGCATACAGACATATGGTGGACACCTGGATAATTGAAACATACATTTAATACTGAAATAAGGGAGGGGGAGCTTGGAGTCCATCAAAGATGACCACATAACGGCATATATTGGTTTTTTTATGGCTGTTTATTTTTATTTTTAAACAGCTGCAACATTACAATTTTTGCAAAGTTGAGGGCTGGGAAGATGATGATGCACGATTGTGGAGAAGATGACAGATAACCATCACACTGCTATATCCTAAGGCTGAATGCACCATGTAAGCAAATGGAAGGTCCTAGCTTTTCTAAATAGGCACTATGTGGATATCGCCAAGTTAAAGGAGACATCTTCTACCTGACCGGTCACATGTCTTTGCTTCCAGGTGGGGCGCTGACATGATCTGTGCGTCATACAGCACATACTCTTGCGGAGTTGCCATTCAGTCAACTTAACATTACGTCGTACTGTAACAGATTCAAATGGGAGGTACACCGTATTGCAGGGGCACTGATGGATCACACCCAGTCACACTGATTAATATATATATATATATATATATATATGGCCCGTACACTCACTTCTTCTGTGTGCATTATCATATCTCTTCCCTGTGCAACAGAAGATGAGCAAAAGAGTTACATTATCTATGCAAAGGCTGTGGCGCTAACAGACTGTTGCACTTAGACATACAGTGTGTAAGCATGAGATTGCCTCAGGCCTCACCGAATATTTTGACAATAATACTGGTAGCATTGCCACATGGGCAACATTGCTAGAGGCATTCTAATGAAACGATGCTCCGTGATCCGTTTAAAGATGAGCTTTATTCTGCACCCACCGGAAAGTCCGCACCAGCAGCAGACACCGCAACTGGCACTCCAACCACTGAGGTTTACACGTTCTGCAGCTGATGTAGTTACCATTCCTAAGAGCGAACACACAACTTAAAGGGCATGTTACAACACATCTTCCCTTTACAATAATGTTGAGAGAAGGAAAGAAAAGGAGGAGATGCAGCATGAAAAGGTTACACAACATAAAGGAGTGTAGGAAAGGAAGAAAAGTAAAGCCATCATGGGGTAAGGCATGGAGAGAGGGAGAAAAGACATTCACAAAAATTACTTAAGGCAATAATCTTGTAAATACGATGGTGACAACCTAGATCTAGGACTGCGAGCAAGTAGATCAAAACAAACTCTACTGTCATTACACAGAGGGACCGCCCTGAGGATGACGGGCCTGGGGCTGTCAACTCCGCATTACCATTCTCCCTCGCACATTTTGTCAAATGGGACATGCTCCAAACATCCCCACCAGCAAGCATAACATTCTTCATCACTTTGGTAAAGAGCCTGGGGCCAAAATACTTAGTTTCACCTTTTGGGGACCAGAACGCTTTTTTCACAAATACAAGATCACCCACCTTCCAAGCAGATTTCCGTGCCCCCATTTTTGTATCAGAACCTGTGTTTGTAATGGTCTTGGTATCTTTTCATTCTCCAATTGCTCACAACACAACCCCTGTCTTTTATGCTCAACCATAGAAGATTCAATTTGGAACCTGCTGCCCTACCCTTGAGTTTTTTAAATGGGGAACAACCGGTCACATTGTTAGGAGTATTCCTGTGTGCCCATAATTTCTCGGAGGACAGGTTTGAGGGGAACTCTCATCTCTAAAGCAGTCTGAGCGGAGGCTCTTACCAGTCTATTCATGCTCTCGACGAAACTATTAGCCTGGGAGCATAAAGGGCCGTTGTGTGATGGAGATTCTGTAGAAAATCCGACATCTCTTGAGAAGTGAATTGCACCCTGTTATCTGATACAAGAATATCAGGTACACCCTCACACGTGAAAGCGTCCTTTAGAAACGCAATAATGTTCTTCGTAACTATAGAACTCATGCAGGAGGCAGAGACTCAGACGTGTAGTCAACATGGACAACCACAAATCTCTGAGGGAGACAGTGTCGAATGGGTCAACAACGTACATGGCAAGTTTGGACCAGGGACGTTCAGGTATGGCAACAGGTGAGAGGGGATTGGTCCTCATTTTTCTCGATTTGCCATTTCCTGCACATATGGTACAATCCCTGACAGTCTCTTCGACTTGGTGGTCAACTTCCGGCCACCAATACGATTCCCTGACCCTCGCCTTTGTCAAACTGTGACCAAGGTGCCCCTCATGTGCAAGATTGATTATTTTATCTCTCAAGAAATGGGGGTACTAATCTCTCGACCCGGTAAAGCTCTCCCTGCAAGATGTTCAATTCCTCCCGAACATTCCAGTAACCTTTCTCACAGTCGGGAACATCACTCAAGGAAGGCCATGACAGGTCCCCTTGCCTTGTCACTCACATAACAGGCTTCCCATTAGTCTTTATTAAGGGCTGACTCTTTCACCCAGGAAACCTGGCAGTTGGGACTGGTGGCAATATTCTTCTCCAAAGGCATTCTAGAAAGAAAATAAGCCAGAATATTTATAAGACCAGGCAGGTACTCTACAGAAATGTTATATTCCCAGAGCCCCTCAATCCACCTTTTGATCCTGGGAGTGGTGCTCTCGACATTCCTACAGGAAAACATGTGCACAAGGGGCTTGTGGTCAGTCCTAACCAAGAATGGTAAACCCCACAAGTAAAATCTAAAATGATTGTTGGCCCAGGAGTAGGCTAGACCCTCACGCTCGATCAGCGAGTAATGCTCTTCCGCCCCTTTCAATGAGCGGGAGGCAAAACCAATGACTCTTTCGCTGCCATCAACCATCTGAGATAGGACTGCTCCCAAACCCCGCACACTGACATCTGTGGTCAGGATAGTCTTTTTGTGAACATCAAAATGACCTAGAGTCGGCATGCATGCAATTTCATTTTCACTTTGTTAAAGGCATTAACACACTGAGTCCATTTGAAGTTTGCACCCTTTTTCAATAATAGTCTTAAAGGTTGCATCACACTGGCAAAATTGTTCACAAACTTCGAGTAATACTCAGATAGTCCAAGGAAAGAATTCACTTTGTCTCTGTTAGAAGAAGGTGGTGCCTGTAATATTGCTTCTGCAAGGTCAATCTTGGTGCTGATGCCCTCACCAGAAATGGAGTGCCCCAGATAGGATACTGAGCTGACCCTGAATTTACACTTCTCACTCTTCGAGGTGAGTCCACATTCCTCCACCCTTGATAGTACACGAAAGAGGACCTCATCATGTTTGACCCCATCTTGCCCGTAGACAAGTATATCGTCTAGGAAGAGTAAGACAGTCGATTCCTGACAAAATATTTTTCATCACTCTAAAAGCATGCCGCAGCGCTTGCCAAACCAAATGGCATCCTAATGAATCAATAAGCACTGTTGGACTTGGCCCTTTTGGCAGGTTCATCCCTAAACTTTTTGCCTTATCCTAGCCTTTTCTGTGACCTGGTGTTGGTGGTTTTAGGCCTCTGGGCACTTTAGCACTGTGGTCCAGTGTAAAGTGCATGAAATCTGTGTCCATTTGGTAAGGTTACATGCCCTCCCATAGGCATGCATTGGGGATTCCCTACTAAAGTGTGTCAGTGATAAATCCTGGGATGGAAGAAGCAGCGTGGTCGAGTTTAGTATGTATGAAATTGTAAAAATAAATGCTGCGCAATGGTGTGCGCAGATTTATAATGACTGGTTGAGAAATGCCACTTTTAGAAGTTGACATTTCTGTGTGCTATGTGTCTGCCTGCCTGATGTGAATTGCATGTCTGGCTTTTGAGAGACAGGGGAAGTGTGTGTGGCTCCAGGAGGGGCAGGGTGAGTTAGCGCTAGGCTGAATGGGACATTTGCATTGGGAGTGGTGGAAGTAGTAATCCCCCCGACTCTGAATAGGCCTGTGCCCAGCCTGTACAATGCTGGCCCCCTGTGTGTCTGATCACCTAGCCCCCACCTGACAAAGGGGAAGAGGAGCTTGGAAAACAAAGTGCTCCAATTCCCCCATGAACCAGTTGCATCTGGTTCCCCCATGCCCTGTACTGCAGACAAAGGTGAGAAGTGGTATAAGTATAGGGGCTGTGTCCCATGAATTGGTCTGTTCTGTGCTTGTCCAGACGTGCTGGGGGCTTGCTGCTGCTGGGGCCAAGGAGGAACCGCCACGGGGGCTTATCTCCCTGCTGGAGGGCCCTGTGTGCTGGCCTCCCTGGGCCCAGCACTACCCTTGAAACCTTAAGGACTTTTTGCGCCCCCTGAGCACTATACTCTGATGGCTGGTGCCCCGGGGGGCGGGGGGGGCACTCCTTCGTTGCCAAAGAAAAAGCACGAGGGCTCCGCTGTGCTGCGCTGCGATATGACCAGAGGGAATGTGGGTGTGGGGATTCCCCATAATTGCGAAAGATGAAGCGGGAGCCCACCCTGCATTTTTTTTTTATATAGCGGGTGCCCACCCAGTGTTTGGAGTGGATGACGGGTGTCCACCCTGCTTATGTGCTGTATTTTGAGCGGGTGACCAACCCGCATTGCCGCTTGAAAAAGGGAAGCGGCCGCCGCAATCATGCGGCGACCAGCAAGTCAGGCGGCCTTGCCTGACTGTGGACGGGGCCTTCGATGCAGACTGGAGTGGAGCCGGAAGGAGGACAGCAGCCTACCCCGCCTCCGTGTCCACAAATCGCAGCCGAGTGGTTCCCGGGTCCGGAGGAGTCCAGGAGGTCGGCGCATGCCTGCGCGGAGCTTCAGTGAGAGAGAGTCCCGCGGGCGCCAGAGGGATCGGAGCCAGTGTCCCTTTTCAGAGCAGAGTCCAGTGAGTGGAATCTGGTGGGGAGGGGGGTGTGTCGAGGCACGCTATCGGTTCCTGTCCCCATAGTTGCTCCCCCGAGGCACAGAGGTGCCAGAGCCTCCTTGAGTATTCACTGTGGTACCGACATGGCGGACCACTGCAACAAGGGGGCCGATTTTAGATAGAGAGCCCCAGTGGGGCCCGAGAGCACAGTCATGCCAGGACCCATTTAGTTTGTTCACAGCTGTCCCGCCTGACAGAGGGCAGCGGTCACGTTTGGCGCATTGTTGTGTAGAGAGCCCCAGAGCAGGCCTCTCTGGTTATTTCCCGGTTGCGTCGCTGTAGCGGGCAACTGCAACGTTTGGCGCACATTTGTTCTATAGAGTCCCAGTGGAGACCCAGTCTTAGGGCACAGTCAGTGCCCACATTATGCTTTACAGCTGCCCAACAATTAGCGTCCGCTGCAACGTTTAGGCCAACAGTTCTTTGGGGGCATTTTTAATGAGATAGGAGTGAGATACACTCCCCTGTCCCAGCGCAATTGCGCACTTGTGGACTCTGCTGCATTGGCAGCCGCCCTGACATTTTGGACATAGGGCATTTGAGCCCTCTGAGAAGGCCAGTTGGCCAGGGGGACTGTTAGTTTGATAGGGCGCCAGGCCCTAAATATGATTTTTGTGGTGCGCCGGAAATGTGATTCATGTACTGTGATTTATGCACCCTGATTTAAGCCTCTAAATGTGGTTTATGTATGAGGTTATTTGCATGCTGTGGTTAATGTTTGTGAGATTCTCCTCTACTGTGCGTTATGCCCCTAATGTGAGTTATGCTTAGGAGGTTAGGGTCTAATATGTTTAGACTTATGAGGGTGGCGCATAATATATTTTACGCCTGAGGTGATACTGTGCATAATATGGTTTGCTGAGTACAGTGTCTGCCAGTAATTACTGGTTGTGTTCTACGCTTATTATATATTCTACATTTACTATGTTCACTTTGTGATGGTTCTGACAGTGGTCCAAGTGGACCTGTCATGTGTATATAATCCCCTGTAAATATTGCCTAGTGCCAGATGGCACAGTGTATATTGTGCGATTACTAATGTGTTTTATGATAATACAAAGGCTATGTTTGATATAACCTTGTGTGGAGTTCCTTTTGTGGTGTGCCTAGTGTGTTGTTGCTGTGTGTGTGTGTTGCGCAACCGCTTTACACATTGCCTCCAGGATAAGCCTGACTGCTTGTGCCAAGCTACCAAGGGGGTGAGCAGGGGTTATCTTCGGCGTGTAACTCCCTCGCCCTGACTAGAGTGGTGGTCTCTGCCTGGCTTTGGCGCAAGCCTTAGCCAACCAGAGATCCCATTTCTAACAAGCACCTAAAGGGGTTACAAAGGAAGTTAGTGGTTTTAAATCCTCATGAAGCAGAATCTGATTATATGCTGCTGATAAATCCATGACACTGAACAAGCAAGCACCTCCTAACTTTGTCAAAGCTTTGTTGATATTTGGCAAAGGCTGCTTGTCAACCCAAATACAGTTATTTAAGCTCCTTAAGTCCACACACATTCTAATTTGTGTGCCCTTATCCTTGGAGGCTAAAACTATGAGAGCCAGAAATTCAGAGGACTCTATTTCCTCTATTACTCCCAATTCGAGCAGTGTTAATTTCCTCTTGAAGAGGCTTCATCATGAGGTTGGGCACTTTCCTTACTCTGTGCACAACTGGTTTAGCATTATCTTTAAGGATTATTTTGTGGCTGAAACCGCTAAGAAGACCAAGCTTCCCACGGAAAACCCCAGGATACTTTTCTATAATGTCCTGAACATCACCCTGTAGTGTAACAAGCATAACTTGATCAGGTGCATTCGGGTTCAATATAATATCAAGGTCTTTTTGATGACGCCAACCTAGAAGATTATCATCACGCTTGGCAACATAGATTTTGCCAACCGGTTCTCTCACTTAGAACATGATGGGCTGTATGGAATATCCTAGTAAGTCAATAGTTTGTCCCCCATAACCTACAGGGTTGTCAGGTGCTAAAAGTTTTATAATGGTGGTCCCACAGGTGGAATATAAAAATTTGTGGCTCAGCAGGGTATATAGTGAACCTGAGTCGGCTAAAACTGGGAGTCTTATCGCCAATGCACACGTCACATTTCGGCATGGTCACATTACCAGTGTCTACCAGCTTTACATCATTCACAGGTTAAGATGTGCTATCAGTGATGCAAGGAATCGCTTGTTGTGAGAACTCATCATCGTCTTCAACCAAGTTCACTTTGGCATTTCTACACATCCGGGCATAATGTCCTCTTTTACCGCAATTCCTGCAATTGGCACTTTTGGCAAAGCAATTGGGAAAATTAGGCCCATGGTTTTGGCTTCCACACCTAGGACATTTAAACTTGCCATCCTGTTTGAATTAAAATTTAAAAAAAAAAATTGTCAAACTTGGTAGAACTCTTCTCTTGCTTAACACTTGTTTTAGTAACGGTTGTAACTTGGGTATCAGAGAACACATTCTCAAAATAATCCTGGCTGATGTTGGCAACAGGGTCAACGGGGACTGTGCTTTTGCGCATCTCTTTAATCCAATGAGAAGTGTGTTCAATGCTCTCTACAATAGTTATGGCCTCTTTGAGATTAGGATTTCTTAATAACTTTTCATGGATCCTTGCGTCATTCGTGCACCGCACAAGTTAGTCACGAATAAGGGAGTCAGTCAGTTGTTCAAACTCACAAGTTTGTGCCAATGACTTTAAGGCTGCCACATAGTTGCCAACTCTCTCTCCTTTTGCTTGCACGCGCATAAGCATGTGCCTTTCCATAACTACATTCAGGCGTGGTACAAAATGTGTTTGCAGCAGTTGTACACTCATTTCATAAACATCGCTTGGTTCTCCTGCCCCTCTGCCTATAGGTATGGGATCTAAACTACCGTAAATGTTCCTACCTTCGATGCCAAGGTTATGTAGTAAGACACCTTGCTTCCTGGCGGCAGAGAACTTTTCGCCACAGATAGCTAGGAGGTAGGAATCAAAAAGCGGTTTCCATTTCTTCCAAGAAAGTACAGGCTTCACTTAAAAATTGTGGAGGTTGACACATACCACTGCCCATGGACATTCTGAAAGGGAAAATAACTCAACAAACTAACAAAACAATCTAATACAACAATTTAAAATAACAGTCTAATACAATGAAGAAAAAATAAGCTAACTAAAACTTGTTGGCAAGTTAATCCCACATCTGCGTTAATCTTCTCAAATATCTCAAGTAAGGCTATAAACACTTGCCACTGGTGCTCTTAATTGTTAAATGTATCAAAGTTTGAAAATGAAAACTAACATAATAAATTAAAATAACTTATCTGGAGAGGTTTTCCATTTGTGTTCCTTCAATTGTCTCTTAATCAGCAATAACGCAGAACCCCCAGCAATTTCTGGCTTGTGTCAGAAAAACCGGAGTGCAATCAGCTGTTTATGGCAGACAGATGACAGCGCGTCGCACAACACTGCCCGTTCTCTATGTTCCGCATCAAAGAGTCACATTTTATGTCAAGACCAGAGGCTCATATTATGCAATCCTCTTTATTGCGCCACCCACAGCAGCATCATCCAAGAACATAGAAACAAAAAGAACTTAGAACATTCCATAAAGAACCGGAACCTCCATGACTCTTCCTTCTTTTTTGCTGCTGCCCAAGAGATAAGAACAATTTTCAATTGTCTCTTCAGTTTGAAAGTTAAATATTTGTGAAAGTATTTTGAAGTGGTATTATGGTAATGGTTGAATGAGGCATGATTTGGATTGAGCCGTTTAGTATATCGAGGAGAAAGGATAAATGGTATAAAAGGAGTGGTCTGGTTATTTGTGAAGGGGTGGTGCGAGCAACGAGCGACTGGTTATTTAAATCGGATTGCGCGCGTCGAGCGTATCATGTTAAACTATGTAAGAGGTGAATTCAGATGGATTGAGCAATGTAAAAGTGTTTTATCGTAAGGAGGCAGTTACTTTACCGTTAGGACGCGCGAGCTGCAGGGGACCATTGCTGGTTAGGCGCGAGGCAAGGACACGTACAGGCAAGGAGAATGAGAACGCGCATGCGCGTGGAGCGCTGAACGCGCATGCGGGGAATTTTTTTAACATTGTTCATGGGACGCTTTTTCGCGCATGCACGGATAAAGGAAATTGACGAAGGAGCGTTGCTTAGTAGTAGCGTCATTCCTGTGTGGAAATTGACGAGAGAAAGATAAGGAGGCGATCGGAGGAGTTGAAGAGTGGCATTTGGTCAGAAAAGGCAATATAAATAGTAATTAGAGGAAAGAAAATTAAAATTGAGTGTTGAGGAGACAGTGTTGTAGCTTGATGTGAGGTAATTGAATTCTGGGAATTTGATTTAAAGTAGAGTTTGTTTGTTTTTTGGTAGTTGGAGTAGGTAGAAGTTTAGAAAATAATTATTTTGAAGAGGATAGTAAAAAAGAAAAAAAAAAAAAAAAAAAAAAGAAGTATTTCTGAGGTAAATGCGATAACTCAGGCACATTTGTCTGTGGAGGAGAGGTTAACTCATGTTGTCTAAATTCGCAAAGGATCTTGATGAGAAGATGGATAAGAAGTTGGAGGAGTTTAAGAGAGGTGAAAATTTAGGTCAGGAGGAGCGCTTTTGGTCCGCAGGTGAAGGACCAGCTTTAGGAAAGAAGGGAGGAAAGGTGAATAGGAAAAGAAAGAATTTAGAAAATGAAGGAGTAAGATGTAAGAAAGCGAAAAATGCATACCCAAGCTCTGAAATATTTCGCGAACGCGCGAAACAAGGTTGTGTGGAGGACACACAAGGTGGCCTAGGGAGTGGCCAGGGTAGTAGAAGACATACTACTATCCTTTGTGAGGAGTCTTCGGGTAGTGCAGAAATTGAGTTGAGTTGTTCGTCAGAGTTTAATTCAGAGGATGAGTTGTTAGAAAGGGAATCAAAAATGGTAGAGAAAAATAAGGGGAAATCAGAGGAAGATGCAGGGGTTAAAGATCCTTTTGGAGAGTCTATGTTTGATCCCATGTTGCTTAAACACCCTTTATCACCGGAATGGAGTCCGGCACCACATGTTGCGGAATATGTGCAAATGTGGTTGTGGAAACAGATTCCGAAGGACGTGAGGATGAGACTCCGTTCAGAATGTCCAAGACCAAGTTTGGCGAATAAGGTTGCTATGACGCCAGAATTGGACGCAAAAATAATTGCGTTTATTGGAAAAGGGAGAAGAGACCCTAAGAAAGGTCTGGATAAGGGCTTAAGAATGTGCCAAGACAGGTTGTTGGACCTAACAGGGCCGCTAACAAAGATTTTTGATATGGCGGAGGAAGCATATCTCGGAAAGAAGAGTTTGGATATTGAGGAACTCAGGGAATGGGTTCAAAGAGCTGTTTGCTTGTTGGGCAATGCTAATACAGCAGTCTCTGTTGAAAGGCGAAAAAGTTTATTACTTAAGATCGATCCAAAGCTTGCGGAACTGGCAAATAATGAAGGAGGAACAGAAGCAAACGGTATGCTTTTTGGTGAAGCATTCATTAAAGAAATTAGTAAATATGTGGGTGCATTTAGTTCGTTACAGAAATCTCAGAGGGAGATAAAGAAAGTTTTTGATAGGCGTGTTTTTGGATTGGCCGGGAGAGGAAGAGGTCGTTTACCCGGCTAAGGACAAGGAATTACAAGGACCTCATTTTCAAGAGGATATAGACCATACAATTACGGGTACCAACAGTATGGTTATCAACCAGGGAATTTCTACCCCCAGAGAGAAAGGGGAAATAACAGAGGAAATAGACGATCGAGAAGGACAGGTAAGAGTAGGCCGTTTTGTTACCCATGTAAAGTTGGGCAGCAGACTTGCCCGGTTTTACAAGAATTGGTGCATGTTAACAGGGGATCCATGGGTTCTGGAGACGGTTTTGGGTTATCATATAGATTTCATAGGGGAACCGATTCAGGATCAGTGGCCTCAAATAATAAGGTTCAGCGCAGTCTTAACGGAGATGGTAGAAAAAGTAGTAAGAGAGTTAGTCTTGAAGGGAGCGATTGTGGAAGAATTGGATACATGTGCAGGGTTTGTAAGCAACATTTTCCTAGTGGAGAAGAAAGGGAAAGGAATGAGACCTGTGATAAATCTCAAGGGTTTGAACGATTGGGTTGTGTATCATCATTTCAAGATGAAGGGTATGCACATGCTGAGGGATGTGCTTCAGTTGGGGGATTGGTTGACTCGTTTGGACTTGAAGGATTCATATCTGACTATACCAATATGGATGGGGCATCAGAGGTTTCTCAGGTTCAGGTGGAAGGGGAAGATGTGGAAATTTGTTTGTCTTCCCTTCGGTCTTTCCTCAGCCCCGTGGTGTTTTACTTTTCTCATCGAAAACACGAAGGACGTTTATCTCGGGCTACCATGCCATTCCGGATACTGTGTACCGCATAGAGGTTCTGGATTTTTGAAGAAGTCTAGAATACCTGAAACAATTAGGATTTGACGAGATCACGCAATATTTTACTGCCAAGCCCTGAAGAAGTCTCAATGTGAGACGAAACGCGTTGGCTATGATCTTTGGCTTCTTGAAAATAAAGAAAACATTTTAAAGAGAAATAAAGAAGAAATATATTTTATCAAGAAATGAAGACTTTGGAATAATTTATTCTTTGGTGTGAATCCTGAACTTTGAATAACAAATGTACATTATATAGCGCTGAACCCTTTGTGTATCTTGTGTTTTACGAAGATGCTTCGTCCTTTTGTTGCTTTTCTGAGAGAAAGGGGAATTCGTGTGATAATTTATCTAGACGACATTTTGTTGATGGATCAGGAGAGAAGGAATGTGGAAGAACATACTAAGCTAGCAGTGAATCTATTAGAGAGTCTAGGTTTTGTAGTCAACAAGGAAAAATCATGCTTAGTTCCTTGTCAGGAGATTCAGTTTTTGGGTTTTATGGTAAGCACAATTCAGGGTCAACTGAGGTTACCAATGGAGAAGATAAAGAAAATAAGGAAGGAAACAAGAAGGGTTTTGTCATTAGACAGAATATCATTAAGAATGTTGGCACGGGTTATTGGTCTGTTGTCTTCAACGATTCAAGCTATTTTTCCAGGTCCATTGAATTATCGAGCTCTTCAGAGGTTGAAGGGAAGTCATTTAAGAAATGGTATGAAGTATTCGCAGGAGATTTCTCTTTCTGGGGAGGCAAGAGCAGAACTATGGTGGTGGCTGAAGAATATGGAGGCTTGGAATGGGAAAGCAATTTTCGGAGCGAATCCGGAGTTAATAATAGAGTCAGATGCAAGTTTAACTGGTTGGGGAGCACGTTGTGGTGCGGTTTCGACAGGAGGATTATGGACAGTGGAAGAGAGTCGAATGCATATAAATTGTCTGGAGCTGTTAGCGGGCTCTTTTGCTATAAAGAGTTTCATGAAGGACAGGGTAAGTTGTTCAGTTCTGTTGAGGATGGACAATGTCTCTGCAGTGAGATATGTGAACAAACTAGGTGGACCGAGGTCAAGGGATGTAGCGGATCTGGCGAGAGTTTTTGGGGATTTTTGTTTGAAACAGGATATTTTGGTACAGGCAGAGTATATTCCTGGTCAGAAGAATGTTATGGTAGATTGGCAATCGGGGAATCAGGCGGATTCGAGCGATTGGATGATCAACAGAGTTGTCTTTTGGAGGATAATGGAGTTGTGGGGTCCTTGTTATGTAGATCTGTTTGCGAACAGATGGAACACACAGTTGGAGAGGTTTTTCAGTTGGCGGGCGGATCCGGAGGCAGCCGGGATAGATGCATTCAGACAAGATTGGAGGAACCTTTGGGGTTATGCTTTCCCTCCATTTGTGATGATAACCAGGGTGACTTTCATGGTTCGCAAATGGAAGGAGACAGTGGTTCTAATAACTCTAATAAAAAGAGATTTTGAGAGATGCGTCAGGGGAGTGTCACGAGTTAGCTCTGACGGGTCAGCGGAGGTTGATGGCATGGAAAATTTCAGGAGAGTCTGGGAAGTGCCTGGACTTTCGGATGAGGCTTCAGGTCTTATTAGAGAATCATGGGCTCCGGGAACGAGGAAGATGTATAGACTGGCATGGAGAAAATGGTTTTGCTGGTGTATGGAGAGGGATTACGATTCCGTTTCAGTGATTGTAGTTTTGGTGGTGAATTATTTGGCATTGTTGTTTGCCTCTGGTTTGGCGTATAGGACAATCAATCTACATAGATCGGCTATTGCGGCTGGGCATGTTATGGTGAACGGAGTTTCTATTGGTCAGGATGTCTTGGTTAAAAGGTTAATGAGGAGTGTGAGGGTTGCAAAACCGCCTGTGGAGAGATATTCGTCTGTGGGATGTTAACAAAGTTCTTGAATATTTGGAAAGTTTGGGAAATAACAGTGGTTTGGATTTAAGAATTTTAAGTGGGAAGTTGACAATGCTTTTATGTTTACTATCGTTCAGAAGGGTATCGGATGTTAAAGCATTGGATGTAGGAACAAGGATTTTTAATCCAGAGGGGGTTTGTTTTTATTTGTGTAGAAGAACGAAGACAAATTCAGATAGTATTTTTTATCCATATTTCGATGATCAGGAACATTTATGTGTTGTTCGTGGTTTGAAAGAGTACGAAAAGAGGACTTCAGGGGTTCGAGAAGTAAATGTGAAGCAGTTGTTAATTTCTTATAGGAAACCACACAAAGCTGTTTCAAACCCGACTTTATCAAGATGGGTAAAGGAAGTGATGGTGAATGCGGGGGTGGGTGCGAGTAGATTTGGGGCGCATTCGGTGAGAGGTGCTTCAGCTTCTAAAGCATATATGCTTGGGGGTGCGTTGAATGATATTCTGAGATGTGCAGATCGGTCAAATGATTCTGTTTTCAGGAAATTTTATTTTAAACCTGTTTTAACTGCAAGTTCTTTGTTGGTAGAGAGGCTTTGAACTTGCATAATATGAGCCTCCGGTCTTGACATAAAATGTAGATTTTCATAAGCCATGATGGACAGAAAATCTGGATTTTATTAAAGACACGGAGGCTAATATTATCCCTCCTCGCCCAGCCCTAATGTTTCATTATTTATTTTTAGGTCGAGGATAAAGATAATTCAGGAAGAAGGATATGTTTTAAATGGACTCTTATGTGGGAAGTTATTTTGGATTGATATATGCAGCGCAAAAGAAGGAAGAGTCATGGAGGTTCCGGTTCTTTATGGAATGTTCTAAGTTCTTTTTGTTTCTATGTTCTTGGATGATGCTGCTGTGGGTGGCGCAATAAAGAGGATTGCATAATATGAGCCTCCGCGTCTTTAATAAAATCCAGATTTTCTGTCCATCATGGCTTATGAAAATCTACATTGTTCACTGCGCACGCACCACTTGATCACGCGTGAAAGCTCACGTTCTTCTGACGCCGCTCCATTGTTTACTCGCTGCAGACAGCTGTTTGAATTTTCCACGCACGCGGTGAGTTTGTTTGCGTGTTCACTGCTTACACTCAGTTTAAATAATGTGCATCTTATGTGTACTACGACCGCCGATAATCCACAATAAATCTTCTGCCACAAAAGTTGAACGTCGTTGGGCCACACCTTCGCACAAAAGGTCAACGCCACTACAGCTTCCGCATTAGTCACACACAAGGGCTGCGCGCCTATAAAAATAAATCGTGAACCGACCTGGAGTCTGGACTTCACAGCAATTCCCTTGATGCCACATTGGGTTCTTCGGTGGGTGTAAATCATCGCCAGTAATGAAACGATGCTCCGTGATCCGTTTAAAGATAAGCTTTATTCTGCACCCACTGGTAAGTCCGCACCAGCGTCAGACACTGCAACTGGCACTCCAACCATTGCGGTTAACATTCCTAAGAGCGAACACACAACTTAAATGGCAAGTTACAACACATTCAAACTGGTTCTAAAAAGTGAGGCATATCTAAGCTGGCAGGAGTGCTCACATCCAATCAAGTTAAGATGCATAGGCAAGCTATTGCATCGAGAGAATCTAGAGAAAACCTAAAAGTGTGAGCCACATATGAGAGAGACCCCAGCAGATCTGAAGGTGGCTGTAGATAACTTTCATGCATTAGTGGAGCAGGAGACTACATTCTTGGGGAAGTATAATCAGGCTAAGAAATATGGTGCAGGTAAAAACCCAGGTCGTACTCTGGCTGTTTGCTCAGGGGACTTCCAACAAAATAATTTAGTCATGACGCTGTTGTATTATCAGGGGAGGATGGTGGTGGACTTGCTAGCTGTGGTAGAGGTCTTTGCTAAATATTATGAGCAACTGTATGCGACACATGGGACCATTGTATAGGCACACCTAAGACAATATATGGGAGAGAAAACCTTGGCATGGTTGAGGAGGGAAGACAAGGAGTTTTTGGAAGCCCCACTATGCGCTTACAAGAGGTGAAAAATGCCACTGATTAACTTGCAACATTTAAAGCACAAGGAGGGCGGGGGCAGCCCAACAGCACAATTTCATAAGGCCTATAGGGACCTGCTGGCACCCCATATGCTAGCAATGTATGGTCCTACCAGACCAAAAAAAAAAAAAGTTTATCCCGGCTAGGAAGACTGCATATAGTACCTGTACTCTGTTTGCAATTATGGACCAAGTAGACCCTGATCTGCCAGGAGAGGTTTTTTTGTTACACTAAAAAGGCATTCAATTCCCTGGGGTGGGAGTATATGTAGAATGTTATATAGAATGGGATGGGGTAACCCCTTCTTAAAAGTAGTCAAACTGTTGAATATGGACTCAGTCACTAGGGTCAGGTCAGTACAATTGGCAGCAAGGCTTACATTGACAAAGTGACATCTTAGAACACTATTACCTCCCAGAACAACAAGAGATATAGCGCTTTGGGGCCTTATCAGGGATAAATATTGTAAGAATCTGAAATATTACAACTGACACTTGCCACTATACCATGTACCCTGGAGAACATTCTGTGCTGATGCATGGATTCAATTTAATATCTTGGAATCATGATGAATAAGTTACCTACCTTCAGCAATGCTCTTTCTGGTCGAGACTACCTAGCCGCAGATTCCTCATCTCTTGAATATTTCCCAGGTGTTAGACTGGATATGGAAACTCTTCAATAGTACCTCTGCACACTGGAAGGTGGCACCACACTGATGCTGTTCCACTCCGGAAGTGATGTGCGGGGCCTATACAGGTGCCTCTCCTGCATGCGGACATCAGTTGCTTTCAAGACTGTCCGCAACCCCAAACGTGGAGCCCAAACGCAAACTGGTATACCACTGCACATTCCTAGAATTGGACTTATTAATGGGTAGAGTCTAATCACAGAACAGGGAGTGTTAGGGAAATGGGGCGTATTATATGGTGAGGTTTTGAGACATCACTGTGTAATATATTTCCAAACCTTTTAAGGACAAGTCAGGCTTTGTTTATCGAACCTTAGCTCAGACCGGAGTAGCTGTGGCTTAGAACAGCCAGATGTCAACAAAGGAACAAATAAAGAGCATTCCAACAGCACCAAAATATTTGAGGAAAGCTTACTAAAGAAATTCGACACCAACTTATAAAATCAAACAATTTTTTATGAATTTATAGACACACAAATGAAAAAGATCGACCAGAGGGTTCCGCAAATATACATTTTAAAGAAACAAAAAATCAAGACTTACCTCAACTGCAAACAAGCAATAGCAAATTCAATGAACATTACACTTAGAAATTGTTTCAACAAAAAGTCAAAGGCGAATGTGGTTACTTAAGATTACTTTGGACAAACAACTCTGGCGGCGAGCCAGTCAGTAGGACAACCAAGGTCTAAAGGAACAGTTACCTTCACACACAATAATGGTTTAGTCACTAGTTGTCGTTAATTTCTATAGGCCTAGAAACATACAGGAGCCCTTCCAGGATTACTGTAGAACACACTGGGTGAATTTGATTAATGATGATGATTCTGAATAAATATACATGTTGAGATTGTGTACGTTTTCCTTTGATTGTTGACTTGACTGGTGTAGTATCGGTCTATACATACGCAGCCAGGATAGTTGAAAGTAATATGACCTTCCGATGGATGACGGTTTGCCTTTAGTTACTGGGCCAGCCCTTTCGACGGATATATAGGAATCTACTAACGTGATACATTGTAATAGAGCCCCACATGATGACCATGGCCCTATTTATGTATGTTTCTTGCTGACACCATTTTTAAAAATACTGAAACCTAAGCAGAAAGCCAGTTTCCAACAAACTGAGTCTCCAACTATATTCCACTACTTCGGCAACACACCACTACTCAAAGGCAAAGACAAACACAAGGTTACTTGCAACAATTAACTCATACAAAACACAAGGCTATAGTATAATACAGCATCCAACACTTGGATATGTAACCATGTTACCACCCTGTTTACAGACAAATCATTTTAATGAAAGTATAATTTACAGCACAAAAGACGCACAAGGCTAAGCCAAGTCTACCCTTTACCAACATCTTTAGTTTTAACTGACCTAGTAGCCAGAGTATGTGTCATGCACTTTCAAAGTTCAAAAAAGCAAATGATCTGTTAAGTTAGTAGCAAACATTACCTATTACAAATACTTTCTTACAGTCAATTATCTCAGATAATCATAATCCCTATTCCTGACAACAGTTGGACCTTTCCATGCAAAACCATTTGTCAAGATACAAATAGGCTATTTGTGTGGGGTACACAGCTGCCCATAGTACATCAGACTACATTTCTTTGCATACAAACACAACAACCAATGACTTATTAGACTAAGTCACAAAGTAAATATTGCCTTCTATATTTGCCTCTTATAGTTATACTAACTGCAAAAATTGCCTAAATGAAAGATAATCTACTTACCACTCCAATGTGACACAGCAAGACAGAACTTTGAGGATTGATATCAAGTGCTTTTTGGAAATGCATTTCTGCTAGACTGAATTTTTCTTGTTTGTAGTAAATCATTCCCAACCCATACCTGCAAAACAATAGCAAGTTATTGGCCCAAAAGCAACGTTTCAAGGTGACTGTGTAGACACAGTAAGAACACATTATCAAATTGCAGCATGTTCTCCCATTACGTAGCAGTACAGGCAGCTGAATGGTTGTGAGTTTAGAAGTTATATTGTCAACACAAAATTGGGATTATAAGCTTAAAGAAGATATGTGAACGACGAGTGGGTTTATGGACACTTGTTTCCCCTGCTTTGAAATCAAATCTGTATTACCCTTATTTACATCTAAACAGTAGAATCAGAGTAATAGCTTTTGATCAATAGTGAGAAAAGGAACGGATGATGGGACTATGATATTTAACATGAATGATATATGCCTAGTACCATTTGACAATCATGAAACAATGGCTCACTCAGGTGAACCGTTGAAGTTTTTATAAATGTGTCTACAGCCACATATGAGAAAACACTTTTTTTAAATTCACAGGATGGTATTGGGTCATCTACACATCAAAACACATTTAAAAAGTTCTCCACAGATAGTGAGTAGTGATAAAAATGAATAATAGTGCACTAGTGTGTTTAATAAACAACAAAATTCTGCTGCCTAGGTATTAATTCAATTTCTAAAAAGGATTCAAAATTAAGAGTACAATTTGCAGACACTACAATGCATGTCAGTCAACAGGTGAGTATGTCTATGTTTTGACAACTACAAATATTTACGCAGGGTCTTCATCAGGACAAATTTGGAAGCAACCTAAAGTTAGAGCAGTCTCCAATTAAGTCTTCAGCTCTGCTTGATCAGTGTGCTTTTAATTTTATCTGTGTTAAAAGAAAAAAGAAAAGCAGAGGTGGAATGGGAGGCCATTTCAGGTCTTGGTGGCAAGGTAGGAGAAGGTGTGTGGAAGCGAGTCGTGTGGGTGAGGCACAGGGAGGGAGAGCATAGCTGTCTGCCAGGTTGGTGGAAGATCAGTCTTTGAATGAGGTAGGCTGCTCCTTTGTTGTGCAGGGCCTTATAGACATAGGCCAGCAGTGTGAACTGGCATCTTTTTAGGTCTCGCCAGAGCCAGCGCTTTAGCACTGCTCTGGCGAGAGTTTTAGTAAGCGGGATTTGGAAGTGCAGACTAGTGGCTTTTCAGGCCTCCAACTACAATGCATGTGCGCCGGGCACGCGCACCATTTGTCAGCCTGCGTGATCACTTTTGCGGCCGCTTTGATATTCAGTGAGCCGCGCGGCCACTGAGAACATCAAAGCGGCCGCGAAAGTGCACACCATTTGTCAGCCTGCGTGTCTCTCTCCGCCTACCCCCTCCCTTATCCCACTTCCTGCTTGTTTTATTAGCAGTCCATAAATTTGTTTTGTGAATGTTCCTGTGCCAGTATTTTTCCTCTCATTGTACACTATTTGTCCTTTAGCTATTCTCCCAACGCACGCATTTCAAGTGTGCTTTTTTCGGCAGCATTTTGTATTTGGATTTTTAGATACCTTTTTACCTTATCTTTTGAGCATGCCCCTGCACGTATTTCAAGCATGCTTTTGGGCAACATTTATGTTTGGATTTTTAGATGGCTTGTGTACCCGGTCTTCTGATTGATGCACAGAACAGTTCACAAATCTCAGTGCCAGCGGTTTGATTCCAGACCCTGCAATTATGTGCTTTTGTAGAAGCCATGTCCTTTTGTGATACCAAATGCAGTAAATTTGTATGCCCTGTTAAGTTAGCATGGCAAACACTGTGCACTAGCATTATTTTTCTATACATAATAGCTTCAGTAACACAAGGCTTGCTCTATAAACAAGATATGTGGCAAGAGAAGATGCTCGCTTTAGCACGTACACTCGCCTATCACATTGCACAATATGCCTTTGGTCATTTCTATTATGTAGCAACTATTGTCTGGAAAAGTACCAGACCTGTATCTTGCATTACAGTGGAAAGTCCCAGAAACCAACCTAGGTCACTCAAGCTTGCATCAACACTTTCTTTCGGACCTTAAATGGTATATCGCCTTCCAGGGCCTTGTTAATTGGTCAAACTAACTATGCTTAATTTGTGCAACGTATGATATGATGCTACTTCCTCTGTGGTTTTGACCTATAAAAACTGTCAGGCACGTCACCTCTTTGGGCACTCAGTGACTTTGCTGGTGCCTCCGTGCTGCACGTTATTCTGTTATAGGTTTTACTAATAAACGCTGTAATCTTACCCTTGACAGAGACTTGTTGTGTGGATCCATTTCTTGGTTGTATTTCAGATTCAACACTTTAACTTTATGCATTTTTCCTATGTATGTGTACATGTGTCGACTGGAGGCAGCATGTGAAGTGGAAAAAATGACCTCCCCTTTTTAAAATGCGATATAGTAAAAAGTTGTATCTTCCTGATTAGTGAAGGGGCGGATGTTCGCAACCATTCATCTGAATATACTGTATCTCGTCTGAACGGGTCATATGTAATAAACATACACTGGGCATGTGCACAGAAGTAGTGTCTATGTGAGTTTACTCATATGTCATCTATTACCCCACACTAAGCATGCGCAAGTGAGCAGTATCCTTTGAATGTGCATGATCAGAGGGTTACAGTAATAACCTTGTTGATGCATCACACACCATCTTTTTTCACGAGTGTGTTTTTGAGTTCAGTAGTTGCAGGGGTATTCATCGGTACAGTCCCATTCCTCCTGCAGCTTCTTTATTACGAATACTTTTAAAGAGGGCCTGTGAGCTTGCTTAGGATAGTCACAGGCAGGGGGAGTGTGTCACCATGAATAATAAAGTACGGTCCCTGACCCAGACACATCAAACTCGACTGGGGCTGGAAAGGTGAGTTGAAGTGAAAGCTGCAGCTTGAGCGGCTCGCCTCCTGCCCTCTCCTCGCACGGGCTTTACAAGCTCTCAGTGATGCTTATCACAAACCCAGCTTGTTTTAAGTGCACTCTACCAGCCCTCCTCCAGTGCCCACATGCTGCTTTAAAACTACCATCCACTTGTTGTTGGTGTGTCCTCACACTGCGTCCGCCCCCTTTGTCTGTTGTCGCTCTTTTCTGTTCAACAACCCTTCCCTCCCTCACTGTCCATTCTGCTTCCTCCCTCCTCCTCCTCCGTGACCCTGGATGGCACCTAATACAATTTCATTGAGCTCAGGGAGAAATGTTTAATTATTTTCAGCAGGCCTCCGCAGAGATTAATCGTGCGTGCTTCTCTTTCAGTTAAGTTCAGAAGCGTATTACATTTTCTGGAGAATATTTGAAATAAACAACTGATATGAAATGTTTTGAGTGTCCCACCCCGAACATTACAAACGCACCCATTTAACAATGAAAAGGACAGGCTTTACAGTGCAGAAACAAGCGCGTCAATGTGGCATTCGTATGGAAAATTTACACACTGGGGGGGCTTATTTACAAGCCCTTTGCGCCACTTTTGCGTCATTTTCCCATGTTAAAAATTACGCAAAAGTGGCGCAAGGGGCTTGTAAATAACTTAGTCTAAAAGCTGGACAGCAGTGGTCTCCATTAAAGATGCTAGCTACATTGGTATTTCTCCCCCATGCCAAAACTCTCTGGCAGTGTGATATGTTCTTTCAAAAAGTGACGTACTAGAATTTGTTGGTGCAGTTTAAAATCAAAGATGCAACTAACATGTGAAATGTCTGCTGGAATGCTTGATGCACAGATTGTGCTGGTTTTCCCTGGCTCTCGCTCTTTGAAAATGAGCTTTATATATTGCAGCACTCTATTTCTCAGAATGTGATTTTTCTATCACACAAGTTACCTACCTTGAAGTCTTTGCAAAATTTAAACTCATGAGCTGAACATTCACAGATGTCAGCAGAGAGCGTTTAACTTGTGGACTCCTTCTGACGTTATTTGTTAAACACCACTCTTTCCTATTTCACTATAAACAAGCATTGGCATAGCCAATAGGTCTCGCCTTTGGAACCTTATAAGTATTTAGTTATGCAGTACAATATCCTAGGTGAAACAACATCAACTGTTGCATGTCTAAACACTTATAAGGTCCCAAAGGCGAGACCTATTGGCTATGCCAATGCTTGTTTGGACAGGGAGCCAGTGTAAGCTCTGAGGTGGGGGGTGATGTAGGCTCTTCTCAGGAGGTAGAGGATGAAACTGGCTGCCGCATTTTGGATGGTTTGCAGTCTGCTCAGTAGTTGTAGGAGGCGATACCCACGTAGAGGGAGTTTGGGTTACAGTGCATCTTGTGTTGATGGGGAGCTATCTGAATATTTTCCAGAGCATGCAGAGGGTGAGGAAGCAGGCTGAGGAGACTTATCTGCGCCTTCATGGCTTCCTATGGTATAACTGTTATCTCATACGCTGACACTCCGCTTGTCATCACGCCAACTCATAACAGTGAGCAAACGGCGTCCTCTTTACAGGCGTGCCTGTCTGATGTCTCCATTCGGATGGACCTCAACTGTCTAGAACTGAATACTGAGAAAACCAAATTCCTGGTATTGGGCAAACACCTGAACACGTGGTCTAATGCATGGTAGCCAGACAACTTGGACCCAAGGTGAAGTATCTGGGCACCAGGTTTTATGAAAAGCTTTCGTTTGATGCCCAGATCAAGGGATCAATTTCAGGAAAGTGTATAAGGATTTTGAAATCCCTAAACAAATCCTTCACCTTCTTTCTGAGGTTGGCCAAAAGACTGTGGTCCAGGTAAAGCTTACTTCCAGATTAGATTACTGTAATATTTAGTATTTAGGTGTCGCACAATCGCATCTGAATAGGCTCCAACATGTGCAGAATGCAGTAGTCTGGATACTGCTCGCGACCTCAAGGAAACTTCACTGTTTGCCAGTTAATCAGGGAATGGCACATAAAGCTCTCTGCTACTGTTACAAACACTTTCTGGCCAATGCCCCACCTACCGACGAGATCACTGAGATAGGCTGTGGCGAAACAGGCCTCCGTCCGCAGGGTTTGGAAAGCCAGACTAGGTGGCAGCACCTTCAGACACTTGGGTCTTAAAGTCTGGAACTCTTTACCTGTGGAACGTCTGCTGGCTCCCTGTGACTTGATTTTCAGAAAAAAACTGAAAACATGGTTGTTGTGCTTCTGCTAGGTTCTTCCAGTATACTTAAATTACAGTACTCAGCTTCCTAGCAATAGGACACTTCATTTGAAGTAATCACGTGCTTTACAAATGACAAACAAGTTACTTGCCTCCGGTAACGTATTATCTGGTAGAGACAGTGTCTAGCCGCAGATTCCTTAACTTTTTAATTCTCACCAGGCATCGGACCGGATCTGGAAAACTTTCAGCACTCCCTCTGTGTGCTGGAGGGACGGCACCTTATGACTCCATGATTAGGTCGACTCCAGTTGTGACGTCAGTACAGTCTTAAGTCTCCTCTCGCACGCGGACGTTAGTTGCTTCTGATATACCTTCTGCACTAAAACACAGAGCAACTATGAAAACTGGCTATGGAAATTGTCTCAAAAAATGATCAATGTATCCCCATATATAAAAAAGGAATAAATCAGAAGCCAAGGATTACCGGCCAATCTCCCTATTAGACTCATCAGTAAAGGTGATGAGCAGGGTTTTACTAGCAAGACTGGAAGAGTGGGTTGCGGATAATGGGATTTTATCACAAGCTCAATATGGTTTTAGAAAGGGGCTGGGTATGTTAGAACAGTGTATTAACTTACAGCTTTTAATTGGAAAATACACGTGCTAAACAAGGGGGCCTCTTTTTATGCTTTGCGGATCTTAGCAGCACCTTCGATTTTGTGGACCATGTGACACTCTGGCCAGTTCTACTTAACCTTAGTGCCCCAGAACCTATTATATACTTTCTTGCAAGGCCATACAAGAAATTAACGACTAGACTCCGGTATGGCCAACAAGGCGAATGCACTCCTAATTTTAAGGTTAAACGTGGCATCTGCCAAGGCTACGTCTGAGCACCATTGCTTTTTACTTTATTTATTAACAAAGTAGACGCAGTTCTTAAGTCGATACAGGTGGATGCCTCCCCAAGCTGAGGGCCAGGATGTACCGGTTCTGCTTTATGCAGATGAAGCTGTGCTTTTATCAAAAACTCCGGTAGGCATACAGCGTCTAATAGATGGATTCGCAGAATTTATCAAAGAGAAAAAGTTGTAGATAAATAAGGCCAAAACATATATAATGTTTGTGGTATAAAACCCAGGAAAATGAAATCTTTCTTTATAGATGGAGAAAGAGTGGAATCTGTTGTCAATTTTTGTTACCTGGGACTAACCTTCTCTGGGGACGGCAAATGGTCACGCAAATTGTCTAGTGTGCATGGGGTCTTTAGGTTTTCCTCTAAACTAGGGAACCGCCGTATCAAAGACATGACATATCTATAAAGCTAGATGCGCCTCTATTGCGCTATAAGGCGAGCGGTATGGGGTTATCATTCCAGTCAAGAACTGCAAATAGAGGAAAACTCTTTTTAAAAAAAAAGCTTCTGTACCTGCCTGCATCAGCATCCATTGAGCTAATCCATAGCGAAGTGAGGCTCGACTATCTGTCAGATTTGATCGCTTTGAGACCCCTATTCCTCTGGAGATCAATTTGGAGGAGACAATATTTACTCAATCAATTATCAAGGACTGCCTGCGATTGGAGAATTGTTTTAAGATCCCATGGCTAAAACACATAGTAAATGTTAATAGAGATTTATTTAAGCTCACAATCTTGGATAATTTAATTGATGTGAAAGGCATGTCCAGGAGATAAAGAACACTTTTTGTACCATAAGGAGGAGTGCAGGATGAGAATCGTGGGGAAACAAACCACTTAGCTTTACCATTCGCATGAGGACTTCAATGGTTTTCAAAGCTATCATTAGTTACAAGACCCTCTCACCGCTTTGTATTAACAATGAGATTAGGCCTTGTTCAATATCTAGTCGCATTCCCCGAAACGAAACAGCGACCAGTCACCACATGCCCTTGTGATGAGCATATTAAGCAGAGCACCATGCACTTTCTACTTTTATGCAATCTGTATTTGAACTATAGAATTTTCTATCTAAAACCATTGTTCAGGAAATAGAATGTTATATCCACCAACGCTGCAATGAGTCTATTGTTTACATTGAGAGAGCCTGAGATTTGTTTTTTTGCGGCGACATTTATTTTACAATCAATTAATGCGAGAAAAAGTATGTGTTTTTAATATACTTATTAATTGAGACTGTATTTAATCGATTATATATGTATATTTGCTGCTTTTATGAATTTGTAATTGGATTTTATTGTTTGTGTATGTGTATTTGCTTTTAAGGTTGCTACACAATCCGAATAAAGCTTACTGAACTAATCAATGTATCTTTAAAACAGAATTAGATAATGGAAAAACATGGTATGATAATACCCAAACAAGGCCCATAAGGAAAGGCCCAATGTTGTGACGAAGTAAATGGAAATGAAAGGTAAGGCAATACCAAGTCAAGATTTAAGACCAATGGTCCTTAGAATTACACATTTACAGTGATCACTGGTAAACCAGAACTGAAAAGAGCATAACCCTTACTTTACATATCGTTCGCAGAGTGGGTAGGGTGGGCAGGGCATTACGGAATCTGCGGCTAGACTGTGTCTCGACCAGATAATAAGTTACGGAAGACAAGTAACTTGTTCATCTGATAGAGGCATTTAGCAGCAGATTCCTTAACTTTTGAATTAAATACCATAGCTACACCCACCCAGAGGAGAGTAGGCAAACTAATCTTACCAAAGCTCTCAAAGAGAACCAACTAGTCTAAATTGACCACAGACCTCTCAAAGAGAACCATCTGGTCTAAATTGTCCACAGACCAGACCTACGTAGGAATTAAACTAAGGAAAAAAAATAGCAGGGCTTCCCATATGAACCATGACAATGATCACAGACAATGTAAATGAGAAACAACCCCACAAGCACAGATAAACCAAAGCCTCAAGGGGAACAGGATAAGAACCTATCAGAAGACATCTGACAACAGACAGACATCATCATTCAACCCCCAAAGGGTAAGCGAGACGTTGGATTAAAAGGGCCAAAGGCAAAGCGAATGTCATTTAACCCGCATTCTCTATATCAGTAAAGAACTCTGTCCTGGTAATTCCCCCCAAAAAAGGCTTCAAAACCCCATTCCCATTAAAACCAAGATGAATCAGCCCATGCATTGCAAGGTCGGGAAGATCAATCCAATATTCAAGGTAGATAAATGTCATAGTCCATCTCTAAAACAATGGTGTTTTTTTTTTTGACAAAATGACCAACCGAAGGTCCACACAATGCACAGTGCCCGTAAATAAAGACAGAAATTTAACAGATATGAATCTGCCATAAATATTTTATTAAGTGTAATACCTTTTTTCTTACATATCGCAGAACTAAATCTAAGCATGTGTAAACACATATGCAACACACATGTAAACTCTGTAGACACACATGGATAGACAGAACTGAAAAACAAGTCCCAAAGTACCATATAATATCAAGAGTTATCGCAACATCAATGAAACACTTTGGGTGAGAATTATCTTAACAGGCTGGTACTACCACATGAAATATAGCCCTTGCCAGCAGCAAGCACTTACGCCCACACTTGCCCTAGAAGGTCAAGATGAACAAAATAAACCAAGCCCCTGGAAAATACACAAAAAGGGAAACAAGTTGGAATAATTGTCCAGAAGGCATATCAGCCAAAATCCAATCTGACTATAAAGCATGCAAGTACATATATATATAGATCTATAAGAACACACAAATCACCAGACCATACCTTCACACTACGATCCCTTTAAAAGTCTGTAAGGTAAAGAAAATAGCAAATGCTTAATAGAGAAAGGTCCCCAAGGAGACAGAGAACATCCAACCTCCAGACAGGAAAAGTTATGACTATCAATAGTACCAATGCCAAAGAGTATGGAAATATCGAGGATGTTCTTAAAGTGAATAAGAATCAAAAAGTGAACCTTCTCTTTTGACAAAACAAAAATCTTTTCAACCATAAAAAAACATGGTTGTAAACCGCCCCAAGGTAAATATTCAGACACTACATCTCAGATAACCTTAGCAGCAGATCTCACGGGACAACCATTTTCAAAAATTGAACATAAGAATAATTATCACCTCCAAATATGGAGGAAACCAAGACTCAGGTTTTCAGAAGAATACAAACCAGACACCTTGAATTGTTAAACATAATGTCTTGCACAAAAAGGAGCACACTTGGGGAGGTCCTGGCCCCGCCGGATACATTGGATACCCAACTGGACACTGAAATATGAACTTTTGGGAATACTGTATAGAATCATTGCTCTTCTGCATAAGAAAAATGCTTCTTACCCAGTATGCATCTGTTCTTGGCATGTAGAGCTGTAGATTCACATGCTTTGCATAGCCCGCCATCTAGTGCTGGGTCCGCATGTCTGCACTTTGTTTTTGTTCAAAGAAGTCTTTTCCAGTCATGAGGTAGGCGATTCCTCCTTTCGGTTACAGTGTGCATGGGCATCGGCTCCATTGTTAGATTGTTTGCTGGATAGGGTGATAATGGAGATAGTAAGAGTAGTAAGAGATGTCCATGCATATATGTATCTAAGTAAGATATTACTGCAACAGGTATAGTTATTCGGGGAGGCAGGTGGGCACATGTGAAACTACAGCTCTAGATGCCAAGATTATATGCATACTGAGTAAGTAGCATTTTCCGTTCGAGGCATGTGAGTTGTAGATCACATGCTTTCCATATACTATACAGCAGTTATCTCACAAAGCGGTGGCTAACCTGAAGCTGTTGCAGTCGTCTGAAATAGTGTGCGTAAAACTGCGCACCCCACACTAGTTTGCTGTCTTGCTAACACATCCACACAATAGTGTTTTGTGAATGTGTGAGGTGTGGATCATGTTGCAACTTTGCAGATGTCATCTATGGGTATATTCCGTAAGAATGCCATAGAAGCCCCTAGTTTGCGAGTGGAATGCACTCTAGGGGGAACTGCCAGTGTTCTTTTTGCCTTTGCATAGCATGTCTGAATGCACTCTACTATGCACCTTGCAATGCCTCATTTTGATATAGGGTTGCCTTTATGTGGTGGCGCAAAAGCGACAAACAGTTGTTTTGTCTTTCGGATAGGTTTTGTCCTTTCCACATAGTAAAGTAGTGCTCTTTTCACATCTAAAGTGTGCAAAGCACGTTCTGCCACAGAAACTGGTTGAGGGAAGTACACAGGCAACTCAACAGATTGGTTGATATGAAAGCCAGAAATTAACTTTGGTAGAAATTTAGGGCTGGTCCTAAGGTGGAAGTCTTGGAGGAATGATTTTTTTAAGTCCCTCCATAAATGCTTTAATGACAGGCACTTTAAAGAGACAGATGTAGTCTGTTCTGTAGGTATGCAGCTATTGCGGAAAGATGTAAGAGCATGGAAGAGTACGCTAAATTGGAATGCTACAGGTGTAATAAATAGCAAATGATGTTTAGAACTGAAGCATCCAGCGGATAGATTTGATTGGTATTGCAGTATATTACAAATCTTTTCCACTTTGCTGCATAGCATGCTCTTGTGGTAGGATGTCTAGCCTCTGATGAAGAAGATGCAGTCTGGCGGGAGATTAAGGTAGCCAAACTCTAAGATTTCAGCTGCCAGATCGCAAGAATGATGCGACTGGGATCTGGGTGTCTTATCTCTCCAAGGCTCTGAGTGAGAAGATTAGGAGTGAGAGGTAGTTTTTGGTGAGGAACTACTGAGAGGTTCAACAGTGTTGTGAACCAGGGTTGCCAGGCCCATGTGGGGTCAACTAGGATTAGTGTCAGGGACGCCTATCAGCTTTTGAACCACTAATGGTAATGACTGGGAGAGGCGGAAAAGCAAAGGCAAATATCCCTGACCAATTCATCCATAGTGCATTGCATTTGGACAATGGGTGTGGATGCCTGGATGCGAAGCTTGGGCATTTTGCGTTTAGGTTTGTGGCTAACAGATCTATGTCCGGAAAGCCCCACATTTGGAAGAATGGGAGAACCCGAGGGTGGATTTCCCATTCGTGAATCTGTTGTCTTTGACGATTGAGCAGATCTGCACTCTGATTTACTCCTGGGAGGTGTTCTGCAAGGGGATACATTTTGTGACGTATAGCCTATTTCCAGATGGTCTGTGCTAGTAGTGACAGCTGGAGTGTCCCCCCCCCCCCCGCCTTGTTTTCGTATGTAGTGCATTGCTGTCATGTCTGTACGGATCAGGACAGCTTTGCCTACTAGATGTACCTGAAACTCTGAGTGCCAGAAAAATCACTAGCAGATCTAGATGATTTATGTGAAGCTGACTTTACTGCAGGCTCCATATGCCCTGAATTGTACGTGTCTGGAGATGAGCTCCCCAACCAGTGAGCGATGCGTCTGCTGTTAGCACTATCTGTGGAACCGGGCCGATGAAGGGCCGCCCTTTTGAAAAGATTTGTGCATTCTACCACTGCAGAGAGTGATGGGTGCGGCCGTCCACCAACACTAGATCTGACAAGAGACCCTGAGCCTTGTTCTACTGACGTGCTAAGCACTCCTGAAGGGGACGCATGTGGAGTCTTGCGTAAGGGACTATTAGAATGCAAGGCACCATCATCCCTAGTAACTGCATGAACACTCAAACTGGTAATGAGTGTTGAGGCTGAAACTGACAGAGTAAAGTTAGCATCTTGCAGATTCTGGCTGGATTGGTGTAGGCCAAACCCTTTTGTGTATCTGTTGTGGCGCATAGATACGCCTGTGTGTTGGATGGTTGTAGGCAGGATTTGGACAGGTTTACTGTGAATCCAAGATTGTGGACCAACTGCACTGTTTTGTAAGTGTGACAGACAGCTCTTTTGTGAGTTGGCTTTTATGAGCCAGTCGTCCAAATATGGGAAGACGTGAATTTTTTGTCTTCGTAGATGAGCTGTGATTACTGTCAGGCACTTGGTGAAAACCCTGGGTTCGGTAGTTACTCTGAATGGGAGTACCTTGAACTGATAGTGCTGGCCTGCTACTATGAACCTGAGATACTTGCGGTGAGCAGGGTGTATTGGGATATGGAAATAGGCGTCCTTTAAGTTCAAAGTGGACAGAAAATCGCCTTGTTGAAGGAGCGGGAACACTTGCTGGAGTGTGACCATGTGAAAGTGGTCGGACTGAATGTATACATTTAGTTCTCTGCGGTCTAGTGTAGGCCACAGAGCCGTCCTTCTCGGGAATTAAGAAGTACAGGGAGTATACCCGTGCCCCTTGATATTTTAATGGCACTAGTTCTAAAGCTACGTTTTGTAACAGAGAACTTCTTGCTTTAGAAGGGTAAGATGTTCTTGTGACATTGCGTATGATCTTGGAAGAATGTTTGGGGGCATGTCTAAGTTCTAGGCAGTAACCATATTGGATAATTTGTAAAAACCCATTTGTCTGAGGCGATTGTGTTCCAGATGGGGAGAAATTTGGAGAGACGTCCCTCGACAGGGTTGGAATGATCAGGGGTAGCGGAGGGAAGTACGTGTAGAGTTTCCTCTGCCTTTTTCATTACCATTGTTTCCTCTAAACCCTCCTCTGAAATAGCCTCTTCATGAGTGCAATTGGTTGTTGCCCTTATAAGAGGAGGAGGGATTTTCTGTATAAATATTTTTGTAAAGGGAGCGACGAAAGGAACCCCTATTTGCAGGTAACTCCAAACCCCCCATGGACTATGTGACTTCGGTATCTTTTTTCATCTTTTCTAGCGTGGTGTCAACTGCTGGACTAAAAAGGTGCTCCTTGTCAAATGACTGGTTGAGAATAGAGGACTGTACCTCAGGTTTGAAACCTGAAAGTCTCAATCATGCATGTCTGCGTAGCAGTACGCTGGTGTTTACTGTGCATGCTGCTGTGTCCGCTGCATCTAGGGCGCACTTGATGGAGGTATTGGTGATAAGTTTGCCTTCCTGAATAAGATCATTTGCCTTAGATTTATGTTCATCAGACAGAAATTGCATGAGTTTTTTCTAACTCATCATAATGAGCCCTATCATATCTGGCTAACAAAGCCTGAGCATTAGCATGCGCCAGTGATTAGCCACTTGTGAGGCTACCTTTTTGCCAGAGGCATCAATTAACTTGGACTCATCAGGAGGAGGGGCCTCACCTGTGGCTCATGAGTTCGCTCGCTTGCGAGCATTGGAAATCACTAGAGAGTCTAAGGGCAGCGGTGCATTGATGTAAGCAGGGTCAGTAAGCGCCGGTTTATATTTCTTCTCAACTCTAGGGGTGATGATTCTTGCCCTTACAGGATCTTTGAAAACCTCATCTGCGTGTTGGAGCATCCCCTTAAGCATTGCCACTGTATGGGTAGTTTTTTTAGAGGAACTTAGGATCTCAAACAAGAAGTCCTCCTGTAAAGCCTCCTTATGCAATTCCACCACATGTTAATGATCAGCCCTGTTAAGAAGCTCAATATATCCTATATGATCAGGCAGTGATGGTCTGGACAGATATAAGTCAGGGTCATTATCCATGTTTGGGTCAGTGTCGTAATCCTCCTATGGGTCAACATCCTGTGGCCTATCTTCATCCCCATTCCCATCCCCTTGATCCTGTGGGTCAGGTGATAGTGGGTGTGATGAGTAATTGAGGATTAGTGGGCGAGGAGGTGGAATATATGGTGGTGAAGGGTTAGTACCCAGAATGTGGTACTCTTCCTGTTGGCCCATTTTAATTTTTTCAGGCAATTTGGCATGGATATGACCAGTGTCTGGGTTTATAACTAGTTCTTTGTTTCGGATCCGAAGGTGGAACATCGGACCAAGGCTCTTTTCGTGGAATCTTGTTATCTTTGCTCGCTGTTTTTGGCATCGAAGGTTTCGGCTCCGAACTCTTCGGTACAGAAGATGGAACGTGGACCACGGCATGTTTTGATTTCGGCGGCAAGGATTTAGTTTTGGCGCCAGCATGGGGCCGAGCCGGAAGGCATCTCCTTATGTTTTGGTGCCGGGACTGGGGCGCTCAAAACATTTTCTTGGTGCCGACCTTGGCCCGTTGGCAGAGGAAGGACCGGAGCCTTTTTGGTCTTGTGTTGTTGGGGCAAGTGGGCTTCTGTACTCACGGTACGCTGACCCGGTGTAACTTGCTCCTCTCCTTCCATGTCGGAGTCGGCCTCGGACACAGATGTGTTCTTCCTCCGCTCCTTGAGCTTGTTTTTCTTCTCGGTCATAATCTTCGGCGAAGATGTCCGGTACGGAGCCGCCTTGGTGTTGCATCTCGTGGTGTCGAGCCCGACGGCTGCGGAGCGTCTTCTTTGATAGAAACGATAGGCATGTGTCGCAATCTTTCTAGTAATGTTCCGGGGATAAACTGAGGTTGCTCAGCAATTCACATCCGAACCGGATGGCAGAAAAGAACAATCTAACAATGGAGCCGATGCCCATGCACATTATCACCGAAAGAAGGAGTCACCTACCTCGTGACTGGAAAAGACATCTTTGAACAAATACAAAGTGCAAATATCTGGACCCAATACTAGATGGCGGGCTATGCAAAGCATCTGATCTACAGCTCACATGCCTCGAACATTATTGCTATTAGGAACTATTGAAGATATCGTAAAGATTTTGGGGAGGGAATGTGCCAGTTTTCCTTTTGTTTTTGAATTTCTTAATTGTATGTCTTTTAATACAAGTTACTTTATTGCGCAGGCCCACACGGCCATGCTTCATTGTAAAACCCAATAAAATTTGACAAATAAAAAGCCCACTTCCATGGAACAAAATCCTATGTGCAGGTAAGGAATACATCACATAATAAAGCTGGCTTGACCACCTCACTGGGAAGTATAACCAAACAATTATCCACACAAAGGCTATCCATGAACCACTTGAATTCAATGAAAAGTGCACCCCTCTAAAGAAGCGTAAAGGACTGCATTGGAGAAACCAGAGACCAAAATTACCCTGAAGTGGAAATTCAGAGTATACGCAGAAAACAAGTCTACACTTACAAGGTCTCACAATTGGTATAAGTAACATGCCTCTATAAGAGATACCGAAAATCAACTGTAATACATACCAGTTTTCCAAACTGCTTCGAAAAAAGCCTGTTAAAAGGTAAACTTCCTAACCAGAAGACATCACCTGCAAATGGCCTCTTGAGCATAAAGCCCATTATCTTAGGAAGAAACCAAAAGAATATACCTCAGGTATCCTTGTACCACTTACAGGCAGTATTGAAACAATAAAACCTGCACTGCAGAACCACCAACCAGGTGCAATAAAAAAGGGACATATCAATGCCCTAACAAACTAGGCCCTTTGAGAAAATAAACATCCAGTATCATTTATACAACCCACACTGGTAGCAATATCGGTTGAGCATGGTGCTAAAGTTTGCAATCCTCCACTGGGTTGCAACCCCTCCATCTTTCTGCCAACCATCTCCACCCTCTTACTCTGTCTCGGGGTGGGCCTGCAGACGTGAGGTTATTCACCCAATTTCCTGGACATCGCAATGATGGCTTAGTAACCCCCTGTGTTACACCTCTGAAAATAGGGTCTTGCATAGTGTTTATACTTTTCTCGATTCGTGAGTTGACTGCCTTCAAGGAAGATGGCTCTTGAAAAGAATCTTTCCTTTGGTCCAAGATGCTCAAGAGAATGGGAGATTGAGGTTACTCCTCAAACTTGAATGTCTGAAGGAGGAACCATGATTGACTCCTTTTTCTTGAATTGGACTGTGTCTGCTACTTGCTTTATCAGGGGTTAGTATGTCATCCAGTGGAAGGATACGAGTCCATCACATCTTCTGGTGAGCCAGCAATGAGCTCCTGCCAAGCCTCTTCCTGTACACTATACCTTTCCAAAGCCACTTCCTCGCTGCCTCCAATGTACAGGAATTCCTCCTGCTCCTCGCCGAGTGGCTCTTGCGTCAAAGGAACCTCAAGCTGCTCCTTCACGAAGCCTCTTGGCTCCTGTGGTATCAATGCTATTCTAAACGTCTTCAAGTCTTGTGCAAGATGGTCGCCATCTCGGCCTAAAGACATTGTCTTTTTCATTCAACTGCATTGGGCCATTCCTCAGCAATGAAGGGAGTTGTTGACTTCTTTTCCAACAAAGGTTCCTTGTCCTTTGGATTTCTCCTCCGAAACGTCTGCTGGACTCGTGGGGCTTTTTTTCTTGTTTATGCCGCCCTTCGATTGTAGAATGTTTGTGTCTTGGCTGATGGGGGGGAAGCTTAGCAACTTCTTGCGTCGGCCTCTTTTGCTGCTTTCCTCACCACACTCAGTCACTCAAGGAAGATGACCTTCAACAGTGTCAGAGCTTCTTCCCCTCAAAGACCTCAGTTTCTTTGGGTTTTCATTCTCTTCCTCGCTGGATAGACAGTAGGATGTGTTTTTGCCTCGACTGTGTAGTCATTTACTATGCTCACTGTGGTTTCTTAAAAGATTTTTGGCTGAAATTCGTCACAGGCCTTGCAACCCTAAGCTTTGTTGTCTTTAGGCAGGCACAAGTTGCACGAGAGTTACACCCATAAGCACTAACGATGAAAGCTGACAGCCTAAAGGCTTAGTCCTCTCACCAGCTATAAAGTCAGTGCACGTCCCATTAAACAAAGAAAATATATATGTTGGGTGTCAATGGAAGCCCTTACCTCGCAGCTAGAGTGAAAAACTTAAATGGGAAAACTCTTCCGTCCTCTCTTTATTGCATATCCTGATGAGTCATCACAAGGCGGATGGGCCTTCCTGAGCTATAGTGGGAGGAGGAATTGTTACTGACACCTGAATTAATCTGTGCCTGTCCTCACACAAAGCTGTCTCCACCCCCCTGTAGTGTGTCTGGAGCCAGGTCAGGGAAAGGCAGGGTTTTGTGCACTACAAAGACTTTATTTATTTATTATTTATTTATTATGCAACTTATAACGCGCAGACTAAACCCGAAGGTATCAAGGCGCCTATCAAAATCAATAAACAATAAACAGAATATACAAAGCACCACTACGGGAATGCACGTGTAAAAAGGTGAGTCTTAAGCGCGGATCTAAAAGTTTGCAGAGAGGGACTGGATCTTACTTCCAAAGGGAGGGCATTCCACCACTTAGGTGCCAGGAAGGAAAAGGCCTTGCCTCCCCATCTTGCTTTTCTGACACGGGGTACAGAGAGGAGAAGTTTGTGACTGGAGCGAAGATTTCTACTGGGGTTATGCCGAGAAAGAATGGATCCCATGCTTGTAGGGCTGGGTTTAGCTAAGGCTTTATACACCAGGCACATGGATTTGAAAAGGATCCGGTATTCAACGGGGAGCCAGTGCAGTTGTTTTCGGGCTTCGGTGGCAGAGGCACGTTTTGGTAGGTCAAGAGCCAATCTCGCTGCCGCGTTCTGGACCACCTGCAAGCGCTGTAGAAGACTCTTGTTCAGCCCTGCATACAGCGCATTGCAGTAATCCAGTCGCGAACCCAAAAGAGCGACAGCAAGTTGCTTTCTTGCCTGGGGTGACAAAAAGTGCCTGATTTTCCTCAGAATGTGGATAATCCCCCAGCAGGTCGAAACAGTCCTGTTGACCTGTTGGCACATACTAAGGTTGGGGTCGATCATAACTCCCAGGTTTTTTGCTGACAAGGTGGGCTCGGGACATACGCCCAGCGAGTTCGGCCACCACTCCGCCGACCAGATCGGTTCCTTTCCTCCAAAGACCATCACCTCCGTCTTCTCCCCATTCAGTTTTAGTGAATTGTGGATCATCCACTGGCCAACTGCCTCCATGCAAGATCTAAAATTGGCGGCAGTTGATGTAGCTGGCTGGGAGAGAGAGACTAAGATCTGGGTGTCGTCCGCGTAGGAAACTACCTCCATCCCAAAAGATCTAATGAGTCTGGCAAGGGGGGTCACATAGATATTAAAAAGGGTAGGACTGAGCGCTGACCCTTGAGGGACCCCACATTGCACAGACAGGGATGGAGATAGAAACGATCCCAGCATTATCCTTTGTTCTCTATGGTCGAGAAAAGAGGAAAGGAGTCCCAGAGCAGGCCCGCGGACTTTCATTTGAAGTTTCCCTACTTCAAAGGCAGAAAGGGGTAGAATTATTAGACAACCCAAAATCAGAACACTTATGAACCAAGGACATAATTCCAGGAAAAAAAGCTGGATGCTGTAGGAGGGACTGTCATTCTGCCTGTTGACTTGTTGGGCTGACTTGCACTTGCTACTTCTGTCCTGGGAGTAAAAAGACTGGACTTTGCTTTCTGTATCCTGCTTACAAGGTTTTCCAAGGGCTTGTGTGAGCTTGTCTCCTGTTAAGAAGTCTCAGGGCTATCAAAGACTTCATCTGCCAGTGCCTGAGCTCTTCTGCTGAAAGTCCAGACTTGCCATGTGGTGCCAAATCCAGTTCCTCGGTAACCTGGTGACTTTAAGGGGGAAAAAACAACATCACCTCCACTGTGTAGTAAGAAACCGATGCATCACCTCCCCTGTGTAGTAAGGAAGCAACGCATTGCTTTACTGTTCCGGTGCCTCAGCTCCTCTACGCCTTGCACCTCTGAATTTTGACGCATCTAAGGTACTTTGTGCTCAAACACACATATCCATTGATTTCTATGTACTAAACTTGCTGAATCTTTGAAAAGTGATATTTTTGACTTGTGTACGTTGGCTTTTGTTGTTTTAGTTTAGTTTTATTAAGATAAATATTGGCTATTTATCTGGACTGTTGGGACTCCTTTTGTTGAGTGTGTACGTGTGAACGCGTGTATGTATATATGTACGTATGTATGTGTACGCGAGTGTGTGTACGCATGAGTGTACGCGTGAGTGTGTGTACTTGTGAGTGTGTGTACTTGTGAGTGTGTGTACTTGTGAGTGTGTGTGTGTACTTGTGAGTGTGTGTGTACTTGTGAGTGTGTGTGTACTTGTGAGTGTGTGTGTGTACTTGTGAGTGTGTGTGAGTGTGTGTAAGTAAGTGTGTGTGTGTGTGTATATAAAGTGTACATACGTGTGTGTGTGTGTGTGTGTACGTACGTGTGAGTGTGTGTACACAAATACTTTACACATTGCCTCTGAGATGAGCCTGACAGCTTGTGCCAAGCTACCTAGGGGCGACAGGGGTTACATTAACTGTCTGACTCCCTTGCCGGGACTAGAATGATGGTCCCTACTTGGACAGGGTGCAAACCAGTGCCAACTAGAGACCCCATTTTTAACATTGGTGGAATTCGACTTGGGTTTATACTTTGCATACAGTGATTGGTGTACACTACTGCCATATTGCAGACCATTACGCAACCAAATGCTGCTTTCTCCTCTTTTTTCTCTCAATTGGCCATTTTTAGGTCGAGCATTCAAGACCTCGTGTATATACTTTAGTATAAACTTACATGTGTATGTACTTTGTGGGCTCTGGAGGTCAGCCCTAGGACTGGTCTGCTTCCTCTTAGGGACTTTTTTTCTGTTCAACTGCCTCTATTTAACTGTCTTGATAGAAAACAACCAACAGAAGTCAGTAAAATACCAGAATCTTTTATTTTCAGTGATATGACCACCGAAGGCCCCGATTTTATATTAAAAACAGAGCATTGCAAATGCTTGTTGTAAATGTACTCCTGCTTCATCTTCACCAACTTGAAAGTCTGGTTGTTGCACCTGTAAAGCCTTGACAGAATGGAATTGAACTTCTGGCACCTAAACATCCATACTATGAAGGAGCTGACAGTTTTCTGCAAGGAGAGGGTGCTGGCTGTGAAGGGGAGATCTACAAGGCGGGCTCTTGAGACAGCCCTGTCCTGTACTGGATCTTTTTCTTGGAGCAGTGTCTCCTCACACACCCTGTCCCCTGAGGACTTCAAGGACAGACAAGATGAGGACGTGCAGCTGGCTCAACCAGCTGCAGAGGAGATGAGATAAGTGCTGAGGGTGGCATGGCCATAGCAGAGGTGACGAGGGCTAAGGCGGAGAGAGCCTTCGCCAAGGAAATTATTTTAGCTCATGAGCAAGAGTTTAGAGTGCTGGACTTGCAAGCCAGGAGGGACGAAGGCCAGCACAGATAGTGACAGCAAATATACCATGTCCAGTACTGAAGAACAGGTCCATATACCCACAGATGATGTTTACAACTTCAAGGAGGGGGGTGGCATACGTCAGTGGGCTCAGGTATATGAGGTACCTCCAGATGCGCACAGGATCCCTGAGGAGGATTGAGTAACTGGCACAGGTAGTCATAACATTGGCAGGGGGAGGGGCACTTTACTGGCTCTAGAAGGGAGTGACAGGGAGAGGTGTAACTCCACGGAGAAAGCCCTGCTAGAAGAGTTTGGGGTCACCCCAGAGGAGGTTAGGTTGAGTTTGAGGGGCAGTCTGATGCTGTCTCAGGTGTACAATTTGATTGCTCAAGAGCATATGTTCAGTCATAGGCTTCCAGAGCTATGCCAACACCTGGTGGAGTGAGTTCTCAGACCCCAGGAAGCTTGCATTGGAGGCAGACCTCTTGGTGTATACTAGAAAGTCTGGAAAGGCATTTAAGAGTGATCCTAAAGGGAGTGGCTCAGGTTTCCCCCAACCAAGGGATGCGGGAGAGGTTTGCAGTAGCCCAGATAGGTTTAGTAGGATGGGTAGAGGGTCCCATTTCCCTTTTCAGGGTAGGATGAGAGGTGGGGGTTGGCAGAGGCCCAGGTTGCCCAAAACCCTGTGAGCCTGGGGGGTTCCTAAAGGGAGCATCAGGAGGGGGGCCAAGTCTGTACTGGGAGATCTGTTGAGGGGGACCTCACAGTGTCAAGAGAACTTGGGGGGAGGGGGGAGTGGGGGCTGTCAAAAGTGTCTCACCAGTTCTGGTGTTTGGTAGTACCACCCTGGAGTGGAGGGTGTGGAAGGCCAAATGGAGGTGGGAGGGAGTAGGTGGCGGTCCCTAGTGGGAGAACAAGAGGGTCAGGGGCCAGCTCTGTGGATCACATCACTGTGTTGGTCATGGTGGTACTGCCTGCCTACTGGAATTCATCTGTGAGCAAAGTAGGTGCTGCACAGATGGGATCCAAAGGTGAGGAGAAGGATTTCCCCTTGGTTAGCTCAGAGGCCCCTGAGAGCATGAACAGAGGGGTTCAACTGGGTTCAGAGAGGCGTTGAAGGCCAGGGTCCATGTCCTATCGCCCTAAGGAGGGAAGTCCATCATGTTATTGATTAATCTACCCTGGCTTTAGGGGTGTTTGTGTTGGACCTGGTCCTTTTTGCAGGCTTATCCCCGAACATTATGCCTTCTTCCTTCGATTTTTTCGGGCCTGTTTTTGCTGGTTTTAGGACTCTGGGCACCTTACCACTGCTAACTAGTGCTTATGCGCATATGCTTTCGGTCTAAAATGTACTGGCGATTGGTTTATCCATGATTGGCATATTTGATTTACTAGGAAGTCTATAGTAAAGTGCACCAGATGTGCCCAGGGCCTGTAAATCAAACGCTACTAGTGGGCCTGCAGCACCGATTTTGCCACTCACATGAGTAGCCCAGCAAACAGGTCTTAGATTTGGGGGTGGTGGCATATTTCTTGAGCTAATTTGCTTATGGTGAATGATTACATCCGTCCCCGTTTGTTGAGGTAAAACATAGTTGTGGTCTTGTGCGTTTGGATTAATACCATCTTCCTTCCTGTGTGTGCTTGGAATGCCTTTAGTGCCATGAACACGGTCTTCTTCTCTAGAAAGTTGATGTGCTTTATAGAGTCTGCATTGCATCATTGACCCAATACCTTCAGGTTTCCTGAATGTGCTCCCCTCCCCTTGTGGGACGCATCTCTTGTGATGGTCACTGAGGGAGTTGGCGTCTTGAAAGGTCTGCCTACTGTTATGTTCTTGGATGTCCACCATTGCATCTCCATTTGATCCTTTTCTGTTACAATGTCTAGATCCTTCAAACTCCCTGTGGTTTGTGACCAACTGCTGCATAGCCACTCTTGCAGAGGGCGCATGTGGAGGCGTGCATGATGCCATCATGCCATGAGATTTATGATTGCCCTCACTGTCAGAGACTGACCATTCTGGTAAAGGGGAGTTTCTTGTTTGATGGCATGTATTCTTCTTTGAATCGGTGTAGGAAGCTGGCTCTGTATATACTATGCCAAAGTGAGGTATAGTGTGCACACAGTCCAGTGGAACCCCAAAGGTAGACAGAGGTAAAGTTAGATAGCATCTCTCTCTATTTGTGATAGTGTGGTCGAGCAGTAATGCAGTATCAGGGGATAGTGTTAAGCATTTGTTGTACACACAGTCAGCAACTGAATTCACACTCTCAAAGACTGAACTTCAAACCAATTGTATTGTATCAGAAATATTTTAGTTATTTTATTTCCTAGAAGCAAGTAATCCGGGGGGGGGGGGGGGGGGGGGGGGGGAGTTAGTAAGATTTAGTTGTTTTGTTTAAAATTCTTATGATAAGCTATATGTTGATACAGTGCTTACTGGGCAGAATACCATGTTCCAGGATGTCTCCTGTCAGAGTTCCATGAAAATTAGTTATGGATAACGGGGGATGTTTTCTCTTCATACCGTAACAAAATGAAAGCAGGAATGATAATGGGTATGTTTCCAGGTCAACAAGTGACAAGTTGTGACAAAGGTTGTATGATAATATTTCACCATAGTATGATTACAATCCTCCAATAAAAATGTGTTATAAAAAAAAAAAAACAAGCAATCCTGGCAGAGGTAAGTGATGAGTATTTTGCAGTAAATATACAGATTGTAACAGTTTGGATTGAAATTGTATATACACTTTTAGACCTACAGTATGTTTCTAGAGAAATGCAATACTTTGTATATACCGTACATGGACTTGAATGGGCTTTTCAGTAAAATTACAGTTAAGTTACTTGGACATTTCCTATAAACAGGTAAGTAAAATCGTTTATTAGCGCAATTTTACAGAATTTCTTAAGGTTTTCAAACTCCACACTTAAAAAGGTTTCCAAGAAAAACAGTCAATTTTATCCTATGGAGGAAAATAGTGTTATCGGTTTTGAGGTAAGTATTTGGTAGTTGAGGTTCTGTGGGTAGACTCAGGAATGCCCAGAGGTCAAGGATGCACTCTAGTTACATCTTCAGCGGCACTAGTGCGGCCGGGTGCAGAGTGCTGAGGCCCAATGTTATCCAATGGGTAATAGAGGGCCTCCGGTTGCTGGCTGCTGGCAAGCAGGTCACTTGGTTGTGAGCACAGCTCCTGGGCTTTAGTTCACAGCAAATGGGGAAACAAAGTAGCACCAAAGGTGCACTCTAATCAGCACTAGGGCGGCTGGGTGCAGGGTGCTGTTTCAACGTTGGGCGCCCTGTTTTCAATTTGGAACCTCCGGTTTGCAAAGGCACTGCAGGCTTGGGGGACAAAGGTCTTCTGGGTGTGACCACCACTTCGAGAGGTAAGTTACGAAGTTAGGGGTTGGTTAGGCACGGTCAGGGTGGGCACCCAAGGCCATGGGGCGTCGGGTGCAGGTTTGCCTTTTGGGGTCAGACCATCTTACCAGCTCCTGGTCGCGGTTGGGGGGGACCTTCCCGATTTAGGTTGCAGGCGTCGGCTGGAGGCTTGCGGCAGGTCAGGGGTCACCGGATCTCGGGTCAGGATCGCTGGGGTGACCACCTCGTGGTGTTTGCCCACTCGAGCTCAGGCCGTGGATGGTGGGTGCAGAGAGGGGCGGATTCGCAGTGTCCTGCTGGAGCCAGAGGTTGCAGATGAACAAATCCGGTGTTCACAGGAGAAAAATTCTTTGTAGTTGAAGGCAGACAGGTCCTCCTGTGTTTGAGGTTGCTGGCTGCAGGACACACCTGGATTTCGCAGGAGCATATTCTAGGTAGGGGTAGGGCCATGTCAGTGGGTGTCTTCCTCTTGTTAGCGGATGCACGGCTGTTATGTCCTTCTCCTTGTAGATTCTTCTTGTCTTAAGAAGGTTGTCTGAACCTTGCTTCCTCAGACAAGAAACAAGAAACAAGACAAGAAGGACTGAAGAGCCGTGCAGAGCTAACAAGAGGACAACACCCACTGACTTGGCACCAGCCCTACGGGCCTGTCTCCCCCTCTAACCTGCTCTTGCAAACTCCCGGTGTGTCCTGCAGCCAGCAACCTCGAAAACCCCGGAGGACCTGCCTGCCTTCACTTCCAAAGACTGCTTCTCCCATGAACACCGGATTTGTTCAAACTGCAGCTTCTGGCACCAGCCAGAGACCGCGAATCCTAAGTCCAGAAGGCCCCCCCAACCGCCACCAGAAGCTGGTAAGAAGATCCGACCCCAAAAGGCACCCCTGCCACCGACGCCCCACGGCCTTGTGTGCCCAAATCGACGGTGCCTAACAAACAAGTTACTTACCTTCGGTAACAGTGTATCTGTAAGAAACATTAGTTAGTTAGATTCCTCACCGACCCACCCATCCTCCCCGTTCTGCGAACCGACATCTAGGGTCAAGGCTATCCTTTTCCGGCATTGACTGTCTTAGAACCATTGAGCAATTTCTGCGATTTCTATCTACGCCCTCTGGTGAGCAAAACTCCATCTCATCTCAGAGACACTACTGAAGTTCTTAATCTCATAGAACTTTTTCCTGATCCTGACAAAATTGACTTCCTAGTGACCATGGACGTAGAAGCCCTTTATACAAACATTCCTCAGGACGCCACACTAGAGGTATTAGAGGACACTCCGCAACATCGAACCTTGGCCTTTTCTGACACCTATCTCCTTCATCTGCGACTGTGCCTCCCTAGCTCTTAAAGAGAATTTCTTTGCCTTCAAATCACAGCTCTTTCACCAAATACAAGGTACGAGCATGGGAAGCACATTCGCTCCTAGTCTGGCCTGCCTATACATGGCCCATTTTGAAGAAAAATACATCCTTGGAGAAACCAACCCATTTAGTCATCACATATTACTTTGGCGTTGTTATATTGACGATATTGTCCTGTTTTGGAAAGGGGATGTATCTCGTTCTGCAATTGGGTTAATACTCTGAACCCATATCTGAAATTTACGAGTACAAGATCTCGACATGAGATTCCTTACCTGGACCTTCTCACCTCTTTGGATAATGGCTATTTACACACCACCAATTACAAAAAACCCACAGATAGGAACAGTCTCTTGACCTACGATAGCCACCATCCCAGGGCGCTCAGGAACAATCTACCGGTGGGCCAATTCCTAAGTCTCCGTAGGAACTGTGACACTGTCAAGGAGTTCGAGAAACAGTCTAACCTCCTCAGGGACAACCTTGAAAAACGTCACTATCCGAGCAACATCATTCGCCAAGCACAAAAGAGAGCTAGAAACAATCCTAGAATGGCTCTCCTTGAGACAAAGGAAAAAACTGAACTAGACACCATTACATGTGTCACCACATTCACGCCCAGTTCTAACAGAATACAAAAGGTCATCAGGAAACACTGGGCCATATTGAACTCAGGCACTTTCGAACCAGGCCCGCCGCCATTTTTTGCATTCAAACGCACGCAGAACCTTAAAGACCACCTCGTACATACGAGACCTAAACTACAACCAACACGTCCACCTACATTATGGTCCTTACCACCAGTAGTAGGCCATTACCCTTGTGGCTCCTGCTCAACTTGTGCAGAAACCACGATTTCAGAAGAAATCGACTTGGGCTTGACAAAACCTTGGCGCCAAACCAGACACACGAATTGTAATACCACCAACTGTGTCTATACAATACTCTGCCCTTGCAATAAAAGATATGTGGGCATGACCACCAGAGCAGTCAAGATATGCATTGGTGAACATAAATGCACAATAAGACGAGGCAGAACAAATACCAAACTACTTACACACTTTGCAGAACGAGGACACACTGCGAATAGTTTGAAGTGGACCATCATCGTTTCCAATCCCAATTGGACTAAACGCTCTGTTTAAACAAGAACAGCGATGGGTTCATAGACTGAGATGCGACACCATGGGCCTTAACAACGAAATCCCATGGGTCCAACGGGGAGGATGGGTGGGTCGGTGAGGAATCTAACTAATGTTTCTTAAAGATACATCGTTACCGAAAGTAAGTAACTTGTTCATCTGAAAGAAACACGTTAGTTAGATTCCTCACCTTAGAATAGATACCCAAGCAATACCAACCCCGGTGGTGGGTCTGCGAACCAAGATCACACCAGAAAGTCCTGGAGAACAGAACAGCCAAAGAAGCCATCTCTCCGGACTTGGCTGTCCAGGCAATAATGCTTGGCAAACGTGTGCGAGGCCCACGTTGCTGCCTGACAGATGTCCTACAAGGGGACTCCTCAGCCCAGGGCAGTAGTCGCCGCTGTGGCCCGGGTGGAATGGGCTCTCAGCCCTACTTGAGGGTCCTTTTTAGCCAAGGAGTAACAAGCTTTAATACACAAGAGGAACCACCACGAGATGGTTCGCTTGTGTACTGCCCGCCCCTTCTTAGCACCCACGTATCCAACAAAGAGTTGGTCGTCCACCCGGAACTGCTTGGTGCGGTGCAAATAAAAGGACAGCGCCCGTTTTGAGTCCAGACGGTGGAGCCTCTCTTCCTCTTTCAAAAGGATGCGGAAAGAAGGTGGGCAACGTGACAGACTGCCCGATTTGAAAGGCAGTCACCACTTTCGGAAGAAAGGAAGGACAACCTTGTCCGGATAGACAGAAAGAAAAAGAGGCTTAGAAGATAGAGCCTGGAGCTCACTCACCCGTCTTACAGAGGTGATGGCTACCAGGAAAGTAGTCTTAAGAGTCAGAAGACGAAGGGGACAATTATGAAGAGGCTCAAATGGAGCTCACATCAGAAATGCCAAGACTAGGTTCGAATCCCACTGAGGCATTACGAAGGGGACAGGAGGAAACATACGAGTAATGCCTTTGAAGAAATGAGAAACCGGGGATTTGAAAAGAGAAGGCTGATCAGGAAGCCCCAAGAAAGCAGAGATATCAGAAAGATCACCTTTTAGGGTGCCCAGAACAGAGCCCTGCTGGGCCATGGAAAGAAAAAAGGAGAACCTCAGAAAGAGGGGCGGAAAGGGGATCCACAGCCTTTGCTGTGCATCATGCCACAAATTTGTTCCACCTGCAGGTGTATACCGTTTTTGTGGAGGGACGCCTGGCTGCCAGAATCACATCACAGACTTCAGGAGGCAAGTCAAACGGCATCAACTGTCGCCGCCCAATCTCCACGCATGGAGGTGGAGACTGGACAGGTTTGGGTGGAGGACCGTCCCCTGCTGCTGCGACAGATGGTCCTCCTGAAGAGGCAGTCGAATCGGGGGATCGATAGACAGGCTCGGGGTACCAGTACCTTTGTGCCCAATCCGGAGCCACCATGATGACTTGGGCCTAGTCGTGCCTGATCTTCTTCAGCACTTTGGGCAGAAGTGGTATAGGCGGAAAGGCGTACAACAGACCGCAACTCCACTTGCGACGAAAGGCGTCCCCGTGCGAGTGCCGCCTTGGAAACTCCAAAGCGCAGAACTGCTGACATTGCGCGTTCTCTTCGGTGACGAATAGATCTAACCAAGGCTCTCCCCACTGCCGAAAGAGGCCTTGCACCACATCAGAGTTGAGACGCCATTCGTGATCCATCATGCACCGGCGGCTGAGTTAGTCTGCCCTGGCGTTCAGAGAGCCCGCCAGGTGTTGAACCACCAGGGTGATGCCATGATGTTCCAGCCATGTCCAGAGGCGCAGAGCCTCCTGACAAAGGGTCCACGACCCCACCCAGCCCTATTTGTTGCAATACCACATGGCGGTGGTGTTGTCCGTGAACACCTGCACCACACTTCCCCGGACAACGGGAAGGAATGCCTTCCGTGCAAGTCGGATCGCTCTCCGCTCCAAAAGGTTGATATGGAGCCGAGACTCCGCCGGAGACCAGAGTCCCCTGATCTCCGCCTCCCCCATGTGGCCCCCCCATCTTGGGAGGGACGCATTCGTCACTACTACGTGCTCCGGGAGGGGTAGGGAGAGGGATCTGCCGCTGATCCAATCGCAGTCCGTGAGCCCCCACTGCAACTGCTTCGCAGTGCCCTCCGAGATCAAGACCTGGTCGGACAGGTTGCCCCGATGCTGGGCCCACTGAAACTTCAGGTCCCACTGCAGAGCCCGCATTCGCCACCTGGCGTGATGCACTAGCAGGATGCAGGAGGCCATCAGACCCAGAAGCCGCAGCACCAACCTGACCGAAACCCGGGATCGATGCTGAAAGATGGGAATCAGAGCCTGAACATCCCGGGCCTGCTGCTCTGGAGGATAAGTCCGGAACTGCGCAGAGTCCAGAACCGCTCCGATGAAGAGGAGCTTCTGTGAGGGACGCAGATGCGACTTCGGCACATTGATGGAGAACCCCAGCAAATGCAGGAGGTCGGCCGTAGTCTGGAGGCGAGACGACTTGCTGGGGCGAGCCCACCTACAACAGCCAGTCGTCGAGATAGGGGAAGACTGGAACCCCTGATCTGCGCAGATGAGCTGCGACCACCACCATCACTTTCGTGAACATCCGAGGGGCACTGGTGAGGCAGAAGGGAAGCATTGTGAACTGAAAATGCTCCTGACCCATTGTGAACCGCAGGTAACGCCGATGGGCCGGCAGGACAGGAATGTGAAAATAAGTGTCCTGCAAGTCCAACGCTACCATCCAGTCTCCTGGATCCAGGGCAGCCAGAACCTGAGCTAGGGTAAGCATCTTGAACCTCTCCTTCCGGAGGAAGGCGTGGATGCTCCTGAGGTCCAAGATAGGGCGTAGGCCCCCTATGCCCTTCTTGGGAACCAGAAAGTAGTGGGAATAGCAACCACGACCTACTTCTGGACCAGGAATGCGCTCGACGGCCCCCTTGGCCAAGAGGCCTGCAACTTCCTCCCGTCGAAGATTAAGTGATCCCCTGACATGTGGTGGCACTGGGGTGGCATGGCTGGAGGGGTCGTCTCGAAGGAGAGGGAGTAACCCCTTCAGACGATTTGCAGCACCCACCTGTCCGACGTGATGGAACGCCAGTGGAGCAGGTGATGGCGAACTCTGCCTCCCACTGGCGTGGAATGGGCCTGAAAGCACGGACTAGGAGGGCTTTGAGACGGATGCTGGCGGGGTTGATGTGGACTGACCGGCACGTTGACCCCCGGTAACGCCTCGGAGGAATCCACGTCCGTGAACGGGTGCAGGTTGGTTCTGCGGCTGGTGGCTAGGCGGACGTGAGGGGGCGGCCCTTTCTTGGCCACGAAAGGGACGAAAAGCGGAAGATTGCGGTAGCGCCCCCGAAAGGCCCAAGGACTTGGCCGTAGCCCGGGAGTCCTTGAAGTGCAGCAGCGCACTATCCGCCTTTTAACCAAAAAGGCGAGTGCCAAAGGGCATATCCATGAGGGTTCTCTGGACATCCCCTGATAAAGACGTGGACCGCAGCCAGGCGTGGCGGCGGAGCGCCACCGTGGTTGACATCGCCCTACCTAGCGAATCCGTAGTGTCTAGTCCACATCGAATAGCAAGTCGCGCTGCATACCGCCCGTCGACAAGAGCCTGGGCGAGCCGTGTCCGGGCCTCCTCCGGACACTGGGGGAGCACGTCCTCCACCGTATCCCACAGAGTGAGAATAACGGTCCAAGAGGCAAGTGGTGTTCAAGGACCGCAGTCCCAAACTAAGGGAAGAGAATAGCTTCTTACCGAACTGTTCCAGCCTCTTGGATTCCCGATCCGGGGGAGCAGACGGGAAGGAGGATTGGGAAGTAGAGGCCTGGATAACCAGGCTCTCGGGCGTGGGGTGTTGGGACAGAAAAGTGGGGTCGCCCGCAGCAGGGCGGTGGCGCCGGGCCACGTTCCGATCCACAGAAGGTACTGTGGAGGGCTTGGACCATGTGCCCTTCAGAACGTCCACTAGTGCCTCATTGAACTGCAGCAGAGGCTCCGAGGAGCTTGCTGACAGTTGAAGCACCTCAGTGAGGAGGTTAGTCCTCACGGCCACAGCAGGCAGCTCCAGCCCAAGGGTTTTGGCCGCCTTGCGCAGCACAACGGAAAATGCAGCACCTTCCTCCGAAGCCACAGTCATAGGAGAGATGAAACCAGTGTCCGGTGAGGTGTTCAGACCACTGGCATCCCCCAGCTCATCTGCCCAGTCCTGAGATAAGTGGGTCTGCATGGCCATAGGGTCCTCAGACCCCTCCCAGTCGCCCCCGTCATCCGATTCCTGATAAAAAGGGGGAATAACCGGAGCCGGACGGTAGATAAAATTGTAATCCATCGGCGTCTGATGCGGTGCCGGATGGCGCCGCATCCGGCGCCGGGCCCGGACCGGGGCTGAACCCGGGGACGGCGTCGTCCGGAGACAGCGCCGGGGGTGGAACCGGTGTCGGCGCCGGCAGAGGAGGCGTCGTGAGGTTGACCGGCACAGACAGATCCAGGCCTGGATCCCACGGGGACCTGCAGCGTCGGGACCGAAGTCTACGGCGGCGCCGGGGCCGGAGCTCCCGGCTCGCTAGGACGTCCAGTCGAGCCCGCGGGGCACAAAGGCACGCCGGCAGACGTCGACGGCGGAGCCAGGCCCCTCATGGCGGAGAGGAAGGCACTTATCTCCCCCGGAGTCACGTCAGTCCCAGGGACCGGTGGGTATGGGGACGGACACTGGTACCACCCGGACCATCGACCGAGTCGCGCGAGGGGAGTCCGAAGAGCGGTGTCGTCTCTTGGACTTCTTACCATGCTTCGACTTACCCGAAGACTTGGAACCAGACGAGCGGTGATGGTGGCTGCGGCTCCGTGACCGGTCCTTCGACCTTCTCCTGGACCGGGACCTTGAACGGCATGGAGCAGTGTGTCGGAGCTCAAGAAGCTTGCGGGACCGCTCACGCCTAGCCTTCGAGGTCAAGGCCTGGCAGTCGAGGCACGACTCTGCATCGTGGTCGGCCCCCAGGCAGTAAAGGCACCGGCAGTGGTGGTCCGTCACCGACATCAGTCGGTGACAGGAGTCACAGGCTTACCCAGGCATCCTACCGGCACCAGTTCAAGTCGAGTAGACAAAAGAGTCCAAAAAGTTTTAGTAAAAAAGTGACTAAAGGTGTTCCCGGATCGGCGCTGTCTGGCGTGGAAAAAAGAAGAACCGACGTCAGCCCGCGAGGGCGGCGTCCAAGTACTCTGACGACGTCATTCCGGCGTACGACGCTGACGACTGACGCAGAGCCGCAGACGTCGCCTAGCAACGCGCAAGGGCTATTGCTGACGGAAAATCTTTCCGGATCCAGCCTGACACCTGGGGATATTCTAAGGTGAGGAATCTAACTAACGTGTTTCTTTCAGATCAACTCTTAACTTCCCAACTTACCTCTCCAAGTGGTCGCACCCAGAAATCCTTAGTCTCCCTGCCTGCAGGGCTTTTGCAAACCAGAGGTTCTCCATAGAAAACAGGGCGCCCAACGTCAAAACAGCACTCTGCACCAGGCCGCCCCAGTGCCGCTGAGGGTGCACCTTTTGTTTCCCCATTTGTCCAGACCTTAACCCTAGGAGCTTTGCTCCCACAACCCAGTGGCCGGCTTGCCAGCAGCCACCAACCGGAGGCCCCCTATCCCTCATTGGATAACATTGGGCCTCAAAACTCTGCACCCTGCCGCCCTAGTGCCGCTGAGGGTGCAACAAAAGAGCATCACTGACCCTGGGGGACCCCTTAGTCTAACCCCAGAACCTTAACTCCCACAGTCGATTACTTACCTGTGAACCGTTAAATTGGTTTTCCTCCAAAGGATAACATTGACAATTTTCTTCCAAATAGTTTTTAAGTGTGGAGTTTTGTAATGTAAAAATATTCTTTAAAAATTATGCGAATAATCAAAACGTAATTACTTACCCGTTTCCAGGAAATGTCCCAGTGCTGAATCTAGGTCTCCAGCACGGAGTTAGAAAAGTAATGTAAAAAGTTACTTACCTGTAATTTACTGAAAAAGCCAATTCATTTCAATGTACTGTATTTGCTAAGTGTTGCAACCTACTGCATCCCCTGTAAATCAAAGTACAATTGCTATTGCATTTTCAAACTGTTCTATATCCAGTAACTTATTACTGAAAAGTATTAAATGCTTACCTGTGCAGGGCTTGCTTGGTTCTAAAAATAAAACAGTATATATTTTTATACAAACACAATTGGCCTAGAGTTCAGTTAATGAGTGTGTGAATTCATTTGCTGACTGAGTGTGCACATCAAATGCTTAACACTAATCTGATACTGCCTTACTGCTCGACCACACTACCACAATTGGAGAGAAAGGTTCTATCTAACCTTAACCTCTGCCTACCTCTGGGGTCACTTGGACTCTATACACACTATACCTCATTTTGGTGTAGTATACATAGAGTCAGTTTCTTACATTGGTGGATCAGCGGTGGGATACACAACTTGCATTTGTTGGACTACATGGTTACCACCTGATAACACGACAGAAAAAAACAAGTTACTTACCTGTAACTTTGGTTCTCCAGTATTGGAAACTTTCATAGATTCCCATGCATGAATCATTCCCCGTTGTTGAGATGGGAGTCCCCGGTATACATGAAATAGCAATAGAAACCATTACAAAAAAAAGAAACTAGGCCTAGGCCCATTCTAGTTTTGTAACATATCCAAATCTTTTTGAAAAAGAGACCAAATAAAATGAACAACCAATCAATTAGCCTCATCCTCTAGAACCTTCCTGAGAGAACATCAGAACCTCAGATTTTCGTAGCCGTTGTGTAACAATATAACTGAAGATGCTGAAATTTGAGCTTTCCCAGGGGAGGAGGGTGGGTCGCATGGGAATCTATGCAAGTTTCCAATACTGGAGAACGAAAGTTACAGGTAAGTAACTTGTTTTCTTACTCCAGTATTGGAACTTTCATAGATTCCCATGCTTGAATCAGAGTAGCTAACAGATATGAGAACATTTTTTCAACTTTGATTCCTTATTTATCTATTATTGATTATTAAATCAGAAAGCCATGAGACCTCAATAGGTGTAAGCTAGAAACGAGAAGTAGCCAATTCACCAATATCACAAAGTCAATGGTAAATAAACACATTTGTAAACAAGGAAAAAAAGAAGAAACAAGCAAATGAACTTCAAAAATGTGCAAAGAACTTAAACAGAAAGACGGAAGGAGGGTTGAAAGGGAAAATCTCACCACTTGATGAAACGGGTTCCTCAGGACTGCCTGGCCCACTGCTCTGTCACTCTGCATTGAAGATTCCAGGCAGTAATGTCTTGTAAATGTATGAGTAATGCTCCAGGTTGCTGCTATGCAGATGTCCCGGACAGGAACTTCGGCAAAGAGGGCTGCCGAAGAAGAAATCGCCCTCGTGAAGTGAGCACAGACCCGGCCTTCAAAGGGCTTGCCCGCTGCTCGGTGACAATACTGGATAGCGCTAGTAATCCAACTAGCAATCCCCTGCTTGGAAAGGGAAAACCCTTACGAGGGGCGCTGAAAGCCACAAAGAGATGAGGTGACTTCCTGAAGTCCTTAGTACGTTGAAGATAGAACTTCAAGCACTGCTGAATGTCCAGCGAGTGGAGTGCTTTCTCCGCTGGAGTAGTAGGTTGAGGGGAGGAATATGCTACTTACCAGTATGCATCTGTTCTTGGCATGTAGAGCTGCAGATCTATACACTGTGCATAGATCGCCATCTGGTGTTGGGCCCGGATGTTTGCAGTTTGTTTTTGTTCTTGGACAGTCTTTGGAAGTCACGAGTTCGGTGACTCCTCCTTCGGTCCGTACTGCGCATGGGCTTCGGCTCCATCCTCAGATTGTTTTTCACCAGCAGGAAAAAGATGGAGCGTAGTGATAATAGTAAAGAAACCCATGTGTGTTGTATCTAAATAAGATAGACTGGAACGGATACAGGTAGCCGGGGAGGCGGGTGGGCGTGTATAGATCTGCAGCTCTACATGCCAAGAACAGATGCATATTGGTAAGTAGCATATTCCGTTCGAGGCATATGAGCTGCAGATTATACACTGTGCATAGATTATATAGCAGTACCCAACCCTAGCGGCGATCACCGGTATCCGTTGCAGTGGTTTGAAACAGTGTCTTTAGTACAGCCTGGCCCACACTAGCTTGTTGTTTGGAGTGCACGTCTACACAGTAATGTTTTGTGAAGGTGTGCGGTGTTGACCATGTGGCTGCTTTGCAGATGTCATCTAAGGGTATGTTCCCTAGAAAAGCCATAGAAGCCCCTATCTTTCTTGTAGAGTGGGCTTTAGGTGGAACAGATAATGTTCTTTTTTCTTTGTGAAAGCAAATTTGTATGCACTTTACAATCCACCTAGCCATCCCTGATTTTGAGATGGGGTTGCCTTTATGCGGTGGAGAGAAGGAGACAAACAACTGTTTAGTTTTTCTGAAAGGTTGCGTTCTTTGTATGTAGTACAGTAAAGCCCTTTTAACATCAAGTGTATGTAGAGCCCTTTCCGCAACAGATTGAGTTTGCGAGAAAAAAAACGGTAATTCCACCGATTGATTAAGATGGAAGGGTGAAATTACCCTGGGCAGAAATTTTGGATTTGTGCGAAGTATCGCCTTGCTGTGATGTATCTGTAAAAAGGGTTCCTGTATAGTGAACGCTTGTATCTTGCTAACCCTTCTAAGGGAAGTGATAGCTACGAGGAAAGCGGTTTTCCAAGTGAGGAACTGTAGCTCACATTTATGCATTGGTTTGAAAGGCAGACCCATTAGCCTTGTAAGAACTACGTTTAGATTCCACACAGGTGAGGGTGGTGCCATGGGCGGAATTACTCTTTTAAGGCCTTCCATGAAGGCTTTAATAGCAGGCACTCTGAAAAGTGATAAATGTTGTCTGTTTTGCAGGTAAGCAGCAATTGCTGCTAGGTGTAGACAGATGGATGAGTACGCCAGGTTACACCTTTGAAGATGGAGCAGATAGCATATGATGTGTTGTATGGATACATCTAAAGGGTTGATTGTATTGTTACGGCAGTAAACAACAAATCTCTTCCACTTTGCAGCATAGCATGCTCGAGTGGTAGGACGTCTGGCTTCCTTGATAATGTTCATGCAATCAGGGGGAAGGTTAAGGTATCCAAATTCTAAGATTTCAGGAGCCAGATCGCCAGGTTGAGCTGAGCTGGGTCCGGGTGCCTGATTTCTCCATGGTTCTGGGTTAGGAGGCATGGGGACAGGTGCAGTTTTTGATGTGGCACCACCGAGAGCTGCAGTAGTGTGGTGTACCACGGCTGCCTGGCCCATGTTGGAGCTACCAGAATGAGTGTGGGAGTGCTGTTGTAGCTTCCTTACCACTAATGGAATTAGCGGGAGAGGTGGAAAGGCGTATGCAAATTTGCCTGACCAATTCATCCATATCGCATTGCCTTTGGACAATGGGTGTGGGCATCTGGCGGCGAAGCTTGGGCATTTTTTGTTTTCGTGGGTGGCGAAGAGGTCTATCTGAGGATGCCCCCACTGTTGGAAGAATGGGTGAAGAACTTGTGGATGCAGTTCCCATTCGTGCATTTGCTGCGTTTGTTTGCTGAGCAGATCTGCCATGGTGTTTTGTTTACCTGGGACGTGTTGTGCCAGGAGAAAGATTTTTTGTGGGATTGCCCATCTCCATATGCTCTGTGCTAAGCGAGAGAGCTGGGGAGAGTGTGTCCCCCCCTGTTTTTGAATATAATACATTGCAGTCATATTGTCTGTGCGAATGAGGACTGCCTTGGCTGAGATTTGTTTCTGAAACGATTTCAGGGCTAGAAAGATCGCCAATAACTCCAGATGGTTGATGTGGAGTAACTTCTGTTGTGGCGTCCATACAGCTTGTACTGTGAGGTGTAATAGGTGCGCTCCCCAGCCGGAGAGCGATGCGTCTGTTAGAATCACCTAAGGAACCGGGTCCAGAAACGGTCGCCCTTTGGAAAGGTTTGTGGTGTTCCAACACTGCAGAGAGCGATGGGTGCGACCGTCCACCAACACCAGATCCGTCAGCTGTCCCTGGGCCTGGTTCCACAGGCGTGCTAGGCACTCTTGGAGTGGACGCATGTGAAGTCTTGCATGAGGCACTATAAAGATGCAAGATGCCATCATCCCTATTAGTTTCATGAACACTCTTGCTGGGAGAAAGTGCTGAAGGAGGAACCTTTGGCGCAAGGCTTGTATGCTTGCGATTCTGGCTGAGTTGGGATAGGCTATGGCTTTTGAGGTGTCTATAGTGGCACCGAGGTATTGCTTTGTGTGAGACGGTATCAAGTGGGACTTTTGGTGGTTCACCGTGAAGCCTAGCGGGTGGAGTAGTTGGATAGTAGTGTTTGTATGCTGCACACACTGGTGGTAGGACGCGGCTTTTATCAGCCAGTCGTCCAGGTAGGGGAAGACGTGAATGTTTTGTCTTCTGAGGTGTGCCGCCTCTACTGCCAGGCATTTGTTAAACACCCGTGGTGCGGTTGTGACCCCGAAGGGGAGAACCTTGAACTGATAATGTTGGCCGTCCACCACGAATCTGAGGTACTTTCTGTGAGCAGGGTGTATTGGAATATGAAAGTATGCGTCTTTCAAATCCAGTGTAGTGAGAAAGTCGTCCTGACAGAGGAGTGGGAGAACTTGTTGGAGAGTTACCATGTGAAAATGGTCTGAATGGATATATGCATTTAGAGGCCGGAGGTCTAGAATGGGCCGTAGAGACTTGTCTTTCTTTGGTATCAGAAAGTACAGAGAGTAGACCCCTAAATCTTGCTGATTGACGGGGACCTGCTCTATAGCTTGTTTTTGCAGGAGGGAGAGTACCTCTTGTTTCAGAAGTGTGGTATGTTCTTGTGACATCGCACGGTGTCTGGGTGGAATATTTGGGGGGGGGGTAGAAGTTAGTTCGAGACCGTACCCTGACCGAATAATCTGGGTCACCCATTTGTCTGATGTTATGGTCTCCCAGGTTTGAAGGAAGTCTTGTAGTCTGCCCCCGACCGGAGTGGAATGGTCTGGGGGGAGCGGGGGAAAGTCATTGTGTGGGCGGTGTGCCAGAACGGGCGGTGTTGGTTTTGCCCCTGCCTTTATTATTGTTTCCTTGATATCCACCTCTTTGATAGCCCTTTGTGAAGGTATTCTGAGGAGGGGACTTATAGGACGTGGAGGCGTTATCGGAAGAGTAACCTCTGCCAGAGCCTCGAAAGGAGGAACGGCGAAAGGAGCGTCTAGGGGTGTGTGACTGTAGTGCTCCCATAGACTTCGCCGTATCTGTATCCTTCTTCATTTTTTCCAGAGCTTCGTCTACTTTTGGGTCAAATAAGTGTTGTTGGTCAAAAGGGTGGTTCAATATAGATGCTTGGACCTCTGGTTTAAAGCCTGAGATCCTGAGCCAGGCGTGGCGGCGAAGCAGAACACTGGTGTTTATAGCCCTGGAAGCTGTGTCTGCTGCGTCAAGCGCACATTTAATAGAGGTGTTGGTAATAATCTTTCCCTCTTGTATCAGATCATGAGCCTTAGTTTTATATGTGTCTGGGAGATGTTGCATGAGAGCCTCCAGCTCATCATAGTGCGCTCTGTTGTACCGCGCCAGCAGCGCCTGCGTGTTGGCTATACGCCACATATTGGCAGCTTGCGAGGCAGTGCGTTTGCCTGACGCATCTAAGAGCTTGGACTCCTTATCGGGGGGTGGAGCCTCACCAGATGACAGAGTTGGAGCGCTTCCTAGCTGTGGATACCACTAATGAGTCTAGGGGCGCAGGTCCTTTAATATAGGCAGGATCTGTGGGGGCTGCCTTGTATTTCTTTTCGATTCTGGGGTTTAAGACCCTAGCCCTGACGGGGTCTTTGAAAACCTCTGTCGCATGTTTGGTCACCCCTTTAAGCATGGGTAATATAGCGGTGGATTTATCTGCTATGTCAAATGTGTCAAGTAAGAAGTCTTCCTCAACTGGATCACTGTGTAACTCCACCCCATGATAATGTGCCGTCTGTTGTAAGAGGTGGTGGAACCCCAGGGAGTCCTCTGGTGGAGATGGCCTGGATGGATAAAGATCATCCTCTGGGACATCTGGATTGTGATAATCCTCCCATGGGTCTGGTGTTCCCGGAGGAGTGGGGTCCTGCGGGGTTATCTGTTGGACCATAGTATGGATCCCCTTGGTCATCAGGGTCTGGAGACGGGGTTGGAGAGCGATGAGGCAAGGGTGGAGAAGGCGGGGGCGGAGATGGAGGGGGTGGAGGAGGTGGATGTGGTGGGGAGGGTACTCTGAATGGGGATGTGGCAGAGTCCTTTCGTTTTGGCGGTGGAGGAGGAGTTGGCTTGTCTAAATGTCTTTTCTTGGAAGACAAAGTTAAATGTCCAGTCTTTGGATCCTTTGTTAAAGTCTTTTGAAGAGGATCTGGCGTGAAAAGCTCCTCCGGCACCGAGTCCTCTATCGGTGCCGATGTTTTCGGAACCGACGGCTTCGTTGGTTTATCCGCGCCATGCTTTCTCGGGGCCTCCGATTTTTTGTTCCGCGCCGAGGCAGGCTTCGACACGGAAGCGTAGGTGCTGAGGGATTTATGTTTGGTCGGCACCGAGAGGCCAGGTTTCGACACCGATGGCTTTGGAACGGAGCTTGGTGTGGTTTTCTTCGGTGCCGAAGGGTGTTTTTCGGCGCCGCTAGGAGGCTGGCTCGAGCCCGAGCCGCCAGGAGACTTGTGATGCTTTTTCCACCGGGCCCGAAGGTGGGGTGATGGAAGCGGTATGCTTGGTTTTCCCTAGGCCCGGAGGCGAAGGGGTAATCGTAGTCTCTTTCGGTATGGGAGTGGGAGGGGGTAGAGTACTCACGACCCTCTGTGCCGGTGTGATCTTCTCCACGTCTGAGTCGTCTGCTTCGGAAGCGCTGACGACATCGTCCTCCTGTTCGGTGTGCTGCTGTCCCGAATCTATGGTGTCTTCTCCAAAGAGGTCAGGTGGAGCCGAGGTCGATGAGTGCGCCATAGTGAGTCGAGCTCGTCGATCCCGAATAGTCTTTTTCGATCGAAAAGACTTGCAGGCGGGGCAGTCTCGGGCCTCGTGTTCGGGAGAGAGGCAGAGGTTGCACACCTGATGGAGATCGGTGTGGGGAAATTTAGACCCACATTTTGGGCACTTCTTGAAGGGAGTCCTTTCCATCGGCCGAGACCGGAGTCGAGATAGGCCCGAAGGCCGCTGCCTGGAATCGAGGAAGTGCCGAAGAGAGATGATGAAGCCGATTTTGTCTGTAGAATCTCGATGGACGAGGATTTTTCGTCGAAGGTCGAACTGGAAAGGTTCGAAGCCGGAGCACGAAGTATCACATCCAAGCCCGATGGCGGAAAAAAACTATCTGAGGATGGAGCCGAAGCCCATGCGCAGTACGGACCGAAGGAGGAGTCACCGAACTCGTGACTTCCAAAGACTGTCCAAGAACAAAAACAAACTGCAAACATCCGGGCCCAACACCAGATGGCGATCTATGCACAGTGTATAATCTGCAGCTCATATGCCTCGAACAGAAGCTTTTAGTATAACCAGCTCATACAAATGTCCCCTTTTTAAAATGGAGAAAAGGTTCCTGAATGGTGAGTGCCTGTAATTCACCTACTCTCCTGGCTGAAGTTAAGGCTAGAAGAAGAGCCACCTTCCAGAAGAGGAATTTCAAGTCCGCCCTATGAATAGGCTCAAAGGGATGCTTCATGAGCTGGGTGAGAACCAATTAAGGTGCCAAAGTGGCGGCGGAGGCTTGAATGGAGGGAAAACTCTAAAAAGGCCCTTGAGAAACGGTTTAATTATCCTTGCCAACCATAGGGAAGGACCAGAAGATGTGAGTCTTAAGCGAGAGATGGCGGCAAGATGAACTTTTGATGGAGTGAGCCAGCCCTGCTTTCGTTAAAGAAAGAATGTAAGGAAAAACTTCATGCGGTGCGGAAGAAAGAAAGAGGGTGAATGTCCTCCTGCTGGCACCAATGGCAGAATCGCTTCCAATTCAGCCGGTAGGTTTTTGTTAGTACTTGGAGCCAGAGTCTGAGAAAGTACTTCTCTATACTCTGCCAAAAGAGTCAAACCAAGAAATTCTCGGAGCACAGGAGCCATGCCGATAACTGCAGGGATCGAGGATCCGGGTGCCAGACTTTGCCTTGGGACATTGTCAACAGTGACCGAATTGGCTGCAAAGGAAGTTGACGCTCCAGGGAGAGGAGATGCAGCTCTGTGAACCAAAATCATCTTGTAAGGCTCCGCCTTGAGCTTCCTGAGAAGTCTGGGGATCAGAGGTATGGGGGGAAAAGCGTAGACAAAGGCGCCTCACCAGGCCATCGAAAGAGCATTCCCCAATGATCTCAGATGGAGAAGCCTGCTTGCGCAGAATCGGCATTTCTTGTTGTTTGGCATGGCACAGAGGTCTTTGGACGGCCTGCCCCATAAGCAAAAAACCTTCTCCAGAGTGGACTGGTCCAATTCTTGTTCGTGGCTGACTGATTTCAGTCTGCTCAGCGTATCCGCTGTCTCGTTGAGAACACCCGGAAGATGCTCCGCTTTTATCCCACGCTGGATCGCCCTTTCCCAGACTGTCTGAGCTTCCTTTGACAAAAGACAAGACCTGGTACCACCCTCCTTGTTTATGTAATGCATGGCCGTCCTATTGTCCGTTCCTACCAGGACTGCAGAGCGCTTTATCCGCGGGAGGAAAGCCTGTAAGGCCAGGCGAATCGCTCTGAGCTCCAGCAGATTGATATGAAGACGATGTTAGGGTAGCCAATGGCTGCTTACGTGAAGGTCTTGCAAAACCACTCCCCAAACCTCCAGCAAGGTGTCCGTGGTTATTATCCGAGGAGCTGGGGAGACCCTGAAGGAGAGGCCCTGAGAAATGTTTTCCTCACTCGTCCACCATGATGCGGCGTCCCTCATGGACACGGTAACGAAGATCTTATCCTCGATGGACCCCTCCACTTGGCGCCACTGCAAGTCTAGCTCCTCCTGGAGAGGGTGCATCCATAACCTGCAGTGAGGATTCAGAGGAATGCAGGAAGAAATGCACACTAGGAGGGACTTGTAGAGGCAAACTGAAAGTGACTGTCTTCTGATAAGTAGACGGGCCATGACCATCAGCCTTTCTGGTCTCTCCAGGGACGGAAAGGCTTCGTTGAGGGTTGTGTCCAGAATGGCCCCCAGGAACCGGGCTGTTCTGGATGGACACAGTCGACTTTTCCCTGTTGAGAGTAAGACCCTGACTGTCGAAAAGGTGTGCGCACGCCGCACCGGATTCCTCCACCGCGTGCTTGGAAGGAGCCTTTAGCAAACAGTCGTCCAGGTAAGGGAAAACCTGATGCTGTTGCTTTCGCAGAAAAGATGCCACAGGAGATAGTACTTTTGTAAAGATCCGCAGAGAAGATCCGAGTCCAAATGGTAGGACCTTGAATTGAAAGTGGCTCTTGGCTACTGTGAAGCGAAGGAACTTCCTGTGGGCTGGATGGATGGGTACATGAAAGTATGCGTCCTCTAGATCCAATGCAGCCACGTAATCTCCTGAGTTGAGTAGTCGAAGGATGTCCTGCAAGGAAACCTTTCAGAACAACTGTTTGATGAGCTAGGTGTTGAACTCCCTCAGATCTAGAATAGGGAGCCACTTCTTCAAAGTCTTCCGAACTAGGAAGAACCAGGAGTAGAAACCCTCGCCCCGTTGAGAGAGAGGAACCGGCTCTATATCCCTGTTCAGGAGCTTTTGATGGACTTCTAAAACGCAGAAGACGCAGATGTTTTGATTCATGGATGCAAGGGGGTTTGGGAGGCGGTGCATGAACAAACTCCAGAATATGGCCATATTGAATGATATTCAGAACCTAACGATCCAATGTAATTTGCTGCCAGTTGTGGAAGTAATATGAGATTCTGACCCCCACTGGTGTTACAGGAGGAGAAGGAACAGTAGTTAGAGCCAGCAAGCCACTATTGACGCTTAGAGGAGTCCTTCCCCTGGAGTCCTTGTCGTCCTCTGGTGTTCGATCTAGAAAAAGAGGATGACTGACCCTGCCGCTGGTTATATTGCGGGCGGTAAGATTGAGAGGCTGATGGTATCTTCTTCTGTAGGTAGGAAGGCCTCTGCCTCTGGCCCCACGAAAGGGGACCTTGCGGTATTGCAGAGTCCCTAAGGATTTTGCAGTCTCCGTGTCTGTTTTGATATCCTGGTGTGCATCATCAGTGTGCTTCCCACAGAGCGCCTCTCCATCGAAGGGAAGATCCTAGATTTTGTATTGGACCTTTGGATGAAATCATGTAGCTCGAAGCCAGCCTTGGCGACGAAGGACAGCAGCTCCAGCTAGGGAGCGGAACACAGTTGTTGCAATGACCATTGCACAGTCAATGACCCCTGAAGAGGTTCTCTCTCCCTCCTGAAGAATGTTTTTCACCTCCACTTTCACATCTTCCGGCAATTAATCCAGATGGGGGGGGGGCAAGAAAACACCACATCTGACGATCGTAGCGATCAAGTATTGCTAATGCGTTTGCAGCCCTGACCATCAGGCTGGACATGGAGGAAAACCTCTTGCCGGCATTATCCAGGCGTTTGCCCTCTTTATCTGGAGGTGTCGTGAGGAGAGCGGAAGGATTGTTGGACTTCCTTTGGGCTGCCTGGGAGATGACAAGAGTCCGGTTTAGGCTGACTGACCAGGCAAGCCGGGCTATCCTCCGGGGCTTTATATTGGTTTTCAAGGCGAGGAAGTACTGGAAGCACATTGGCTGGACTTCTCATCACCTTTAGACCCTCGTCCCAGACATGAACTATAGGAATGGTCCAAACTGATTTTCTGAAAGGCTCGTTGAAGTCATATGAAACATTGGGTCTGCACTGTGGGCATGGGCAGTTCGCACCTCTTAGCAGCCCTTTCCATCAAATTATGGAAACCCCCTAATGTCACAAGGGGGGGAATCCACTGCAGCTGGTGAAGGCGAAGCTGGACAGGAATTATATTGTCATTCCACTCCGTGTCCAGATCCGGAAGAGTGACGTTGTCCTGGTCCTCATCAGAGGTATCATCCTGGATGAGGGGGACGATTGGCAGTTGATCTGGAGTGACAGGCAGTGGTGGTGGCGGCAATTGAGGGGTAGAAGGCAGTACAGGTGGAACAGCTGTAACAGGTACCCCAACCTGATCCGGAGATTGTGTTGGAAATCTCAGTCTATAGTCCGAAAGCATAAATTACAAGTCCCTTAGTAGGGAGGAAGACAGACGATCTGTGGCTGGTAGACCTCTTGATAACCCAAGTGAGGATCATACTGCTACTCCTCCAGATATACTTCCTAAGAGTCTGTGACCTGGCACTTAAGATGCAACTGAGATGGGCTAGTCGCACACCCATACGGCCAGTCATCCTCCTCAGATCCCTCCTCTTCAAGGAAGAGTGCAGGTGGTAGAGGTGTTACTCTCCTTAGGGAAGTCATCTCAGGGGTAATGTGGCGTTTCCGAATAGTTATTGCAATTCTTTCCCTCGTCGACGGGGTCGTCAACGACGATGTGAGGGTCGTCGACGAAGACATGAACGCCATCAACGGTAACGTCGTCGAGATCGTCGTCACCACTGCGGCGGATGCTGCGGTCGTAGTTGCCATTGTCATCCTTGTCGACGTTGAAGTCGTCGAGGCCATCGTCAACGACAGAGTTGCCACAACCGGCATCGATGCCGAAACCTGCAGCGTAGGCGAAGACTAGGAAATCCCCGTCGACTGAGTCAGATTTGAAGGAGATGAAGACTTTGACTGTACCTCTGAAGTCTTTGTCGACGGAGTCTTTGACGGTGTCGTCGACGGATGAATTTTCTTCCCAGGAATGCCATCAGAAGGAACAGATGAGGGCTTTTTGAAGGCTTTTGGACCTCCCGTAGGAGAAGATGGAGGAACTGAGCTGGACTTCCTCTCAGATGTCACTCCTGCTGATAGTCCTTCCCTCTCCTTTACACCTCGGTGAGGAGATTTGCTAGGACTGCGGCTTTTAGACCTACGAGAGGTCTTTTTCAAGGCTTTGCTTAGACGGTCTTTAGAAGGTGAAGGCTAATACCTACCCTTTTTCACAGACCCCCTAGCAGATGAAGCGGAGGAGGCCTCATCACTATCACTGGAGACTGGCTCCTTCCTTGACTTAAGCTTCAGGAGCCAGGTCAGGAGATACCCCTCACGGTCTCGCAAAGTTTTTGTTGAGAAGGTCCAGCACATCTTACAGTATGCTACCTCATGGTCTGGGTACAGACAGTAAATGCAATCCTTGTGCTTGTCCTCCACATAAAGTCTCTTCTTAGAGCAGGTTGCACACAGTTTAAAAGAGGGCATTCTTCTCCTGGTCAGACATGTTGGCAGGTAGTCTAGCAGTTCTTGAAGAAAAACAGTGGGGAAAACTGTAGGATTAAGGTTGATAGAAAAAAACTGAGCAGAGCTCAGTGGAGACTCCATTGCACAACGTGCAAATCTGAAGTTCTCTCAGGAAGGTTCTAGAGGGTGTGGCTAATCTGGTAGTTCATTTTATTTGGTCTCTTTTACAAAAAGAGGTGGATATGTTACAAAACTAGAATGGGCCTAGGCCTAGTTTCTTTTTTTGTAATGGTTTCTTTTGCTATTTTATGTATAACGGGGACTCACATCTCGACGACAGGGAATGATTGAAGCACGGGAATCTATGAAAGTTCCAATACTGGAATAACTCAAATTGCCTTTAGAATTCCGATTTTTTCAAATTGCCATTTTTTACCAAAACTACTAAAAGTCTTTAGGGCCTTGCTTAAGTCCCTTTAGAATTTTAGAAAATAAAAAGTCACTACAGTCAAGGGTAGAGGGGTTAGATCTGTTTGTTAGAATGTCTCAAAACAGAACCCAGCTATTAGTGAAGATACCCATAATTGCATAGAGGACATGGTTGAGGAGCTTGACCTCACCCCTTACCTTCACTTGTCTTTTCAGGAAGTAAGGTCCCTATGCAGAATTAAAAACATAGCAATGGCCCCACATCCAACCAAACAAAGGCTCCAGGAGCTATTGGTTGAGTATGCAAAGGCCCACCCTTCTGAAAATGGTGATGACCAAGCAGAAGAAAACAGAGGTGAGGGGGATGGAGATAGGTACCCACCTCCATCACTTCTGGGGAAGACAGTGTCCCTGTACCCTTACTTCTAAGAGTTAACCTCTGGGGACCTAAACGCCACACAGGTGGTTCAGGACCTGGTGAGAACATGGAGGACAGCCTTTTAGCAAGGCTGGCCAACAGACTGGATCTAGAGTCCAGACTCATGGCTCTAGAAAAAGGAGGAAAGGAGATGGGTTTAGCACCCATCAATGGTGGCAGCAATCCAAATAATAAGGACAGAGCAATCTTATGATCCTGAAATCCCCAAAGGGATTGTCCCTAAATTTGAGGAGGGTGATGACATCACTAAATGGTTCACAGCCTTTGAGGGGGCACTCCTGTGTGAAATGTTTTCTGGAGCTTCAGAAGCACTGGTATGACCAAAAAGCAGCACTGGTTGAGATTCAACCTGGGCAAATGGTGTGGGTGTTTGAGCCAGTGGCACCAAGGGCACTTCAGGACAGATGGAGTGGCCCTTACCCTATTCTAGAGAAAAAGAGTGAGGTCACCTACTTAGTTGACCTGGGCACAGGCAGGACACCCAAAAGGGTTATCCATGTGAACTGCCTAAAGCTCTACAACGACAGAGATGACATCACCATGCTGATGGTGACTGATGAGGAACAGGAAGCAGAGAGTGAACCTCTCCCTGATCTCCTCTCCTACAGCCCAAAAGATAGGTCAATAGATGGAGTTGTCTTTTCAGACACCCTCTCTGCCCAACAGCAGACTGACTGCAAGCAAGTCTTGCAGCAGTATGCTAAGCTCTTTTCCTTGTCCCCTGGTCTGAAACTTGTGTACCCATGATGTGGACACTGGTGACAGCACACCTGTCAAAAACAATCTATCGACAGTCAGACCAAGTCAAGCAAAGCATCAGAGCTAAAGTCAGCAAGATGCTGGAGTTAGGGGTTATTGAACCTTAGGAGAGCCCAGTGGTTCTTGGCCCCAAACCTAATCCACAGGGTGGAGAGAAATGAGGTTGTGTGTGGACTATAGAGGGCTCAATTCTGTCACCAAGACAGATGCTCACCCTATCCCAAGAGCAGATGAGTTGATCGACAAATTGGGGGTAGCCACATTTCTAAGTACCTTTGACTTAACTGGAGGGTACTGGCAGATTGGCATGGCCCCAGGAGCAAAAGAGAAAACCGCATGCTCCACACCTGATGGGCACTATCAGTTCACTGTTATGCCGTTTGGTTTAAAGAATGCCCCTGCCACCTTCCAGAGGTTGGTGAATCAATTCCTTGCTGGGTTGGAGTCCTTTAGTGCAGCTTATCTTGATGATATTGCTGTGTTAAGTTCCACCTGGCAGGATCACCTGATCCACATTGGTAATGTTTTAAAAGCCCTGCAAACTGCAGGACTATCAAGGCATCCAAATGCCAGATAGGGCAAGGAAATGTGGTGTACTTGGACCATCTTGTTGGTGGAGGCCAGGTACAGCCCAAGATCCAGACCATCCTGGGGTGGGCAGCTCCAACAACCCAGACCCAGGTCAGGGCATTCCTTGGCTTGACTGGATACTACAGGGAGTTTGTGATATGGGTCCATTGTGCCTCCCTTCACAGAACTCACCTCCAAGAAAATGCCCAAAAATGTTAACTGGACAGTTAGTTGCCAAACTACTTTTGACACCATGAAAGAAGCAATGTGTTCAGCACCAATTCTGAAGGCTCCAGATTATGCCAAACAGTTCATAGTGTTGACTGATGCCTCTGAGCTAGGGATAGGAGCGGTCCTCTCACAGACCAATGATGAAGGCCAAGACCAACCTGTTGCTTTTATAAGCAGAAGGCTTCTCCCCAGGGAGCAGTGTTGGAGTGCCATTGAGAGGGAGGCCTTTGCTGTGGTTTGGACCCTGAAGAAGTTGAGACCATACTTGTTTGGTACTCACTTCCTAGTTCAAAGTGATCACAGACCTATCAGATGGCTAATGCAAATGAAAGGGAAAAATCCTAAACTGTTGAGGTGGTCCATCTACCTGCAGGGAATGGACTTTGAAGTGGAACACAGACCTGGCACTGGCCATGCCAATGCATTTGACTTTCCAGGTTCTTCCACTTAGACAATGAAGACTCTCTAGTGAAAGATTAGTCTCATCATTTTTTGTTGGGGTGAAGGGAGGGAGGTTGTGTAAGAAAGTGCCCCCTTTCTTGCATAGTAAGACCCCACTTTTTGCTGAATTGCTGATGTTCTTTGACTGAGTGTGCCCTGGGGTCCTGCTAATCAGGTACCCAGGGCCTATGTTCCTTCCCTAAAACTGCATTGAAGCCTTAAACCCAATTGGCATCTCCGGCTACATGTCAGCCCCTGGTAAATGGTACCACAGGTACCCAGGGCACTGTGACCAGAGAAGGCCTCTAAGGGCTGCAGCACTTATTGTGCCACCCTTAGAGGTCCTGTACCCTGACACTCACACACTGCCTTTGCAGGTTGCATGACTTGGTGCAGAACAAAGGGAAGAGTCAACATGGCACACATCCCTGTGTGCCATGCCCACAAACCACTGCCCTGGCATACATCAGTCACCCTTCTAGCTGGGTGCCCTATGCCAGCGGTGAGGGTACAGATGCATGAGCCCTGTACCCCTACAGTGCCCAAGTCCATTCCTGGGCACTGTAAGTGCAGTGCTGCCATTAAGAGTATATGGTGCTGGGAGTTTGTCATTATGAACTCCACATCATCATAATGGCTACACTGAAAACTGGGAAGTTCGGTATCAAACTTCTCAGCACATTAAACCCACACTGATGCCAGGTTGGGAATTTAATGTTAAATGCACAACAGAGGGCATCTTAGAGATGCCACCTGAAACTCGACCAACTCCTACTGACCTGACTGAGGGACTGCTTAGGCTGCCACCAACAGACATGATTCTGGACCCCTGGGTCGAGAGCCTGCTGCTCTCGGGGGCCTGAAACAATACACATTCTGGGACGAGGTGGCAAGCCTCCACCCCCAGGATGGGCAGGGTTCATGAGAGGGGAAGCTTCAAAGGCATGCCGGCTTTGTGAGCCTCCCCAGACCATTTGCTGCTTTCAGCAACTGGTCCCCACTGGTTCTATCCCCCACTTTGGGTGGGAGAGCCAGCGGTAAAAACAAGTGAGGGAAAGAGGTGTGCCCACCTCTGCCAACTCCACTCCTCCGGTGGGGAAGGCGAGGTGAAGCACAACTGAGTCCCCGCCATTTTGAGGATGGGATGACCTAGCCAACCAGGGACAGGCTCCTGCCCCCCTCCCACTGGAGGGTGGCACGATAGGGGGTGTACCCACCACAGGGAAGGGAGCCATTGGTCCCTGCCCTTACCTACCTGTAACGTCCCTAAATCTAGTATTTAGGGGGCACCCTCAACCTTGCTTCCTCAGATCCAGACAAGAAAGATAAAAAGGACTGAAGAGCCGTGCAGAGCTAACAAGAGGACGACGCCCACTGACTTGGCCCCAGCCCTACCGGCCTGTCTCCTACTAGAACCTGCTCCTGCGAAATCCCGGTGTGTCCTGCAGCCAGCAACCTCAAACGCCGGAGGACCTGCCTGCCTTCACTTCCAACGACTGCTTCTCCCGTGAACACTGGATTTGTTCAAACCAGTCCACTCTGCATCCGCTGAACCCAGCCGAAGCTAGAGTGGACAAACACCACGAGGAGGTCACCATGGCGATCCTGACCAGAGATCCGGTGACCCCTGGCTTGCCTCAAACCTCCAGCTGACGCCTGCAGCCTAAATCCAGAAGGCCCCCCTAACCGCAACCAGGACCTGGTAAGACGATCCGACCCTAAAATGTACCCCTGCACCAGACGCCCCATGGCCTTGTGTGCCCAAACTGACGGTGCCTAACCAACTCTTAACTTCCCAACTTCCAAGTGGTGGTCGCATCCAGAAGTCCTTAGTCTCCCTGCCTGCAGTGCTTTTGCAAACCGGAGGTTCTTCATAGAAAACAGGGTGCCCGACGTTGAAACAGCACTCTGCACCCGGCCGCCCCAATGCCACTGAGGGTGCACCTTTTGTGCTACTTTGTTTCCCCATTTGCCCTGACCTTAACCCTAGGAGCTTTGCTCCCACAACCCAGTGACATGCCTGCCAGCAGCCACCAACCGGAGGCCCCCATGCCCCATTGGATAACATTGGGCCTCAACACTGCACCCAGCCGCCCTAGTGCCGCTGAGGGTGCAACAACAGTGCATCACTGACCTAGGGGACCCCCGAGTCTAACCCCAGAACCTTAACTCCCACAGTCAATTACTTACCTGTGAACCGATAAACGTTTTCCTCCATAGGATAAAATTGACAATTTTCTTCCAAAAAGTTTCTAAGTGTTGAGTTTTGAAATCTAAAAATATTCTTTAAAAATCACGCTAATAACCAAAACGTAATTATTTACCTGTTTCCAAGAAATGTCCCAGTGCTGAATCTAGGTAACCAGCACCGAGTTAGAAAAGTAATGTAAAAAGTAACTTACCTGTAATTTACTGAAAAAGTCAATTCATTTCAATGTACTGAATTTGCTAAGTGTTGCAACCCACTGCATCCCCAGTAAATCAAACAAAGTACAATTGCTATTGCATTTTCAAACTGTTCTATATCCAGTAACTTATTACAGAAAAGTATTTAATGCTTAACTGTGCCAGGCTTGCTTGGTTCTAAAAATAACAGTATATATTTTCATACAAACACAATTAACCTAGAGTTCAGTTATTGTGTGTGAATTAATTTGCTGACTGAGTGTGTACATCAAATGCTTAACACTGTCCTCTGATACTGCCTTACTGCTCGACCACTTTACCACAATTAGAGAGTAAGGTTCTATCTAACTTTAACCTCTGCCTACCTCTGGAGTCACTTGGACTCTATACAAACATTTTGGTGCTGTATATATATAGCCAGTTTCTTACAGTGTGCCCACCTCTGCCAACCCCACCTCTAAGGTAGGGGAGGTGAGGTGAGGTGAAGCCCACTCTTCAGTGCCTGCCATCTTGCAGATGGCAGGTACTCCCCAATCAGAATTGGGGATTGTGCTCACTTCCCAACATGGGTTAAGCACACCAAGGGGGTAGTCAACCTAAGGTCAGCAGCCCATTAAGCTAATGACCTCGAGACCCCTAAAACGCCCCCTATATACAGTGTTTAAAGGGCAGCCCTGAACCAAGAACTCAGATTCCCACAACCTACGAAGGACAGAAGACGATGCCCCGAAGAGGAGACTGCAGAGAACAACTGACTTGGCCCCAGCCATACTGGCTTGTCTGCAGTTTCCAGGGATCCTGCATCAGAAGTCGTTCTGTCCTTCAGTCAGCAACCCCCAGAACCCTGGCTGCCTTCAACAAAAATCAGTTCTCCTGTGAACAGCAGCTCTGTTCAAAAGAAACAGCCAAGAAAGACTCCAAGCCCTCTGAAGACAAAGAACCACCACTGCACCTGATGAATAAGGCCTGAGTCCGAGTGGCCCACAGGTCTCAGTGAGGTCCCCCAATGCTCCAGAGTCCACCATGGGTTGACCCCTCCAGGACTCCCCCACGTCGCCTGCAGCCTCTGCACGGAGACCCCCTCCCCCCCAACCACGAAGGGCCCGGTAAGATAAAATCCGACCTCAAAAGGCACCCCTGCATCCAGTCACCCTGCGCCTTGGAGAAAAGAACCCAAGGTGCACCTTGGTACCTCATGAAAGGTTAATAAATCTATTTCCTTTGATATCACAGCTTCCATGCCCATCTCTATTTTGTTAGTCTAAGGACTTAAGCACAAAGAAGGGCAAACCCCTGCATCGGTGGGCCCCTGAAAAGTCTCACCCCGACAAATTGGCGCACGTCACGTGGGGCTCATCAGGAGACGCGGTCGCCCAAAAGAGTGGTCACAAAGGAGGATTGGAATCTCACTGAGGATGTACACTGCACGATGAGACCCTCGTCTTTGCAGACCAAAGTGCTTTTTCGATTTTCCCGATTTGACCCTCCAGGTGGTGACCGGTCCCTGACTGAGATCCCTTCGGCGTTCGTCTCAAAGTGACCATTAGGTCGATTCAGAACTTGCCAGTTGGAAGCTGGAGACTTGTTTGGTAAGGTTGTGATGCGACACTCTTGGATTAGCTTGGTCAAGATTCTGGTTTGTTTGCTGCAGCAGATAATGAGGTGATTTTCCTCTACTTTTGGGTATTTCTCCAGATGAATATGCTTTGATTATAACATATTGCATTGTAATATTTTTTGGCATGCCTGCTCCTAGCACACTTCGTTGAATGTGTTGCTGTCTTGGTGGTACCAATATGGATTTAGAAAGTACTCAGCTGACTCCCCGTTATCGGGTAAACCTAAAATGTTTTATGTACATTAAATATGGTATTTTTTCTATAATGTCTGGTACACTGTGGAACAAATACACTAAAAAGGATCCTGATCTACGCACTTAGTAAAATTCATATATGGTGATACGGAGTGCTTTTTGGTGTTCCGCCAGCTCTATTGGTAATTTGGTGTATTTTAGAAAAGGTCTGGGGCTAGAGCCTGTCTTTTTGAACATGGCACAGTCTTTGGGCTGTTTACTGGTCTCCGTGCAGTCTTTGTACTATCTACCGGTGGTGATGCTTGTTAAGTACTTGTTTGAGTGAGTAGCCACTGTGTTTTTTGTGTGAGAATGGCTTGCCTTAGCAAGCAGTGTTGTGTGTTCTGAGTGTGTGGCCCCCTTCTTGAAAATGTCTGGATGAGCTCAATTTGGTTTGTCATCGTCATTGTGTTCTGCAGATGACATTGGAAGAATTACACTTTAAAATTCAAAGGATAAATTATATAACATATGCTAAATTGCTGCACGCTACTATTAAAAGTAAAGCAGGAACAAAGTATAGATGTCTGCAACTTCAATTATTAGATCGCCCCACAAAATTAGAATGAACACTCAATAGGAAATAAATTGGCCTCAGAGAAAGAAAAAAAATGACTGTTTTACACAACTAGGACTCAATACAAAATGTTACAGCATTATCCTTAGATACATTATATTAAATATTAAAAGGCATTCACATTATCTGAGTAATTAGTTGCTGCTAAAGAACAAGTTACTTACCTTCGGTAACGATGTATCTGTAAGAAACATTAGTTAGTTAGATTCCTCACCTTAGAATATCCCCAGGCGTCAGACTGGATCCGGAAGATTTTTCGTCAGCAATACCCCTTGCGCGTCGCTAGGTGTCGTCTGCGGCTCCGCGTCCGTCGTCGGCGTCGTGCTCCGGAATGACGTCGGAGTACTTAGACGCCGCCCTCGCGCGCTGACGTCAGTTCTTGTACATAGCCTTCCGCACCAGGAACGCAGAGCCATGCAAGATACAGACACTGGTGCCAAAAAATTCTAGGGCCCTGAAAAGGATAGCCTTAACCCTAGATGTCAGTTCGCAGAACGGGGAGGATGGATGGGTCGGTGAGGAATCTAACTAACTAATGTTTCTTACAGATACATCGTTACCGAAGGTAAGTAACTTGTTCATCTGAAAGAAACACGTTAGTTAGATTCCTCACCTTAGAATAGATACCCAAGCAATACCATCCCCGGTGGTGGGTCTGCGAACCAAGATCACACCAGAAAGTCCTGGAGGACAGAACGGCCAAAGAAGCCATCCCTGCCGGGCCAAGGAAAGAAGAAAGAGGAGAACCTCAGAGGGGCGGAAAGGGGATCCACAGCCTTTGGTGTGCACCATGCCACAAATTTGTTCCACCGGCAGGCGTATACCGTCTTTGTGGAGGGACGCCTGGCTGCCAGAATGATATCACAGACTTCAGGAGGCAAGTCACATGGCATCAACTGCCGCCGCTCAATCTCCACGCATGGAGGTGGAGGCTGGACTGGTTCGGGTGTAGGACCGTCCCCTGCTGCTGCGACAGAACATCCTCCCGAAGGGGCAGACGTATCGGAGGATCGGTCAACATACTGAGTAGCTCGGGATACCAGCACCTTCATGCCCAATCCGGAGCCACCAAGATGACTTGGGCCCGGTCATGCCTGATCTTCTTCAGCACTCTGGGCAGAAGTGGTATAGGCGGAAAGGCGTACAACAGACCGCAACTCCACTCGTGACGAAAAGCATGGCCGAGCGAGTGCCGCCTTGGAAATTCCAACGCGCAGAACTGCTGACATTGCGCGTTCTCTTCGGTGGCAAATAGATCTAACCAAGGCTCTCCCCACTGCTGAAAGAGACCTTGCGCCACTTCGGAGTTCAGACGCCATTCGTGATCCATCATGCACCGGCGGCTGAGTTCGTCTGCTGTGGCATTCAGAGAGCCCGCCAGATGTTGAACCACTAGGGTGACGCCCTGGTGTTCCAGCCACGCCCAGAGGCGCAGAGCCTCCTGACAAAGGGTCCACGACCCCACCCCGCCCTGTTTGTTGCAATACCACATGGCGGTGGTGTTGTCCGTGAACACCTGCACGACACTTCCCCTGACAGAGGGAAGGAAGGCTTTCAGTGCAAGTCGGATCGCTCTCAACCCCAACAGGTTGATGTGGAGGAGAGACTCCGCCGGAGACCAGAGGCCTCTGATCTCCGCCTCTCCCATATGGCCACCCCATCCCAGGAGGGACGCATCCGTCACTACGACATGCTCCGGTTGGGGAAGGGAGAGGATCGTGACCCAATCGCGGTCCGTGAGCCACCACTGCAACTGCTGTGCAGTGCCCTCCGAGATCAAGACATGGTCGGACAGGTTGCCGTGATGCCGGGCCCACTGAAACTTCAGGTCCCACTGCAGAGCCCGCATGCGCCGCCTGGCGTGATGCACTAGTAGGATGCAGGAGGCCATCAGCCCCAGAAGCCGCAACACTAGCCTGACCGAAACCCAGGATAGAGGCCAAAAGATGGGAATCAGGGCCTGTATATCCCAGACCCGCTGTTCCGGTGGATAGACCCGGAACTGCGCCGAATCGAGAACCGCTCCGATGAAGAGGAGCTTCTGAGAGGGACTCAGGTGTGACTTCTGCACGTTGATGGAAAACCCCAGCAAATGCAGGAGATCCGCCGTAGTCTGGAGGTGGGAGACGACTGCCTGGGGCGAGCCCGCCTTCAACAACCAGTCGTCGAGATAGGGGAAGACTGGAACCCCTGATCTGCGCAGATGAGCTACGACCACCGCCATCACTTTCGTGAACATCCGAGGGGCACTGGTAAGGCCGAAGGGGAGCACGGTGAACTGAAAGTGCTCCTGACCCACCGTGAACCGCAGGTAACGCCGGTGGGCCGGCAGGACGGGGATGTGGAAATATGCGTCCTGCAAGTCCAACACTACCATCCAGTCTCCAGGGTCTAGGACAGCTAGAACCTGAGCCAAAGTTAACATCTTGAACCTTTCCTTCCGGAGGAAAGCATTGATGTTCCGGAGGTCCAAGATAGGGCGTAGGCCCCCTTTGCCCTTCTTGGGAACCAGAAAGTAGTGGGAATAACAACCACGACCTACTTCTGGGCTCGGAACGCGCTCGACGGCCCCCTTGGCCAAGAGGGCCGAAACTTCCTCGTGGAGAAGATTCAAATGATCCGAGATACGGTGGTGCTGCGGTGGCATGGCTGGAGGGGTCGTCTCGAAGGGGCTACTCCCTTCGGACGATTTGCAGCACCCACCTGTCCGATGTGATGGACCGCCAGTGGAGCAGGAGATGGCGAACTCTGCCGCCCACTGGCGTGGAATGGGCCTGAAAGCTCGGACTAGGAAGGCTTTGAGGCGGATGCTGCCGGGGTGGATGTGGGCTGACCGCGTCGTCCTCCAGAACCGCCTCGGTGGAAACCACGTCCGCGACCACGCGCAGGTTGGTTCTGCGGCTGGTGGTTAGGCGGACGTGAGGAGGCACCCCTTCCTTGGCCACGAAAGGCGGAAGTTTGCGACCGCGGGGCCGAGACTTGGCCGTAGCCCGGGAGTCCTTAAAGCGATTCAGCGCACTGTCCGCTTTCTCACCAAAAAGGCGAGTGCCATCAAAGGGCATGTCCATGAGAGTGCTCTGGACATCACCCTAAAAGGACGTGGACCGCAGCCAGGCGTGACGTCTAAGCGCCACCGTGGAAGAAATCGCCCTACCCAGCGAGTCCGTAGTGTCAAGCCCACATCTGATAGCATGTTGTGCTGCATCCCTCCCATCGGCCAGAGCCTGGGTAAGTCGTGTCTGGACCTCCTCCGGACACAGGGGCAGCACGTCCTCCACCGTATCCCACAGAGAGTGGGAATAACGGTCCAAAAGACAGGCGGTGTTCAAGGACCGCAGGCCCAAACTAAGGGAGGAGAACAGCTTTTTGCCAAACTGTTACAGTCTCTTGGAATACCGGTCCGGCGGAGCGGTCGGGAAGGAGGATTGGGAGGTAGAAGCCTGGATAACCAGGCTCTCGGGGGTGGGGTGTTGGGACAGAAAACTGGGGTCGCCCGGAGCAGGGCGGTGGCGCCTGGCGACGTTCCTGTCCACAGGAGGGACTGTGGAGGGCTTGGACCAGGTGCCCTGCAGAACGTCAATGAGGGCCTCATTGAATTGCAGCAGAGGCTCAGTGGAGCTTGCTGCAGACTGAAGCACCTCAGTGAGGACGTTCGTCCTCACAGCCACGGCAGGCAGCTCGAGCCCAAGGGCTGCGGCCGCCTTGCGCAGCACCACAGAGAAAGCTGCACCCTCCTCCGAAGCCACAGTCGGAGGAGAGATGAATCCAGTGTCTGGTGAGGTATCCAGACCACTGGCCTCCCCCAGTTCATCTGCCCAGTCCTGTGACAGCTGAGCCTGAACGGCCATAGGGTCCTCGGACCCCTCCCATTCGCCCCCGTCATCCGATTCCTGGTAAACAGGAGGAAGGATCGGAGCCGGACGATAGACATAATGTGTCTCCAACGGCGCCGTACGCGGCGTCCATAGACGCCGTAACGGCGCCGGGTCCGGAGCGGGGCTGAACTGGGGCACGACGCCGAGCGGAGCCGGCGTCGGAGGTGGATCCGGTGTCGACGCCGGCGGAGGAGGCGTGACGAGGTCGACCGGCGTCGGCGGGGACTCGGGGACGGGTCCCTCGGGCACTTGCGGCATCGAGGCCGGAGCCGGCGATGGCGCCGGGGCCTGAGCCGCCGGCATGCAAGGTTGCCCAGTCGGGTCCGCGGGGCCCGAAGGCGCGCCAGCGGAGGAGCCAGGTTCCTCATGGCCGAGAGGAAGGCACTGACTTCCGCCGGCGTCGCGTCAGTCCCAGGGACCGGCGGGTATGGGGTCTTGCGCGGCGCCTGCGGCTCCGCTGGAGCCACGGGGGTGGAACCACCCCGACCGAGTCACGCGACTGCGGGCGCGGCGACGGTGAAGAGCCGTCCTTGGAAGACGCCGGGGAAAAAGTCACGACATGGCTACCCGTCTCCGGAGAAGATGAAACAAACAGCTGCCGAACCTCTGGAGAACAGGGGGCGTCCGAAGACTAACCAATGACCGGACATCGGACCGGCGCCGTAGAGTCCACCACCGGCGTCAGGTCAACGTCGACCGGCGCCAAAGGGGACGCAGGAACGACCTCCGCCACAACGAGCGGCGCGGGAGACCGGGGCTGGGTCAGAGCCGAGGCAGCTAAGGAACGACGCCGAAAAGGCGTCGACCCGAACTCCGATGAGACAGCCGCCTGCGTAGAGGGACAAGGGGGGCCCAGGGACACGCCCGACCCCTAGCAGGCCCCTGCGGCACTGCCGGCGCCTGAACGGCATCACCTCGGCCAAGGCCGCTGCCTGCCCAGAGGACCGAGGGGGACTCGAGGACACGCCAGAGCCCCGGCAACTTCCCACAACACCACAGGGACCCCGCGGGGGATTGCGGCGAGGCAGAGGCACCGTGGTCCGAAGGAGGGAACCCCGAAGGGCCGCACCGCGACAGCACCACATCCTCCAAACCTGGATCCAAACCAGTCGGCACCGGAGCCGCCGCAGGAGTCCCCGCACACGGCAAGGGATCCGCAGACGTCCCAGGAAGAGAAGAAGAGGAAAAAGCAAAAGAGGCCTGCAAGGCCGCCGCATAGGCCTCCATCTGGGCTCTGGTCGCCCCTGCGCCGGGGAACGGCGGATAGGGTTACTCGCGGGGCCGCACCACCCGCGGAGAACCCACGCCCCCAACAGGCCAGGGACCGGACCTCGGGGACAAACTGCGACACTTACCAACAGTTGAGCGACGACCTTGCAGCCTTGGGGAGGGACAATGTCGGAGATGGAAGCGGCTGTTCTTGAAGCCCTCCGCAGGGGACAGACGCGGCGACGCTGCCGACCTGGACATGCGGGCCAAAAGGAGATTCATCCAGCGCTCCCGCCGGGACTTCAGCTTCATTTGCTGGCACGCCTCGCAGTCTGTGGAGTCGAGGTGCTCCCCCAAACACCACATACAGATGGGGTGAGGATCCAACGCCGACATCTGGCGCGCACAAGACTAGCACGTCTTGAAGCCGGTAGGCATTCGCACACTGTACTTAAGAAAACGCTAAGAGTAAAAGGAAGGCCTGAAAATAGGCCAGGAACACGATCCGGGTCCGCGTTGCAGGCGGAAAAGAAGAAAACTGACGTCAACGCGCCGGGGTGGGGCTTATGTGATCTCATGGACATCACGCCCGCGGATGACGTCGGGGCGGAGTCACGTGGTGCCGCCCCCCGGCACGCAGAGATGCTGGGCAAGAACATTTTCCGGGTCCAGTCTCACGCCTGGGGATAACTCTACGTTAAGGAATCTGCGGCTAGTAGTCTCTATCAGATGTTGTACTATGCGCTCATTACACTTACTTTCCAGGAGAGCTTTCTCCAAGGTGCTGGGAGTGACGTTGTGGTAGGAATAAAAATAGGATTCCTGCAACGAGTGCACGATGTTTGGAATACCGAGGACTGCTTGTAAAAGTGTTAACAGTCCTGAACATATGGTCTTAAATACATGCACAATACCGCTCGTATCAGACATGTTTAGGATACGTCCCAACATTTCTGTTAAATGTGTAGGGCAGTTTGTACGTAACAGAGCCTGTATCTCAGCCGAAGTCCTTGCAATTTGTAGATGTGAAAGAGTGGCTCTGTATATACTGCTCCCAAATAGGTACAGGGTGTACAGAGTCCACAGTCCCCAGAGGCTAAAGTTAGATATAACCTTACTCTCTAAAGTGGTAGCTTGGTCGAGCAGTAAGGCAGTATCAGAGGACAGTGTAAAGCATTTGTTGTACACACTCAGTCAGCAAATGGTCTCACACACTCAAGAACTGAACTCTAGGCCAATGGTTTGTATATAAAAAATATATGCTCGTTTTATTTTAGAACCAACAATTGGATTTAAAATGTACTTTCTCAGAATGAGATGCTTTATATAAATACTTTTGCAATATGCAATTGACTTTTGTAAACAGTTACAAGTGGTTGCAATAGGCAACACTATTTTAAACACAATAATGCATTGAGTTCAATGGAAGTTTCAGGTTATTTGCCACAGTTTACTTATAGGATTACTTTTGGAATTCCAGGACTGGATCCTAGATTCAGTCCTGGGTCAGTACTTGGAATCAAGTGATAAGTCGACTTAATTACTGTGATTTTTAGACAATATTTTGCTATTTTAAAAGTTGACACTTAGAAAATATTTCATAGAAAACAGTCAATGATTCCCTATGGCAAAATTCAAGTTACAGGTATAGTATGTTCTCGTTACTTTTGTAATCCAGTACTGGGTGCCTAGACTCAGTACTGGGACCTTTATCCAAAACAGGTAAGTAATTACGTTTTCAGATATTATACGATGTTTAAAGAATATTTAAAGATTGCAGAAATTGACACTTAGAAGAAATTTCACAGAAAAACAGTCAATGGTTTCCTATGGAAGAAAATTAAGTTAAGGGTAAGTACAGTTGTAGGTATTTTCAGAGTTAGTGCTGGGCACCAAGATCCAGCACTGGGAGCTCACCTAAGAGCAGGTGAGTAAATTCGTTTTTGTCACTCGGCTGATTTTTGGTGAATATTTGAAGATTTGAAAAGTCCACACTTAGAAGAAATTTCAGGAAAAAGCCAGTCAATGTTACCCTATGAGGAAAGGAATATGCTACTTACCAGTATGCATCTGTTCTTGGCATGTAGAGCTGCAGAGTTGTACACTTAGCATAGGTCGCCATCTGGTGTTGGGCCCGGATGTTTGCAGTTTGTTTTTCTTCTTGGACAGTCTTTGGAAGTCACGAGTTTGGTGACTCCTCCTTCGGTCCGTACTGCGCATGGGCTTCGGCTCCATCCTCAGATTGTTTTTCGCCAACAGGGAAATGATGGAGCGTAGTAATAACAGTGAGAAACCCATGTGTTGTATCTAAATAAGATGTACTGGAACGGATACAGGTAGCCGGGGAGGCGGGTGGGCGTGTACAACTCTGCAGCTCTACATGCCAAGAACAGATGCATACTGGTAAGTAGCATATTCCGTTCGAGGCATATGAGCTGCAGATTGTACACTTAGCATAGATTATATAGCAGTACCCCACCTTAGCGGCGACCACCGGTATCCGTTGCAGCTGTTTGAAAAAGTGTCTTTAGTACAGCCTGGCCCACCCTAGCTTGCTGCTTGGAATGCACATCTACACAGTAGTGTTTTGTGAAGGTGTGCGGTGTAGACCATGTGGCTGCCTTGCAGATGTCATCTAAGGGTATATTCCCTAGAAAAGCCATAGAAGCCCCTAACTTTCTTGTAGAGTGGGCTTTAGGGGGAACAGATAATGTTCTCTTTGCCTTTTGATAGCAAATTTGTATACATTTTACAATCCACCTAGCTATCCCTGATTTTGAAATGGGGTTGCCTTTATGTGGTGGAGAGAAGGAAACGAACAATTGTTTAGTCTTCCTGAAGGGTTGCGTTCTTTGTATGTAGTATAGTAACGCCCTTTTTACATCAAGTGTGTGTAAGGCCCTTTCTGCAACAGATTGGGGTTGCGAGAAGAAGACAGGTAATTCCACTGATTGATTGAGGTGGAAGGGGGAAATGACTTTGGGCAGAAACTTCGGATTTGTGCGAAGTATGACCTTGCTGTGATGCATTTGTATGTAGGGTTCCTGTATGGTGAACGCTTGTATTTCACCAACCCTTCTAAGGGAAGTGATAGCTACAAGGAAAGCTGTTTTCCAGGTGAGAAACTGTAGCTCACATTTGTGCATTGGTTCGAAGGGCGGACCCATTAGTCGTGTAAGAACTAAATTTAGATTCCATACAGGGGAAGGTGGTGCCCTGGGAGGAATTACTCGTTTAAGGCCTTCCATGAAGGCTTTAATAGCGGGCACTCTGAAGAGTGATAAATGCTGCCTGTTTTGTAGATAAGCAGCGATCGCTGCTAAGTGTAGGCGTATGGATGAATATGCCAGGTTACACCTGTGAAGATGGAGCAGATAGCATATGATGTGCTGTATGGATGCATCTAGAGGGTTGATTGTATTGTTACGGCAGTAAATTACAAATCTTTTCCACTTTGCGGCATAGCATGCTCTAGTGGTAGGACGCCTGGCTTCCATGATGATGTTCATACAATCAGGGGGAAGGTTAAGGTATCCGAATTCTAGGATTTCAGGAGCCAGATCGCCAGGTTGAGCTGAGCTGGGTCCGGGTGCCTGATTTCTCCATGGTTCTGGGTTAGGAGGCATGGGGATAGATGCAGTTTTTGATGTGGTACCACTGACAGTTGTAGTAGCGTGGTGTACCACGGCTGCCTGGCCCACGTCGGAGCTACCAGAATGAGTGTGAGGGAGTGCTGTTGTAGCTTCCTGACCACTAATGGAATTAGTGGGAGAGGTGGAAAGGCGTATGCAAATCTGCCTGACCAGTTCATCCATATCGCATTGCCCTTGGACAGTGGGTGTGGGTATCTGGCGGCGAAGCTTGGGCATTTTTTGTTTTCGTGGGTGGCGAAGAGGTCTATTTGAGGATGCCCCCACTGTTGGAAGAATGGGTGAAGAACTTGTGGATGCAGTTCCCATTCGTGTATTTGTTGCGTTTGTCTGCTGAGCAGATCTGCCATGGTGTTTTGTACGCCTGGAACGTGCTGTGCCAGGAGAAAGATGTTTTGAGGAATTGCCCATCTCCATATGCTCTGGGCTAAGCGGGAGAGCTGGGGAGAGTGTGTCCCCCCCTGTTTTTGGATATAATACATTGCAGTCATATTGTCTGTGCGAATGAGGACTGCTTTGCCCGAAATCTGTTTTTGGAAAGATTTTAGGGCTAGAAAGATCGCCAAGAGCTCCAGATTGTTGATGTGGAGCGATTTTTGCTGTGGCGTCCATAGACCTTGCATGGTGAGGTGTAGAAGGTGCGCTCCCCAGCCGGAGAGCGATGCGTCCGCTGTTAGAGTCACTTGAGGAACCGGGTCCAGGAACGGCCGCCCTTTGGAAAGGTTTGTGGTGTTCCACCACTGCAGAGAGTGATGTGTGCGGCCGTCCACCAACACCAGATCCGTCAGCTGACCCTGGGCCTGGTTCCACTGTTGTGCTAGGCACTCTTGAAGTGGACGCATGTGGAGTCTTGCATGGGGCACTATGAAAATGCAAGACGCCATCATTCCTATGAGCTTCATAAACACTCTTGCTGGAAGAGAGTGCTGAGGAAGGAATGTTTTGCGTAAGGCTTGAATGCTTGTGATTCTGGCTGAGTTTGGATAGGCAATACCCTTGGAGGTGTCTATAGTGGCCCCGAGGTATTGCTTTGTGTGAGATGGTATGAGGTGGGACTTTTGGTAGTTCACCGTGAAGCCTAGCTGGTGGAGCAGTTGGATGGTGCTGTTTGTATGCTGCACACATTGGTCGTAGGACGCGGCTTTTATCAGCCAGTCGTCTAGGTAAGGGAAGACGTGAATATGTTGACGTCTGAGGTGTGCTGCTACTACTGCTAGGCATTTGGTAAACACCCGTGGTGCGGTGGTGACCCCGAAGGGGAGAACCGTGAATTGGTAATGTTGCCCGTCCACCACGAACCTGAGGTATTTCCTGTGAGAGGGGTGTATTGGAATGTGAAAGTATGCGTCTTTCAGATCCAAGGTTGTGAGAAAGTCTCCCTGGCAGAGGAGTGGGAGGACTTGTTGTAGAGTGACCATGTGAAAATGGTCTGAGTGTATGTAGGCATTTAGAGGCCGGAGGTCCAGAATGGGTCTGAGGGTCTCGTCTCTCTTTGGTATTAAGAAATATAGAGAGTAGACCCCTAGATTTCGTTGGTTGACGGGGACCTGCTCTATAGCATGTTTTTGCAGGAGTGAAAGTACCTCTTGTTTGAGCAGTGTGGAATGTTCTTGAGACATTGGACGGTGCCTTGGTGGGATATTGGGTGGGGTAGATGTTAGCTCTAGACAGTACCCTGACCGAATGATTTGGGTCACCCATTTGTCCGATGTTATGGACTCCCATACGTGGATAAAGTTTTGTAGTCTGCCCCCGACCGGAGTGGAATGGTCTGGGGGGAGCGGAGGGGAGTCATTGTGCGGGGGGGGAGGCAGAACGGGTGTTGTTGGTTTTGCCCCTGCCCTTATTGTTGTTACCCCTGTAACCACCTCTCTGATTGCCCTTTGAAAAGGTATTTTGAGGAGGGGACTTGTAGGAGGTAGAGGCGTTATCGGTGGAGGAGCCTCTACCTGTGCCACGAAAGGACGAGCGTCGAAAGGAACGTTTGGAGGCTTGTGTTTGGAGTGCCCCCATAGACTTTGCTGTGTCTGTGTCTTTCTTCATCTTTTCGAGCGCTTCGTCTACCTTTGGCCCAAAGAGTGTTTCCTGGTCAAAGGGGTAATTGAGTATGGATGCCTGGACTTCAGGTTTGAACCCTGAGATCCTGAGCCAGGCGTGGCGACGAAGCAGGACACTGGTATTTATGGCCCTAGAAGCAGTGTCGGCTGCATCGAGGGCACACTTAATGGAGGTGTTTGTGATTAGTTTACCCTCCTGTATGAGGTCATGAGCCTTGTGCTTGTATTTTTCTGGAAGGTGCTGCATAAGAGCCTCTAGTTCGTCATAGTGTGCTCTATCATATCGCGCAAGCAGTGCTTGTGTGTTTGCAATGCGCCACATGTTTGCAGCTTGGGAGGCGGTGCGTTTACCAGACGCGTCCAGAAGTTTAGATTCTTTGTCTGGCGGTGGGGCATCTCCTGAGGATTGGGAGTTAGCCCGCTTTCTAGCTGTGGAGACAACTAGGGAATCTAGGGGAGCAGGGCCCTTGATGTAAGCCGGGTCTGTGGGTGCCGCCTTGTACTTCTTCTCTATTCTAGGGTTCAGTACTCTGGCTCTGACAGGGTCTTTGAACACCTCTGTAGCGTGCTTGGTGACACCCTTAAGCATGGGTAAAATGGAAGTAGATTTGTCTTGTATATCAAATGTATCCAGTAGGAAGTCTTCTTCTACTGGTTCACTGTGCATGTCCACCCCATGGTAGTGTGCTGCTCTCTGCACTAAATGATGAAACCCTAAGGAGTCCTCTGGAGGAGACGGCCTTGATGGGTATAGGTCGTCCTGAGGTACATTGGGTATATCAGGGTTATTGTAATCCTCCCATGGATCTGGGGTCCCTGGTGGAGTGGGATCCATTGGGGCGTCCGCCGGGTAATTGTCCGGATCCCCATCATCCGGATCTGGGGATGGGGCCGGATCGTAGTGAGGTAAAGGTGGCGGAGACCTGTGAGGTGGAGGCGGTGGAGGAGGTGGAGTGGGTAGGGGAGGCGGTGGTGGGGAGGGCACTCGGAGGGGAGAAGTAGCAGAGTCCTTCCTTTTGGGTGGAGGAGGAGGAGCCGGAGCATCAAGGCGTCTTTTCTTGGTAGTTAAAGTCAAAAGCCCAGTCTTTGGATCTTTGGACAAAGTCTTTTGTAAAGGGTCTGGTGTAAACAGAGCCAACGGTGTCGAGTCGTCTGTCGGCACCGGTGATTTCGGAACCGGGGGTTTCGATGGTCTGTGTGCGCCATGCTTTGAGGTCTCCGGGTGTTTCGGCGTCGAATGATGTTCCGGCGCCGGAGCGTCGGTGCCGACAGATTTGTGTTTGTGTTTGGTCGGCACCGAGTGTCCAGGCTTCGGCACCGGTGGTTTCGGAGTCGAGCTGGATTTTGCAGTCTTCGGTGCCGGATGCTGTTTTTCGGCACCGGGTGTCGGCTGGCTCGATCCCGAGCTGCCATGAGACTTTGGGTGCTTCGACACCGGGCCCGAAGGTGGGGTGATCGAAGTTTTGGTTTTGGTTTTGCCCAGGCCGGCAGGCGAGGGAGTAACCTGAGTCTCTTTGGTTTTCGGCGCGGGGGTGGGAGGGGGCATAGTACTCACGGCCCGCTGCGCTGGTGTAACGTCCTCCACGTCGGAGTCGTCGGCCTCGGAAGCGCTGACGACGTCTTCCTCCTGCTCGGTGTGTGTTTGCCCCGAAGCTTCGGCGTCGTCTCCGAAGATGTCCGGTGGAGCTGCCGAGGATGAGTGCGCCATGGTGCGTCGAGCTCTTCGATCTCGGATGGTCTTCTTCGATCGAAAAGACTTGCAGGCGGGGCAGTCTCTAGCCTCGTGTTCCGGAGAGAGGCAAAGGTTACACACCTGATGGAGGTCGGTGTGGGGAAATTTAGACCCACATTTTGGGCACTTTTTGAACGGAGTCCTTTCCATCGGCCGGGACCGGAGTCGCGGAGGGCCCGAAGGCCGGTGTCGATGTACGGGATGGAGAAAAGTGCCGCTTCGAGAGATGAAGATGATGAAGGAACTCGAAGAATCGAGGATTTTCCGTCGAGGCTGGAACCGTAGAAGTTCGAAGCCGGAGCACGAAGTATCACATCCGAGCCCGATGGCGGAAAAAAAACAATCTGAGGATGGAGCCGAAGCCCATGCGCAGTACGGACCGAAGGAGGAGTCACCAAACTCGTGACTTCCAAAGACTGTCCAAGAAGAAAAACAAACTGCAAACATCCGGGCCCAACACCAGATGGCGACCTATGCTAAGTGTACAATCTGCAGCTCATATGCCTCGAACATAGAGTTTGCGGTTTAAGGGTAAGTACTCGACTGGAAGAGTTGAGGTTCTGGGCACAGACTCAGGGGTCTCGAGGGTCAGGTAGGTACAGTTGGTTCACCCTCAGCGGCTCTAGGGCGGCCGGTTGCAGAGAGAGTTAGGTCCAATGTTATCCTATGAGGGATAGGGGGGCCTTGTTTGGTGGCTGCTGACTGGCAAGCCACGCGGCTGTGGGAGCTGGGCTCCTGGTCACTTACTCAGGGCAAGTGGGGAAGTAGGTAGGTGTAGAGTTTTCACTGCCAGGGCCACTCGGGCGGCTGGGTGCAGAGGGCTTTTGAGCCTTCGGGCGCTCAATGGATTTCAATGGGAAATCTCCGGTTTAGAAAAAGACTGCAAGCTCGGGGACGAGGACTCTTCAGGTGCCACCACCACTTCGAGAGGTAAGTTGGGTAGTTGGAGGATAGGTAGGTACCCCGGGATTGGGCACAGGGGGCCGTGGGGTGCCGCGTGCAGGGGTGCCCTTAGGTGTCGGGAAATCTTACCCTCTGTTGATCGCGGTTGGGGGGGCACCTTGTGCTGAGGCTGCAGGCTTCTTCAGGAGTGTCGAGGGAGGTCCTTGGGTGCCGGACTCGGGGTCACAGTCGCTGTGGGGTCGTCCTCAGGGTCTTTGTTCACTCCGGCACTGGCCAGGCTTGGCTGGTGCAGAGTGTGCTGGGTTGGCGGTTCCGGGCTGCTGCCAGGGGTTAGAGATAGGTTTCGAGTAGAGCCTCTACTCAGGGGAGTCCCAGGGGCTTAGAGGTTGCTGGCCACAAGAGATGCCGGGTTGGAGCAGGAGCAGGTTCGACAGGCCGGTAGGGCTGGGGCCAAAGCAGCGTGTGCCTTCCTCTTCTTAGCAGCTGCAGGGCAGGTGTTCTTTCTTCTAGCTCTTCTTCGGATTTTGTAATCTGGAAAAGGAAGGTTCAGGGTGCCTCTAAGTGCTAGATTTAGGGGTGTTACAGGTAGGTGAAGGGCAGGGACTAATGGGTCCCTGTCCTGGGGTGGGTACACCCCCTATCCTGCCTCTCTCCTGTGGGAGGGAGGCAGTAGCCTAGTCCTGATATGGTAGGGCTTCCCATCTTCAAGATGGCGAGAGCCCGGAGATGTGCTTCACCTCGCCTCCCCCACCTGAGGGGTGGGGTTGGCAGGCTGGCACATCCCCTGTCCTTATTTGGGGTTTCCGGCCAAGCTTCCCGCCAGAGTGGGGGGTTGCAGTGGCCTGGGGAAGCTCACAGAGGCAGCATGCCTTAGAAGCTTCCCCCTGCCCATCCTGGGGGAGGAGATTTAGCACCTCGCCCAGGATGTGCATTGTTGGAGGCCCAGGAGAGCAGGGGCTGCTGTGTGGCAGCCTAGGCAGCCTCAGAACAGACGTGGATTGTATGTTAGGTTTTAGGGGGCATCTCTGAAATGCTTTCTGGGGTGCTTAGTACATTAAATCCCACACTGGCATCAGTGTGGGTTTAATGTGCTGAGAAGTTTGATACCAAACTTCTCAGTCTTCAGTGTTGCCATTACAGTGATGTGGAGTTCGTGTTTGACGAGCTCTCAGCACCATGTACTCTTAAATGGCAGCACTGCACTTACAGTGCCCAGGAATGGACCTGGGTACTGTAGGGGCACAGGGCTCCTGCTCCTGTGCCCACACCATTGGCATAGGGCACCCAGCTAGAGGGGTGGCGGATATATGCCATGGCAGTGTAGGTGATAGGCATGGCACACAGGGATGTGTGCCATGTCGAGACTGTTTTGACTTGCACCCAGACACCCAGCCTGCAAGGGCAGTGTGTGTGTGTGTGTGTGTAAGGGTACAGGGCATCTAAGGGTAGCACAATGAGGGCTGCAGCCCTTAGAGGCCTTCCCTCGTCACAAGGCCCTGGGTACCTAGGGTACCATTTACCAGGGGCTGACATGTGGCCAGGGTTTGCCAATTTGGGTTTTGTGTGTTTAGGGAAGGAACATAGGCCCTGGGCACCTTGATTGGCAGGAGTCCAGGGCACACTCAGTCAAAGTACATTCAGCAAAAAGTGGGGGCATACCATGCAAGAAAGATGGCACTTTCTCACAGTAGATCATAGGTTTCTTTGGCCATGGTCAAAGGCACGGTCTGTTGTAAAAGAATGGCTTTCATTCTGCTTAAAGTATCAATTTGTATAGAAGAGATGTTCTATTCGTATAGAATAGAAGTGAAGGTGACTCCCTGACTGTATTTGAGGGAACAAAACGTGCATACATCAAGTGACTCTTGAGCCAACCGTTACTAGATATGGGATACCTAGCAAAATGCCACAACAGCTCTGATCATTCAACATGAGGTAACTCCCATTTGAAAGTTGGCCAAACGTTGGATTAATCCAGCGGCTGGTGAACCTTCCAGGTGGCAGGATAAATTTGCAGTAGAACCGCTACAGACACCGTGTAAACTAATATTCCCGACATATGAGTGAACCGCTTAGTGCATTTTCACAGTGTGTACTGCTAAGAAACACTTCACGCCCCCCTCTCCAACATCTGTGTCTGTAAGGTAAATCCCAGGATGTCTTGAGGTCTGCTTTACCCAACCTTTCATATTTGCCTGCTTGCATTTGTTTGAGGCGATACTGAAAATGGAAAGTTGTAACAGGTAGAGTTATTTTGCCATGAATGATCCATTTTGTAGCTGGTTTTTCTGCAACTGTAAATCGCAATTTTTCCAGTTTTTCAATGCTCAGCACTGTATACTTAGCTCCCCTTTGTGCCAGTTCGATCTGTTTATCATTCAGTTGTATTCTGAAAACAGAGACGACGTGTTGATGAAACGCCAAGGCACATAGCCTGCACGCAAGTTTTGTAGCGTCCTGCCTAATAACAGAATAGAAAGTAATTGAGTCTGGCCTTGTCGCAGCAGGGCCAAATCTTGTTCCACAATGTCTATAGCAGAGGAAACAATGTTGCCCAGTGAATATATCCTGGATGACAGTCATTAACCCATTGTCGACCACAGCGAGAGATCTCTAAATTAATACGATCAATTTCTCATATTCTTTCTGCAGTGTCTGCTTGGGTAACCTTCCATATTTCATTATAAGCAGCATAGATGCCGGCATATATGAAACTTTGACGCGGTTTTCTTGTACCTAGCAAGAAATTCCTAAGGTCTGCGCATTCTTTAAGTAAAGATAAGTTGTTTCACATCCTCTAGTGTAGATGTCTGTAGCCAATCAAGGCATAATTTTCCTACACTGTATGTTGTTACTACCCCTGGATGTTGTCTTGGAACATAACGTGGGTCTGATCTATTGATTGTAAAACCCTGTATTCTGTTCAGGAATCTTTCTTGATAGATGTGTGTGTCTGTGGGCCAAAGCAACCATTTTACCCCATTCAGGATCTGATCGGTTTTGTAAAATTGTATGTATGTCGACCTCCCCCTGTGTAGTGCTATTACTTGCAGGTGTAGGTATGGACGGTGTGTTCATGTCTTTGATCTTGGCTAACCCAAGGCAAGACGTTTGTTGGACAGTGTCATTTAAAAACAATATTTGCTGTGGGATGATGCAGGCTCTAAACAAACCTTCTATCCACCTGCACTTGCCAATCTTTTGTACCCCAGACAGATTGTGTCAATTGAGTCTTTCCAAAAGTCAAAACCCTGTCTAGACAGTTGGGCAATAGAGGCTGCAGAATAAATCTGTTTTGTATTAGTTAACATATTTCTCGTTCCTGTTTTGTTCCCATTTTTAAAGTAAAACGTTTCCGGATTGGATGTATTGTATATTGTAAATATGGAAACCTAATTTAAAACGTTTTGGAGCTACCCCTTGGTGGTGTAGGACAATGTTCCCATTGGTTATACATAAATACATTTCTAGGTGTTGCAGATCTATGCAAGAAATGATGACCATAGTGATTGTAACAATAAAGCTGTTCATAGTCTGTTGAACCCTCCAAGTATTCATAGTTGGAGAATACACAGACCTTTCTAGACCAGACATGTTATTAACAGTCTCAAAGTCCCAATCATCAGAATAGGTACTGGAGGTAATAAAGTCACCTAATGAAATCTGAAATAAGTGTGGAATCTTCAAAAGTTCCAACGAGCCGAATAGATCATAATCCGTTTTGTCCCAAACTATACCATCTTGTATAGGAACGGCTGTGAAGTTCACTGCTGACAAGTCTCTTGCTTCACGATGGAATGATTTGTGCGGTTTCAAAAGTAAGTTCACATTTTGACTTTCTGGGTCCAAGTGAATATATCTCCCATTTATCAGCATGCTTAGTCATTACTAAAGCTAGCCAAAGCAGAAAGAAAGGTATTCCAGAAATAATCCACAGTTCAATCCATGGTGAAACCAGATAAGTATTTTCCAGGAGATGAAAATAGTCTTGTGCTCGTTCTTTGAAAGTTCTTTCGGCTGGCGTCGTTTCCAGGTCGCTTGGATCCTCAGAAACTTATCATAGTTAATGAAATAGCCAAAGGCAGTTCTGTCAATGGTTGAAATTGCTTTAGGATTCGATGAAATCGCTGGCACCAGTTGATCACGTGTTACGTTGGTGTAGACAGGTGTATCATGACAAACTTATTTGGGTTTCAAGAGGAATGAGTTCAATAGCATTGTTGCTTAGTACTTAATTTCTTACTGCTGAATTCTCGATGGTGAGGAGTCTTTCAGTCTGAACCACTTGAATGGTAGCTAGAGGAGTGCGTCTGCTACTTGGTCGGAGTCCACAAGGCCTAATGCGTAGTATTGGCCACATAGTGTGGTTTGATGAGGTCGAGTGACACAAATCTTTTCTCCTTTTATCCAGCAAGGGGCAGCAGAAGTACTGTTCTTGTTCCATGGATGGCTAGGACAGGTACTGGTTGTCTGTAAGAAGGCCCAAATTCCTTTTGTCCGCAATCTTCTCCCCGACTAGATCCCCAAGCTTTGGGATCCAGACAGGCCATGCTGGGACGGCTGGAATTTCCCCTGTGGTGGTTGGCTTCAGTAACACGTTGCTTTGTTTCAATCTTAGTTCATTTAAGTCCTGTAAAACAGCGAAACGATCTTTGATATCAAATGGCCTATTTTCCACCACTGTGCCTTTACATTCGAGATCTGGAACCCACAGTCTTGTCTCAAATAGGACCTCATATGGAGTGCCCCCCCCCCCCCCCCCCCCAGTGAACTGCTTGGCAAATTTTTAATGAGCGTTGGACCCCATAAAGATGTTTGACCCACCCGTCACCCGAACCTAATACCCTAGCTGTTATAGGCTGCTTTATGTCCCGGTTTTTCCATTCCACAACGGAATTTCCCTCAGGATGGAATGGAGAGGAGTACCGCAAAGCAACGCCCAGACTGGCCATGGCTTCTTTGTAAGCCCAAGAGCTAAACGCAGGGCCCTAGTCCTAATCTACGTTCCATATTTGGAATTACCCTGTCTCCCACTCCAGGGATTCGAGCAAACGGAACGTTGTTTGCATCAATTGTATACGAGTATTTGAGTGGAAATTTTTTAGGCAACGCTGCACCACTGCCTTTGCTTGAAGCATTGACAGCCAAAAATATCTCACTGTCTATTCTCGTTTTTGAACGTGTGATTGCAGCTACGGAAGCCGTTTGCACAGGCCCCTTCGTGGCTTCGTCAGCCAATAAATTCCCTGCAACGTGAACGCCATCACGTTGATGACTCAACATGTGTATTACGTGAGTGTTTCGTAGTCCGTTTTGCAACTGAACTACTTGTTCCCAAAGCGTTTGATGCATGATTGTGCCACCTTTTGCATCTTTGAAACCATTTTGAAACTAATTCTGTAAACATTCATTGTATGACTGAACACAGTAAAAAGAATTGCACACTATCTGTGTGGGGAATTCGCGATCCGTATTTTCAAGTGCCAATTTGAATGCTTGCAGTTCAGCTCGCTGAGCTGTACAAGCTCCTAGAGATTGTGTGTTAGTGACCATTGGTCTGAATTTACTATCGCGATTGCGACCTTTAACTATAGCGCACGCTGCACTGTAAGCTTGCTTACTTTCCGTAGCGGGTTGTGCTGATCCGTCAGTATAAATTATAAATTCGTTCTGATCAAGAGGAAGAATCTCAATAGGCAGAGTACATTCATGTTCATATTGCAGGAAGGCTTGTGTTTTAAATAAGGATCAAAAACATTCAACATCTGTTGCAGCAAGAGAATTAACCCATTGTATCCATCTTGGATGTAAAGCTTTTGCATTTGGAATGCTCGTTTTTCTAACTGCCTCTAAGGCTGGTACCAGAGTCACGACAATAATGCGTTTCCCCTGAGCTAGAGCTTTTTTTTCTACAGCGGTTTGAACTGCTGTCAGAATTTTTTCTGACGAAGTGAAGCACATTTCCGCTTGTGTATCCAAATGTGATTTGTATGCAATTGGTATTTTTTCACCTTCATTAAAAGTTAAGTAGGTGAATCCGCATTGACCCGAAATTATTCGGATCACTAAATTGCGTGTATTTACGCGCGTTTGTAAGTGATTTGTTGCTAACATGTCAGCTTGAAGTGAACGCACGATATCGGTGTGTTCTTGTGTCCAATTTTTGATTTTGAAATTAGGTTTGATTAGTTCGTAGAGGTTTAACCCTTTCTGCGTAATTCAGAATGTAAGTTCTTCCAAAATTCAGGAAACCTAGAATCCACTAAGTTTTTCAGCGTTTTTGGAGGTTGGAGCAGCGCACACTTTTCTAAAAAGTTAGCTGCCAGGCTTTTGCCTTCACTTGAAAGCTCATATCCTAGGAAAAGGACATTGAGATGGGCAATTCTGGATTTTTAAAGTTGTTTTTAGCCCTCTGAGGCGAAGCCCAGTATAATGGTGTTCACCCTGTTCAAGTGCCTATCTAGGTCATCGTCTGTCAGACAGATATCGACCTATGAAAATGCCTTGTCATCATAAATTTGTAGCAACTCTGTTACTCTTGCTGAGAATAACCCTGGGCTGTTCTTGAACCCTTGAGGAAGTCGACAAAAGTGACGCTGAGTCCCCATTATTGAGAAAGCTGTTGAGTACCTACTTTCAGGTGCTATGTTTTGACAAAAGAAACCATTTGAAATGTCTAATGTGGTTTTATATTTTTTTACGCACAATTGTTATTCATTAATGCTGTACTGTGTGCATCTTGTACTGCAAATGTCTTAGAACACGTGTTTAGGTGTCTGCAATCCAAAACTAGACTATATGTATTGTCTGGTTTGGAGACAGGAAACAAAGGATTGTTCATTGATGAGGTGCATGTTTCAATCACCCCTTAGTATTCAAGTTGATCTAAGATTTCCCTGACCTGTTTTTTTAGCTTCTTGCTTAATTGGGTACTGCCTGTGCGCAGTAGGTTGATTTTTTAACTATCTTGTGGTGAGGTGAGTCCTCATCCCATCCTACATGATTTTTGTATAATGCTTGGGCCTGGGCAACTGCCCATTTCCTGGCATATGTATATTTTAGGTGTATTGGAACATGGTTGGAGAAGGCTGACATAATAATGTCTTCGCGATGTGGGCACTCCCTGACAAATTCTGGTGGCCAGTCCTGTTCTGCTAGAAGTATATCATAACCCCTTGAAAGATTCTCCCAAAAGAGAGCTCTCTTTTCTTGGTATGTCTCCCTCCATCCGGAGTGTTATTTCATATAACCTTTGTGGAGTACTAACCCTGGTGTCTACAGTCTCAACTGTGATTTACTCATTCAAGCCCACTATCTCCAGAAGTTCCTTCAGGTTCTGGCGCGCGCTATTGTTACTTCTGCTGTCCAGCATTGTCTGAGCCCATTCTCCGTTCTTGAGTTGTGTTCTCAGAATTCTCGGCATGTCTGATCTTCAGACCTACTACCTTGTTAGTGAATTGAGGTTTTTATTTATTTTTCCTGAACGTGTTGATCGTCTTTGGACTTCACGCTTTCTTCTTTGTGATCTGACCATCCTCTTCTTGCGGATGTCTGTGACGATATCTGAAAGGAACGTGTATCAGTATCTCGATACCTGTCAGGTTTTCTCAAATTATTCCTATCCTGAGGTCATACCTCCTTTCAGAGGGCTTCTTTTGAGGAGACCTACCTCGGGATTGAGAACGTTTCTCTTTTGAATGTTTATTTTCCCATGTAGTATTGTGTATCAGAGTCCTTCTCAGGACCTTCAGACAGTTGTGGTTTAACCCCTTCAGTGCCCGCCCCTTTCCCCGCCCTGTGCCGGCCGTTGTATTAGCGGGCGGGGTCTATGACGAGCTGGACTCGTCATGGCCACAGCGCCACCGCGGCCCATGACGAGTCCAGCTCGTCATGGGCACTGAAGGGGTTAACTGATTTCCCACCCAAACTATCCCTGTCTAATTCTTCATACGGTTTTTCTATTATTCTGGGTAGTTCTCGTTGATGTTCAGTTGCATCAAATTTCCTTAAGCGTTGGCGGATTGCCACAGATGCTGCCTCCGCTTTAATATTGGATAATATTATTGTTGAGACCCGGACAAAGTTTTTTAGTAATTTCATACCTAAATTCAGAGCAGGCTCTGCTCCACATTCATTTTGAATTTGTTTCAGGACATCAGGTATTACTGCAATAGACAGAACGCCATGTGTTTTAGTATGGATGGCAGCAAAGACTGTTCTCCAAGTGGTGCAGTCTTCCAGATGTGGTGTGATCCCCATTGGTAAACAGATTGTTAAGATTCTGTGTTTCTCATAAGGGCTAGTATTAGGAAATACTGCTTCAATTTGAGTAATTTTTTTAGCTATCCAGAATAGAATTTTTTCACTTTTTGTGGACATTTTACCCATGACTGCGAGTAAAGTCTGAGGAGTAATTTTTAGTGTATTCCCCTGGTGAGGAGTTTGATTTGGAATGGTTAATGGTGGTTGGACTATGAAAGTCCGCATGACATATTGTACCAACTGTCTGTACATTTTTATTAACTCCAAGTTGAGTGAGTAATTCATTGTCTGACATCTCTTCGATGTCAGGATGAGGTGTGTAGCCGGCTAAAATCGGCCATGTTGCTCCTGGTCTACCTAGTGGACCAAGCCTGGTAATGTGATTGTAATGCTTTAGGGTGCCTTTAAACCAGAGATTATGCTCCTGGTATGCGAGTGGAATTTCAACATCCTCGAAAGGAATATATTCCTCAAGTGGTTCATCTTTATACAAGTGAAACACTTGTTACTAGATTTGATTCTGGGAATACTATCCATGAATAGAATACCTCTGTCTGAAAAGATTCATGTGCCTCTATCACAAAAACTGCTCTACCACCTCTTGGTGTTAGGCCGTGTTTTACAAGTTTTAGAGTGATGGCTCTCCTTAAATTTGGATGGATGTTTATAACACCTTCCTCGGTTTCATTTAAACCTGCAAGATTAAAAGCAGTTATGACATGGTCAGCCGCAGCCTCACCGATCACGGTATTATTATCCCTTTTTCAAGGAAACCAAGTTAAGGTGCACAATATTTTGGAACACTGTATCCTTCAACGTTAAACCAAACAGCTAATACATAGGATTTTCGTCCTACTCAGCTATGGCGGATATTAACCCTATATCAAAAACAGAAGAAAGGGGACCAGGGAGCCAATTAATGGTCCAGTGTCCATGCTCCCAAAATTACACACCAACAAAAAGAGGACACTGTTCCAAGGCAGGGTCAAAAAAGTTACCCATGTACCTAATAATAAAAAGAAAAAAGCAACATAAAAAGAAGTCCTAAGTTAGGTGGGCCCATAAAGTGAGGGAAACAGCATGTCTTGCCTCTTGTTGCCCTCACACACCCCGAAAGGTGTCATGCTTCATCATCGGGCATGTGCTCCTCGTTGGGCCGGCGCTGCAATTCCCAACGGGTCCCCCGAAGGGTCACTTTGTCGGAGATCTTTTGAGGCATGCCGGATAGTGCATGAGGGTGTGCGGGGTGGGTCCTATATAGGGGTAACAAAAATTGCGTGCATAGTGAGTTAAAACTGACAAGGGGTAACCTCCTAGAGGTTGTGGTGATCTGATGACCCTCTTGGCAGTATGAAAACTCTCAATAAGAGTATCATCCCACTGCGAGTGGTTACGCATGTGGCGCTGTTGCCCGAAGCGAGGAGATGCCTGTTGAATGTGTGGGAACCTACCGATGACTCGGTGCCGCAGACGTGGTGGGTGACTCTGGGGTATATGGTTGCCAAGCGTGATATTGCTCAACTGTGGGGATCCCAGAGGCCCCCCGACTGTCTCGGCCTGGAAGGAACATATGGATTGGTGCATGTTTCGGGAAAAGGTGGTGTATGTGGCGAGAGGCAAGCCTGGGGCATGGGTGAAAGTATGGGGCCCCTGGAACGCCTACCGCGGGGGAATCTGTGCTCCACCGCTATTGCCTGATCCGTCGCCGGCCCCGTCCCCTTAGCCAACTCATCCCCCCGGTACCGGGCATTGGGTTTACCCAGCCCTAGTTTTGATCTCTCCCCCCCCTCTTGAGATTCCTATGGATGGCTAGGATCCCCCCTCTAGGGGAGCACGTGTTGCTATTTCCGATTGAGGATTGCCTTGTGGGTTTGTTTGTATTTGTTGTTCTTTAAGTTTAAAATGGAACCGTATAGTGGGGTCTGGATGGTGTGGCTCTCAACGATGTTAACTTCTGTGCATGCTCATCCGCAGCACCATGTGTTTTATAAATGTATATCGTATGCTCCTTTCATTGCTAGCGGCCGGCCGGTAGGTTGTAGGCCCATATTTGTATATTTTTTAGTCTTGTAATGAACGGTTAAAAAAAAAAAAAAAAAGAAAAGTGTATCATCCCAAATGGCACAATATGCCTAAGTATCATAAAAACGGCCAACAAGTTTCGCGCCTCTGTCGCCGCTATTGTCATTGGCGCTTCTTCAGGACCAGGATATAGGAAAAAATTGTGAAGTGCACGTGAATTAAAAAGAGTCAAAGATAAATACCCAGAATGCATTTCAGGGTGGGCCATTATGCTGCTCCTGATCAATACCTAGGACAAGAAAATAAAATAAATAATAAAAAGAATACATAGGACGAGCATTAGACTAGCTTAATGCAACGTAGTGTGCCACAATCGTGTGCTCCACATACCAATGTTAAAGATAAAGAAAAGGAACGAGAGACAGTGAGGAATAGGGAACTCCCTCATTAAACTAAGCACATGAAGGTGTATAGTGGCGGTTCTACTTATCATAAAGATTGTATTGTAGGCAGGATGTAATACACCCCTATTAATAAAAATGCTACACAACCACGTGTGAGAAACCCCTGTACTCACTATAAATCAGAAGGATCAGGGTCCAACGTATTAAACGTAAAAGTACATTTCCAGCGTGGTGTTCTTGCTTCCCGTGAAAGCGAGGGTAGCTCCAATGGCAATTAGCGTTAAACGCCCACACCTTATCGGGCTAATGGAGAAAACAAACATTACCAAAGTGAACACAGGTAAAAGCTGGAAGTACTCATTACATAAAATGTAGAAAAGTCCCGTTACCTCCTCCCCATTATCCGTAAAATACTCACTCTTAAAAGAGATGACAGTGCTCTACTGTCCGCCGCGTCCAACTGCCGAGCCGGAGTTGAAATAGAGGCAGCGGGACGGCGGCTTAAAATAGAAATGCTTGTAGGGGCCTGAGACAGTCCTCCTTCCAGGGCGTGCCAAATGATGCAGTGCAAACGCGCATGCGTGCAGAAACTGACCGCAAACACACATCTTTATGTTGCTTTTATCTTTTTATGATTAGGTACATGGGTAACTTTTTTGACCCTGCCTTGGAACAGTGTCCTCTTTTTGTTGGGATATTAACCCTACTCACTCCAGACGTCTTATGAAGTATGTGAGTAGGGGTCTCTGAGAAAAGCACGATTGAGTTACTTCAGTATCTAGAGTTAAATTAGTGCCTTACCAAACACGGGCGCCATGTAGTGTAGTTCCTATTTCCCTTATAGGCTGTGAGCATTGGAATAATATACACTATAGTTGTGGCATAGGACTGAGATCAGTATGCCTCTATCGAGTACATTAACCTTAATTACTCTGTGTGCCAGCTAACGCAAGAAGGAAGTAGTTTCTGGCAACCGCTTAAACATGACAACTTTGTTTCCCTTCGAATCGGAACAGGTCTCAGAATCGTGGTAACAGATAACAGTTTCACTCAGTCAATCGTGCATACTTAGTTTCTTCAGTGTTACACAAAAATAGATAGACGGGCGTTTCAATAAAAAGGATTTATTGAACAGTCTTTTCTCGTTGAAGAGATATGAGCTGTTACAATCGCAAGACAGTATGCGAGATAATACGCACAGCGTAAGCAGTAAGAAGAAATACTGCAACAGCATTGTCTTCTAGCTAGGACATATATTCATATACACATACATAAATAATATAGGCTAAAAAGTGGATACTCGTTTGATGCTTCTAAATAGTTCTACCCCAGTGTACCTAACCTAAGTGTAGTACAAGGTAAGAAGTAGGTGTTGTATTTTATAATATGGTATGCTATAGTTTTGCATATGCCAAGAGTCCCTCTAGGTTCTAGTCAGCTCCATACCTTAGAATGAGAGAGGTGGGTATCTCTTTCGGGGTCTCAAACTCCAACACCCCACGAAGGGAGTCAGAACACTGGAAGCTGGATTCTCAGCGAGCAGGGATGACAGCATCTGGTCAGATCATCAGGCGGGGACTTGAATTCTTCCGAACTTGCCGTGGCGAGCTGTATCGAGTTGTGCAGCCGAGCCGCGGATTGCCATGGTAAGGGAAGGTATATTTAAACCTGGAAAGTGCTTAGGAATGTTAGCATTGACGTAAAGTCGGCCAGAGGAAGACGTCATGAATGAACCCCTAAGGAATAGCAGTTCATGCATAATAGATGAATTCTCAGAGAAATCAATAATCCTAACTAGGGAAAGTCCCAAAGGCTTAAGAGTCTGGTTTCTAAGAACTCGTGACGTTGGGATGGACGGATGTAGGTGACCATGCCTGTATTTGGATAGCATGGCTAATGCCTAAATAAGTACTGGGATTCAATGCCTAAATAAGGGCAATACGAATTGTGCCTATATAAGGACATGATTTAGGAAAACCTATATACGGACATCTAAATCGAAACACAACAGTTCCCAACAAGCACGTACCATTGGTGGACTTAAACGCCATATTAAAGATTAGACCTTGACATACTGCTCCAATTTCTTTGAGTCTCTGTCTCCAGGAGCCTGATGGAGAAGATCCTGCAGATTGTTTAGAACAGGAAGCCCTCATGACTAAACTTTCTGGTGAAGGATGTGCAGAAATACAAGCAGGATCCCCAGGAGCAGGCCTGTACCTCCTTGTCACAGACCTTGAAACAGCAGGAGCAGAAAGGGGTTTCCGCCACAGCTCTAGAATTGGCTCAGTCAAAGCCTCATTAAAAGGCAAAAGAGGTTCAACCACATAAGATGGGGAATGTAAAATTTCCGTAAGAATAAAAGGTCTGAACTCCGCAGTGGGCAACTGAAGGTCAAATAGTTCAGCAGCCTTCCTAATAACAGCATGGTATGGTGCCACATCTTGAGAAGGCAATGCCTTTGGTGATGAAAGCTCCCACTCTGGGGAAGTGTCTTGACCACTCGCCTCTTGGTTGTCCTCAAACTCATCAACAGACTCTTCAATTTCACCTTCACTCTCCTCCAGCTGAAATTCTTCCTCTTCCAACAGTCTTTGGGCTTCTCTTCTTGACAGCAACTTGGGGACTGGAGTCCGCGGCGCCAAGCGCGGTGCCGGAGACACTGGAGTCAAAAGAGCCTCTGATGAAGGCAATGGCAGCGATCAAAGCCGAGAGGAAGAAGGTCCACCAGATGGCACTGGAGACTGAGAAAATGGCGTTGAAAACCTTGGGACTGAGAAAATGGCGTCGAAAACCTTGGGACTGAGAAAATGGCGTCGAAAACCTTGGAGCCGGAAACTGCAAGGATGGTGCCGTCGGCATAAAGGGCGGCTGGGCATATTGCTGAGGAACACCCAAACTGAATGCAAGCGGACCCACGGGCCTGACTGTTTACCAGTAGGGTAAGCTGCTATGGCAAACATGCTATACATCGCATTAGGAAAATGCGAAGGATCTGATCCGACCCAGGTCCAGAAAAGGGTGGATAAGGAGCAGAGTCTGAATCCACTCGAAGCCCCGTAGGCATCGGGGACACCGGACTCAAAACAGGAGAGGCCGCAGGCACAGGAGAAGACATACTAGGCTACTGATAATCTCTCGGCGCCAGAGATAACCTTGGCACTGGAGAACCCCTCGGCGTCAGTCGCTTGCGGAGAAGGAGAGATGAAATCTTTAGAGCGATGCCGTGAAGCCGGAGACCTCGAAGATCTACCCTTCGAAGAACGACGTCGGGAACCGTGCCTTCTCTTCTTCTTGTGCTTCCTCGACTTCGAAGTATGCAAAGTCGACGATTTCAACTTTGATCTCTTTCGGCCCCCTTCTCTTTTCTTGCGTTTGCCATAAACAGCTTAGTCTCACGCCCATTTAAAGCCTTAGAATTCATCTTCCGACAACTGGAGCAGCCTCAGACCTCGTGGTCCGAAGAAAGACACCACAAACGTCTTCATGGGAGTCAGTGATTGACATATGATCCACACACTCTCTGCAAGGCTTGATGTCGCCATAGCACTGCTACACTAAGGGAAACAGCAGAAACAAAGTAACCTGCGAAGAAAACAGAGTCCCAGAAAACAGTTACGCGTCAATGGCGCGTAAAAAAGGGAACTGAGGTCACCACGCCGACTAATTCTTCTTGTGGCTCATACGTAGTCGCGAACAGAGCTGTGCCATTTTGACGTCCTAGAAAAAAGTTTCTGTGGAAGGTCAGTCTTTGAGTGGGTGACAATCATTTGCTGATTGAGTGTGTACAACAAATGCTTAACACTACCCTCTTATAAAGCCTTACTGCTCGCCCACACTACCACAAATAGAAAGTAAGGTGCTGTCTACTTTTACCTCTGCCTACCTTTGGGGTTCCACTGGACTCTGTGCACTCTATACCTCACTTTGGTATAGTATATACAGAGCCAGCTTCCTACAACGGGGATGTGCAGATAGGTGTCCTTCAGATCTATTGTTGCCATGAAATCTCCCTTTTGCAACTGCAGGATTACCTACTGCAGTGTTGTCATTTTGAAGTGCTGTTTTTTCTCCACCTTGAGAGCCCTTTCGGCATCTGAGGCCGGGGAGATCCTCTTAGGTGTGGTGACTTTTGGCTCGGAGGGTGTGGTCTTTCCCTTTGTGGCCTCTCTTTCAGAGCTCGCCTTCGTTGGTTTTGATGATTTTCCCTCGTCAGTATCCCTGGGGTGGAATCCGTGGGGTTCTCTTGGTCGCGGCTGACCCTCAATCATAGTTTCCTCCGATACCTGGGCTGCCTTTTGCACCTTTTTGTGGCCTTTGGTTTCCGATGGTTGAGGGTTTCTTACATTGTCCGTCTTCTTCTCTATCGCTATCTTTGCGGTTTGCCACTTCTCAGCATTTCCTTGAAGAATTTCGACATCTCACCCTGTGAGCCAATTCTGCAGGTACTCCCTGGTCATCAGTCGCTTTTGAGGGCCTTAGCCCCTCATCGAAGGCTGATTCTGGATATGGAGCATGGCTACATAATGGTCTCTCTGCTTTTGGGGTACCTTGAGTGTGTGACACGAACACCGCGTGCAGGTCTCGCAGTACTTACCTTTGCGATCCCTCAGCAGAGGTTACATACAGCGTGTGGATCACGCTGTGCAAACGCGTGGTGGCACTTTGGCTAGAATGGAAATGGGATATTTTCCATGGCCCCTACCTCACCCTCCGTGGATCCATCTGCGTAGTTGCTCCGTCAGGGTCCCCCAAAGAAAAGGTGTTCTTCTCCGGTGTCTTCAGCGCAGATCAATGGTTTTTTTCAATCGAATTCTGTGATTCCTTTGGGTATTTAATCCAAATCTTTGGAGTGACTCCCCTTTGCTTCCAGACCCAACGGTGGAAAAAAGAATCCGAAGATGGCTACAATGCACAGGAACTTACAGGGTGCCATCTGACGTCACACAAGGGATGGACCTAGCACCAAATGGTGGTAGACTGCGCCCCAAACAGAAAAAACAAAAACACAAAACAAAGACTGTTACAGACCCAAGCACTAGATGGCGGAATAATGCACAGCATGTGAATCCAGAAAAGGATTCATGCTGCTAAACTCTCCTTTTAATTTCATGTAAGTCATCCCTAAGTTAGGCCTCAGGCAGCCCCATGGGCAGGGTGTAGTTTATTTAAAAGGCACAACATGTACGGGTGTGTTTTACATGTACTAATAGTCAAATACTGCCAATTTCGTTTTTTCACTATTGCAAGGACTATCTCCTGTAGGGTAACACGTGGATTGCCTAAAAATGTCTTTTAAGTGTAATTTAACATTTTGAGTAGATAGAGATTTTGAGTTGGGAGTCTCTGAAATCACAATATAAAAATACATCTTTTGGTATAGTTGGTTTTTAAGTTCCAAGTATGAAAATGCAATTTTTCAAAAGTGGACATTGTCTTGCTTAACCATTCTGTGCCTCTGCCTGACTGACTGTTGGGCTCATGTGCATTCACTCTAGACAGTCACACAAAGGAAGCTGAGATGTGCCCTGCATATCCTGAAGGCCCGACACCAGGCTGATGGGGCTTTCTGAGCTAGAGTGGTGCGAGGAGTTGTCACTGACACCCAACTAGAACTCTGCCGGTCCTCACACAAACCTGTCTCTACCCTCCTGTAGTGTGTCTGAGACCAGGACAGAGAAAGGCATGGTCTTGAGCACTTTAAAGACTTTCAGTTTGCCTACTTCAAAAGTAGAAGGGGTATAACTATTGGACCTATAACATCCCAAAATCAGAACACTTCAGGACTGAGGACGTTCTGCCAGGAAAAAGACCTGGGTTCTGGCTGCACCGAAAAGTGGTTCCCACTTGAAACATCGACTGCAGCTTTCACTGCAGGCCCCAGCTCACTGTAGCAGTACATCAGAAGAATAGCCACAGCGCAAGTCGTGAGCACCAAGTCACCGACATCCGTGGCACGAGCCCCAACTCGGCACCTCCTCGCAGCTGAAGAATCGACAAGGCTGTGAAATTGACGCAGTGTGTCTGGATTTTATGCATCGTCCCTCGATGCAGATTCTTAACCCCTTCAGCGCGGCGCGGATTTCCGCGCCACGCTGAAGGTTCTGAGCGCGCGCGGGGCCATGACGGAACGGTTCCGTCATAAGCACAGCCCAACCGACGTGCATGACGGAACCGTTCCGTCATCGGCGTCGAAGGGGTTAATCAACCCCGCGTCGCAGTAAGGAACCGAGACTACGTGTCCGGAAACCGACACATCACCTTCCCAGTCAGTAAGAAACCAACACATCGCTTTGCTTTTCCAGCACCTCACCTTCCCTGAGCCTTGCATTGTCTTTAACGGGTTATTTTGGCTGTCTGACTGCCTTACTCTGACTAGAGTGAGGGTCTCTACTTGGACAGGGTGCAAAACCCCTGGCAACTAGAGACCCCATTTCTAACAAACAGCATCTGCAACTATAACACTGAAATGCTTCCCATGGAGTCGCATTTACACCCCTTCTTACCTGGGGGAGCTATTCGTGTTATTTCAGATTGCACAATCTGTGCTGTGCAGCAGCGGAACCAACTAAATCACCCCTTACCTAATTAAGGATACAGGTAGGGGTAACCTTGGAAGACTTCTATTTCGTCTTGATCCTCAACAAATTTAGAGTTGCAGTAGCTACTGTGTTCACCACGACCTCCGTCCCAGACGTGATCAATAGTGGGAATTGCTCTTAAAGCCTGTAAGTAAATGCCTCTTTTTGTATGGTCACCTCCAAGTTTTTCAACTGATGCTGCTAGTTTTTCGACTCGGTGTACTTGGGCCTGATAAAGAGACTTCAGTGCCCCGACCCTTAAGTATATGTCGACTTGGCTATACCCAATTGGAAATGGCTAACTTACCTGTAAAGTCCCTAGTAAATGGCACCCTGGTAATGTAAGTTAGAGGGGCACCCCAGGGCTTACGGCACTGGTTTTGCCACCTTGGAGGTCCCCCATTCCGCCACTGCAGACTGGTAGAGAAGTTGTGTCCTGCTAGCCTGACTCTGACACTCAAAGCGATGACAAAAGCCACCACTTCCCCTGGACATGCGAGTAAGACACCTCTCAGCAGGCCTACTGAGCCCTGAAAGCAGTATGCAACATATGACAGGCAGGATATGTACTTGACATGTCCTGACAGTAAAATATGAGAAACAACTTTTTACTGTGGAAAGACTTGGTCGACCAATTGGAGAGTACAGGGCTACACATTGACCCCTCAGCTGTGCTAACTCCTGAAAGGTGCAATCATAGTGGGCACTCAAAGGTATCAAACAACTTGTTACATTAAGCCTGGATTATATCTCAAGCCGAAATTAATGTAACTTTTTGCAATATGAAGCTTTAGCAAAGTTGCCTTTAAAACTCCTTTGCCTTCCCAGGTACGCATGGAGCCTGCTCAACAAGACCTTTCTGCCCTCAGGAACTCGTGCTAAAAACTCAGGTAGGAGAAACACGAGGTATTGCAGACCAGGGAGGTGTCACCTCCCTCCTGCAAGAATCCGCTTGGGTATTAGCCCCAAAAAGACAGGTTTCACAGGTGAAGCCCTCTTTAAAAGGCAGATGTGTAGCACCAAGGAAAGGGGGGTGGGTGGAGGGGCTGTCCCATTTTTGATGTAGACAGGCTGGCATAAGAGGCAGAGGACAAGTTGCCAAACCAGTATCCTTAGGGGCATGTTGCCTGGAGGTTGCCACAACCCAGGCGTGGGCTACGGAGGTCGGTACTCTAAGCGAGTGGTCTCGCCATCTTGAGTGGGCAGACTGGTGCCTCCAGGGATAGCCAGATGCCACGCTTCACAGGATGTGGTCCTCAGATGAGAAGGAACCTAGTAGCCCACTAGCTACCAACCGCATCCTATCCTGAGGGCATTTGAGCATATAGGGGGCAGCCCTTGCATCCAGACCGCAACCAACTTGGAAGAAGGACCAAAGAGCCCAGTCAAGCCAAGAGAACTCCAAGGGTCAGCTGACTGGCCTGTTGGCAGCACGGACACAAAGGCTGAAGAAGACTACTGGGGCAAGTTGGTAAGCCAAAAGCTTCAAGACGCTACAACCACCGCTGTGCAGCACCGAGGACCAAGACCAGACACGCAGAGTTGAACTCTCGTTCGCTGAGCTTGGGAGTCTTATCGAAGAGCTGCTGGGACCCTCAGAAGGGAAGTTATCAACTTGGGAAGGATTTGTCTGTGACCGTGACAACGTGAGACTGGTAGTTGAGTGGCAACTTGACTTCAGCCAGACTGTTCAGGACATTGTAGGTCATCAAACCTGCAATCAGGACCCCTTCACCATCTTCGTAGACACAGGAATGCCTTTAGGAAGACCCCCCGACCACCGCATCGCATCCACAGAATCTTTTGAGCATCTTCAGGATCCTTTATCCCCTTGCATCAGGGACCCTCTATAGCACTATATTGCAACATGGATAAAGTGCCTGGAACTGTGAAGGACTGTTTCTTCTGTGAAGGTATCTGTTCGAGGACCTTGCTCGTCCCCGAAACTAGCTCCCTATTAGAGTTGGTCGTCTCAAGTACTTCTACCCGACCCTTTAACAGTTATCTAAGTTTTCTTTGAAAAAGCATCAAAGTGTCCAATTCATTGACTTTTTCAAGGCTTCTTCACGGTTGAGTGAAATTGTATCGATGTATTATTGCTTGAAAATCTGAATCTTTGGAACCCTCCAGTGGATATTTTTCGTTCCAGTGTCTAAAATCTTAGTTGAAAAAATACTGTATTTTCATAAACTGGGGTCGGATTTCGAGTGTTGTGTCGATTTTCTTTTCAATTGTTTTGGTACTATTTAAATGCTTTACACTTGTTCCTCTGTGTAAGCGTGTTGCTGCTCAGTGCCACTGCTACCCAGGGTTGAGCTGAGGATTTTACAGACAAAACCAACTGGACCTGAAGAGGTTAGTAAGTGTATTACACAATGAGGTCGCACAGCAACACCATATAATACACCCCATTATCTCACACCACCCTACAAGACTTGTCCTTGAAATTGAAAGGAAAACCTAGACGGTTCAGGGGGGAGAATGTCTTGGAACACTTTCTGGGCTTGCGTCATCAGGAGTGACAAATTCGTCCCACTTCGAATCCTTGTTGGGGAAGTTGTCATAATCTACTGCCCTATCATCCCCTTCTTGACGACCACTACTTGAAGATGCATCATTATGCAATTTCCTCACAATGCATGTTGTGTGTAGTCTTCAGAGGAGCTGGTGGCACAAACTTGGGCACCTGAAAAGGGGGAAGTTACTGTGCTGAATACACTAAAATAAAGAGGTTGCAAAGCAGGAGGTTGCAGTGTTGAAACACATTTTTGATGTGGCTGCTGTTTGGACATCTTGGCAATCTCTGGTAAAAGTCCGACAGTGGCCTCTGCAAGTGGTCAGCAATTCAATGGTTTTCTGCACCAAAGGAAATGTAAGCGAAACTGCTTGCTTGCCCTGTTGGTATTGCAATCCTGTACCTGGCACCCGTGCTTGGGGCAAGGAACATCTTCCCATGCCCTCTTCTTCCTCCATAACTATATACTGGATGTGAAGATCAGCCAGTTGTGTAGCATGCTGCACCTCAGGTTGTCGCAATCCTCCCTAAAAAGGCTCCAATCTAATCAAGATCGGGTACTTTATCATGGCCATCACATTCTTGAACAGAAGATGCAATTTTTAAGATAGTCTGTGGCAGTATGAAAGTACAGGTGAAAAAGCAGGGACTGGATAGGCATAGCTGAAGACAGGTCAAATTGCCAAATCCGAATACACTACAGGCACAGTGACTGAATACTTTGTCATAGTAAAATCTCAGGTGGATTGCAAAAAATCTATGGGATCACTGACAAGCCATTGAAGACTGTATATCAATCATGGTAAAGGTACAATACAAATTGCGTTCCTCTTGACAGACATGTGGAGGCAGTAGTGCTTTGTTAAGATGTTTATCAAAGCCCACATAGCTGCCTCACAGATGTACAGGACACACACACTGCATGCTAATGCAGTGGTAGCAGCCTTGGCCCTGGAAGAATGAGCCCATAAGCCTTCTGGTGGTTGATTTTTAACCAGTGTGAAGCAAATCTTTATATAGAGAACAATCCACTGAGAAACCCTATAGAGAGGATTGCCCACTCTGTTCTTAGTATGATGGATCTAGAAGAACAAGTTACTTACCTTTGGTAACGATATATCTGTAAGAAACATTAGTAGTGAAAGATTCCTTACCTTAGAATTACCCCCAGGCGTCAGACTGAATATGGAAAGTTTTCATCAACAGTACCCCTGCGCGTCGGAAAGTGACGTCATGGGGCTCCATGTTAGTCTTTGGCGTCGTGGTCGCTGAGATGTCGCGGCAGCTACTTGCACGCCGCCCTCACCCCCTGATGTCAGTTCTGTACACTACTTTCCGCGCCAGAAAACGCAGAGCCATGCAAGATACTGACCACTGGTGCGCCTTGAAACCAAGGCAGTGAAAGGGATGACCTTAACCCTAGAAGTCAGTTCGCAATACGGGGAAGATGGGTGGGGCGGTAAGGAATCTATCACTACTAATGTTTCTTATAGATATATCGTTACCGAAGGTAAGTAACTTTTTCATCTGAAAGAAACACAGTGATAGATTCCTTACCTTAGAATACATACCCCAGCAATACCAACCCCGGTGGTGGGTCTGCGAACCAAGATCATACCAGGAAGTCTCGGAGAACAGAACGGCCAAAGAAGGCAGTAGTGCTCAGTAAAAGTGAGCAGCGAGGCCCACATAGCTGCCTGACAGATGTCTTCAGGGGGACACCACTTCCCAATGAGGTAGTGGCTGCAGTCGCCCTGGTGGAATGGGCGTGCAGCACCAACGGAGCTTCCTTTTTAGCCAGAGAATGCTTTAATACACAAGACAACCCATTAGGAGATAGTCCGCTTGTGTACTGCCCGACCTTTTTTGGCACCAACGTAGCCAACAAAGAGCTGGTCATCCACCCAGAACTGCTGTGTGCGGTTCAAATAAAACGAGAGCGCACGTTTTTGGTCCAGACGGTGGAGCCTCTCCGTCTCTAGAAGGATGCGGAGGCAGAAAGAAGGTGGGCAAAGTTATGTTCTGCCCGATATATGAAAGGCAGTGATAACCTTTGGCAGAAAGGATGGACGTGTCCGGAGCAAGACTTTGTCCAGATGGACAGATAGAAAAGGAGGTTTACAAGAAAGCCTGGAGCTCACTCACTCTCCTAGCATAGGTAATGGCTACCAGAAAAGCAGTCTTCGAGGTTAGCAGACAAAGAGGACAGTTGTCAAGAGGCTCAAAGGGAGCGCACACTAGCAATGTTAAAACCAGGTTAAAGTTCCACTGTGGCATCACAAAAGATATAGGAGGGAAAAGGTGAGTAATGCCTTTGAGAAATCTATTTACAACAGGGGACTTGAAAAGAGAGGGCTGATCAGTGGGCCTGAGAAAGGCCGAAATAGCAGAAAGGTAGCCCTTGATAGTGCCCAGAGCAGAGCCCTGCTGGGCCAAGGAAAGAAAAAAGAGAAGAACTTCTAAAAGAGGGGCAGAAAAGGGTTCCACAGCCTTTGCTGTGCAACATGCCACAAATTTGTTCCACCTGCAGGCGTATACCAACTAAGTCGAGGGACGCCTGGCTGCCAGAATGACATCACAGACTTCAGGAGGCACGTCAAAGGGAATCAACTGCCGGGGCTCAATCTCCATGCAAAGAGGTGGAGGATGGACAGGTTCAGGTGGAGGACCGACCCCGGCTGCTGCGACAGAAGATCCTCCCGAAGAGGCAGTCCGATCAGTGGATCGATGGTCATACCGAGTAGCTCGGGATACTACACTCTTCGAGCCCAGTCCGGAGCCACAAGAATGACCTGGGCCTGGTCGCGCCTGATCTTCAGCACTCTGGGCAGAAGTGGTATAGGCGGAAAGGCGTACAACAGAGCGCAACTCCACCCGTGACAAAAAGCGTCGCCTAGCGAGTGCCGCCTTGGAAATTCCAACGCGCAGAACTGCTGACATTGCGCGTTCTCTTCGGTGGCGAATAAATCTAACCAAGTCTCTCCCCACTGTTGAAAGAGACCTTGCGCCACGTCCGAGTGAAGACGCCATTCGTGATCCATCATGCATCTGCGGCTGAGTTAGTCTGCCCTGGCGTTCAGTGAACCTGCAAGGTGTTAAACCACCAGGCAAATGCCTCCCTTTTCCAGCCATGTCCATAGGTGCAGAGCCTCTTGACATAGGGTCCACGATCCCACCCCACCCAGTCTGTTGCAGTACCACATGACGGTGGTGTTGTCTGTGAACATCTGCACCACTTTCCCTTGGACAGAGGGAAGGAATGCCGTCAGTGCAAGTCGGATTGCCCGAAGCTCCTCGTTTGATATGGAGCTTGGACTCTGCCGGAGACCAGAGGCCTCTGATCTCTGCCTCTCCCATGTGGCCCCCCCAGCCCAGGAGGGATGCGTCTGTCACCACTGTGTGCTCCGACTGGGGAAGGGAGAGGGATCTGCCTTGGACCCAATGTTGGTTTGTGAGCCACCACTGCAGCTGCTGAGCAGTGTCCTCCGAGATCTGGACGTAATCGGACAGGTTCACCTGATGCTGCGCTCACTGGAACTTCAGGTCCCTCTGCAGAGCCCGCATATGCCATCTGTTATGGGTGATCAGCAGGATACAGGAGGCCATGAGGCCCAGCAGCCTCAGGGTCATCCTGACCAAAACCCAGGATAGAGTCCGAAAGATCGGAATCATAGCCTGAATATCCTGGGATTGCCATTCGGGAGCATAGGCCCGAAACTGCGTCGTGTCCAGAACCGCTCTGATGAAGAGGAGCTTCTGAGAGGGAACCAGGTGCGACTTTGGCACATTGATGGTGAACCCCAGCAAATGCAGGAGGTCAGCCGTAGTCTGGAGGTGGGAAACGACTGTCTGGGGTGATCCCACCTACAACAGCCAGTCGTCGAGATAGGTGAAGACTGAAAACACCCTGATCTGCACAGATGAGCTGCAACCACCGCCATCACTTTCGTGAACACCAGAGGGGCGCTGGTAAGGCCAAAGGGGATCATGGTAAACTGAAAATGCTCGTAGCCTACCGTGAACCGCAGGTAATGCCTGTGGGCCGGTACGACGGGAATGTGAAATATGCGTCCTGCAAGTCCAGCGCTACCAGCCAGTCTCCAGGGTCAAGAGCAGACAAGACCTGAGCCAGAGTTAGCATCTTGAACTTCTTCAGGAGAAAGCGGTGTCGTCCCTGAGGTCTAAGATACGACGCAGGCCCTTGTCCTTCTTGGGCACCAGAAAGTAGTGGGAACAGCAGCCACGTCCTACTTCTGGCGCAAGAACGAGCTCGATGGCCCCCTTGGCCAAGAGGGCCGCGACTTCCTGTTAAAAGTGCCAAGTGATCCCCGACATGCAGTGGTTTTGGGGTGGCATGGCTGGAGGGGTAGTCTCGAAGGGGAGGGAGTAGCCCCTCCGGACTATGTCTAAAACCCACCTGTTCGAAGTGATGGTGCACCAGTGGGGAAGGTGATGGTGAATCCTGCCGCCCACTGGTGTTTGATTGGCCTGAAAGACCGGACTGGGTAGTAGGGGCCGGGGTAGAAGTGGACTAACCAGCCCGCTGGCCCCCTGAACCGCATATGCGGTTCCCGCGTCCATGGCTGCTGCGGCCTGTGGCTCTGATGCGAACATGCTATGGCGCCCCTTCCGTTGCAACGAAAGGAGCAAAAAGCAGAAGGCGGAGGAGGGTGAGTGGCCGACAGGCCCAAAGACTTGGCCGTAGACCGTGAGTCCTTAAAACGCTCCAACGCACTATCTTCCTCGGTGCCAAAAAGGCGAAAGCAATCAAAGGGCATGTCTATCAGGGTGTTCTTGACATCCCCCGAGAAGCCAGTAGTCCTCAGCCAGGCATGGTGGCGTAGCGCCACCATCATGGAAATCACTCTGCCCAACGAGTCGGCAGTGTCAAGGCCACATCGCATCATGAACTTGGCTGCATCTCTCCCTTCAGCAATAGCTTTCGAGAGCACTGTCCGCGCCTCCTCTGGACACGGTGGCAGCACTTGCGCCACCATATCCCACACAGAGTGGGAGTAACGGCCCAAGAGGCATGCGGTGTTCACAGACCGCAGCCCTGAACTGGCAGAAGAAAAAATCTTCCCAAATTGTTAGTCTCTTGGATTCCCTATCTGGGGGTGCGGTAGGGAATGCGCTTTGGGACATTGAGGCTTGGACAACCAAGCTCTCAGGGGTCAGGTGATGGGAGAGGAAAAGGGGGTCGTCCGGGGCTAGGCGATGGCGTCGGGCCACGTTCCTATTCACAGGAGACCCTGTGTTGGGCCTGGACCAGGTGCCCAAAAGAACGTCAGAAAGTGCCTCATTGAAAGGCAGCAGTGGCTCCGCAGAGGTAGCCGCCGGCTGAAGAACTTCTGTCAGGAGGTTAGTCCTGACGGCCACGGTAGGGAGTTGGAGGTTGAGGGCCTCCGCCGCCCTACGCAACACCACTGCATAACTTCCACCCTCCTCCATAGCCACGCTAGGAGGAGTGAGCATGCCACGGTCAGGGGAGGCGTCGAGACCACTGGCATCCCCCACTTCCTCTGCCCAGTCCGGGTCATACCCCTCCCAATCCTCTCCTTCCTCCTCAGGCTGATGTACAGGCCGAAAATAAGTAGGCCGGACATAGAGGTAGAAATGCCCCATCGGCATCGAGCGACGCCGTTCCGGATCCGTGTCCATGTCGGGGCTAAAACTGGGGGCAGCGTCGTCCGGTGCCCTGGGTGGGGGTCGACGTCGGTGGAGGTGTAACAGGGTCAAACTGCGTCGACCGTGATCCAGGACTGGATCCTTGGGGGCCATGCGGAACAGACAGCGATGCCGGAGCGGCTAACAGTGACGGTCAAGGACCCCCAATCGGGCCTGCGGGGCCCGAAGGAGCGCCGGAGGGTCCCGACGACCCGAAGAGACGGGCCATGGCTGACAAAGTCCTGCAGCTGGGCTGGAGACGCCGACAGACCCGGAAAGGGCGGGTAGGCTTACAGCGACACCGTAGGCTCCGCCGCAGCTGCGGGGGAGACACCGCCCGCACCCTCAGCCGCGACGGGAGGTCGTTGAGCGATGCCGCTTCTTCGACTTATGCTTCGTCTTACCTGACCCAGAGTGCGAAGACTTCGATCCAGAAGAACGATGGTAATGGCTCCGCGACCGGTCCCTCGACCTCCAACGGGACTAGGACCTTGAGCGGCACGGAGCCAACTGCAAGACCTCCAGCAACTTTCGGGACCGCTCCCGCAAAGACTTCGGCACCATGGCCCGGCAGTCAGGGCACGACTTGAGGTCTGGTCGCCCCACAGGCAGTAGAGACACACGCGGTGCGGGTCCATCACCGACATCATCCGATGACATTTCCCGCAACCCGGCATCCCTACGACACCAGGAGTCATTCGACTTGAAAAAAAATCGAGACAAAAAGCCTCAAAAACACAGTAAAAAAACTACTTGGGGTACTACTCCCTCCGGACCTGCGCTTGCTGGAGCGGAAAAAGAAAACTGACGTCAACGCGTGAGGGCGGCGTCTAAGTAGCTGCCACAACGTCATCTCGGTGACCAAAGACGCCAACGACAGACACGGAGCCGCACGACGCCACCTTCTGACACGCAGGGGTACTTTCCGGATCCAGTCTGATACCTGGGGGTAATTCTAAGGTAAGGATTCTATCACTATGTGTTTCTTTCAGATGAGCAATGCTCTTTTAGGATTTACACAGTGGACTCTCTCTTCCTACTTCGAGATAAGAGGAGGCATAAAGACTGCTATAAATGTACTGGCCTGATTGTCATGGAAAAGAGTAACCACTTTTGAGTCCTCAAAACAAACTGATCAGGGAAGAAAGTGGTATTAAGGTGGATTTACACAGTGAGTCAGAGGGTCGCTTGTTGACCGTGAATCAGGTAATGGGGTTGGCTCTTTCCTAGGGGATTCTTAGCTTCACACGCACATACAGGTTGGGTACACTTAGGTAGGGTCCGCACTGTAAGAGTATGCTTGATTATCGTCATGTTTATATGCCTGCATATATTCACTTTAACACCATGGTAGGATTCTACCTTCTATTTACTCTATTGGTACTTGTAATCTTTTACATTTGATTCTATCTAATGATTGTCACAGCAAACATATTTTATACTAGAATGACGCGGGTTCAATAAATGTTTATTGAAAATGTCCCAAACGTTTATTCTGTGTATACCCGAGACTAAGTGAGCACAATTGACTGAGCGAAAATTACTGTACTGTTACCACAGCCCCTGAAGTGTCAAGGGTTGTCATGTTCAATGGTTGCCAGAAACGAATCGCTCCTTGGTATGGTTCTACTGTAAAACACAGGTAGCGTGTGTGGATTTGCAGGACAAGGATATGACAATAAGCGTGCTGCTGGTCCACCACCACCATCCAGTCTTGAGGGTACAGGGCAGACAGGGACTGGATTACGCAAGCATCTTGAATTTGTTCTTCTGCAGGAAGGTGTTGAGGGGGCGAAGATCTGAAATAGGACAAAGGTCTCAGTCTTCTTTGGCACAAAGAAGTAGCAGGAGGAACAACCAGTTCCTACTGCCGAGGCCAGAACCCTCTCTATGGCCCCTTTGACCATAAGATGGAGTGATGATCCTCTGTCAGTCAACTTGATGGTGGGGAAGGTGCAGCGGAGTAGAAAAAAAAAGAGAAGGGAATAGCTCTGGCAGACACTTTACAGGAACCCCTTTCTGCCATGATGGCCTGACACCCATGGAGGAAATATCAGACAGTGAATGTGTGTCGCAAATGACAAAATAAAGCAGTTTTGTGGTTGTGGCAGCTGGAGGGACAGAGAATTGAGCTGCATGTTGTACCTGCTTGACTCGTACCCACAGCCACGACAGGGCTCAAAAGGCTGATATGCGGAAGAAAGGGCCTGAGTTGACAGAGGTGAAATCTCTAACAGCCTTAGGACGTCAAAATTGCTGGTGGTATTGCATTGTGGGGTCAGACAGGCAAGGAATGTTCCGTGACTAGGCTCTCTTTAAAGCGTCCCAAGGATGAATCTGCTTTAGCAACAAAAAGGCGACATCTGTCAAAGGGAATTTTAACTAAGGATGCCTAGACATTGCCAGACAAATCTGTGTCCAGCCTGGTGACAGAGAACCATACTGGTGCCCATGTCATGTCCTAGGCAATCCGTCATCTCCAGTCCTGAGCATATCACAAATTGTGCCAAATCGCAGCTGTCATGAATAGCCTATGTGAGAAATGCCCTAAAGATCACCCGAACAGCCAGTAACCCTTGAGCCACCATATTACAAAGGGCATGGGAATAACATTCAAGTAGACAGCTGGCATGAACTAAATTAGAGCTAGGCTTGTGAAGAAAATTATTTTGCCAAAAGTCTCTATTTGTTTGGACTCACTGCTGTAAGGAGTGGTGTGAAAAGCATTTGGATTAACCCTGTTCATAGACAGACCACCACACTCTCTGGAGTGGGATACTGTGCTAGGAAGGCTGAATGCAAGATGAAGGGTGAAGGCGACGAGCGAACGTCCTTTAACAGGTGGCTCTGAACAAGGTTTAGCCCAGGTGCCCAAAAGCGTGTCATTAAGCGCCCTGTTAAATGTTAACAGGGACTATGGGCTGTATATTCTCATATGGAGTCTATGGCGTCTGCATTGGTGTCGATGTGACTGGGACCACCACAGGAAATGGTGCCGCAGTGGCTTGGGAGTAGGTGCTTAACTCTTTATTTTTATTTAAACCATTTTTATTGAGCAGAGGAAAGGATACAGTACATTAATAAATAGATAGCTGGGTCCAATGTAAAAACATAGCAATACAGTATGTTTGATGCAATTTAAATGTAGTCCACCCCCACTTCCCCCCAGCAATGATAAACTGACAGGACTGTAAGGCAGCAAACAGTTCCAAGGCTCACAATCCCATACAAAAGGAGTCTCAACCCTTTAGGTGACCTGTTATGAAGACCGTGTGGTGTTCGCATCAGGGTGGGAGTGTGTCATCAGGGCCTGCTACCTCAAGCATGGAACGCCGTTCCCTCCGAAATTCAATGGTGGGGGACACACAAAGGTCTCCTCTATATTTATTCCATCTCCCCCACTTGTGGTCCTACTTTTTGGGGCATCCCCTGTGTTTGAAGACCACTTTCTTGGCAATCATTGTCCTATCCATGTCTTTCGCCCACTCTTCGGCTCGGAACCTCCTCAGCCCCCCATTTCTGCGCAATATTTTGTTTCCCAAGAGTCATCCAACTAAAGCCCATGCCTGTTCTGCTTGCGTCAGATCAGTGGCATCCCATATGTTAAGTAGACAGAGCTGGGAGGTAGCCTTCAAGGATTTGCCACAAGCACTCTCCAACTGCTTGGTGATGGCACCCCAATACGTTTGGATCTTGGGGCATTCCCACAATATATGAAAGAAAGTGCCCGGCTGATTCAAACCGCTAAAGAACAGAGGGTCTGGAAGTTTTCGCATTTTAAACAATGTTCTAGCGTCAAAATAAACACGGTGCAGGATTTTTAGTTGTACCAATTGTAGGCGCAAGGGAATGGCCACCTCTCTAGGGGACACCAGTGCATCTCGCCAGTCCTCGTCATCGATTTCCCCCAAATCCCCCCCCCCCCCCCCCAGCGCTGGCGCAGTTGGGTCATAGGGTCCGGCCAGTTGTTTAGCAGCTTTTTATATGTGAGGGATATGGCATTCAAAGGCATCGGGTCGAGTAGCAGCCTATCCTCCAGCGGGGTGGATGCGGCCAAAAGGCCTTCTTTGGGTAGGGCAGCAGCTATCACGTGGCTGATCTGTAAGTATCTGTAAGCCTCAGTTCGAGCTAAATGGTATTTGGTCTGTATATACTCAAATGTTGCCAGTTTACCTTTCACCCACATGTCGCCCACCACCGAGATCCCAATCATGTGCCACTTGTCAAATCCCGGGCAAGGATAAAGTTGGCCTAACATGTCAGGTTCCCAGAGTGGGGTGGCCTAGGTGAGCGTGTTGCCCCAGCCCCATTTCCTGTTAACTCCATGCCAGATCTCGACTTTGCGAGCCGTGGGTCCCGTAGGTGCTTAACTCTTATGTGGGTCCAAGGTGGGACCTGCCGGGATAAGTCAACATTTAACTTGCAATGCCACTAATTACATACTATGGTATTACTTGAAAATTAAATATTTCAATTGGGTATTAGTAAATTTTACCATCAGAGCACATTCGCTGAGCCATGAGCACTAGTGCCCCAGAGAGCAGAGAAACAAAATAGCAATACCAGTCAATAAAAAACAAATAAGGCTTATCACACAAGAGAATTTTTTTTTCCATTGGAGTTTTAGGCTTTCATGAAAACAAAGGCTGTTCTCACAATCTTGAGAAGGCAATTGGAGCAGAATTACCTGTTTATTAACTTGCTCCAACAATAAGGGAATTTGGTTAATAAACTATTGTGAGAAAGTGGCTCTATATATACTGTTCCCAAATAGGTACAGGGTATACAGAGTCCACAGTCCCCAGGAGGTTTGGCAGAGGCTAAAGTTAGATATAACCTTACTCTCTAAAGTGGTAGCTTGGTCGAGCAGTAAGGCAGAATCAGAGGACAGTGTAAAGCATTTGTTGCACACACTCAGTCAGCAAATGGTCTCACACACTCAATAACTGAACTCTAGGCCAATGGTTTATATATAAGAAAATATATGCTTGTTTTATTTTAGAACCAACAATAGGTATTCAAATATACTCTCTCAGAATGAGATGCTTTATATAAATACTTTTTCAATATGCAATTGGCTTTTGTAGAAAGTTACAAGTGGTTGCAATAGGCAACACAATTTTAAACACAATAATGCATTGAGTTCAATGGAAGTTTCAAGTTATTTGCAATAGATTACTTTTAGGATTACTTTTGTGATTCCAGGACTGGATACTAGATTCAGTCCTGGGACAGTACTGAGAAACAAGGTATAAAAGTCGACTTAGTTACTGTTATGATTTTTAGACAATATTTTGCTATTTTAAAAGTTGACACTTAGAAAATATTTCATAGAAAACCGTCAATGATTCCCTATGGAAGAAAATTCAAGTTGCAGGTATAGTATGTTCTCGTTACTTTTGTAATCCAGTACTGCGTGCCTAGACTCAGTAATAGGATTTAAAGTTTGCAGAAATCGACACTTAAACGAAATTTCACAGAAAAACAGTCAATGGTTTCCTATGGAAGAAAATTGGGTTACTGGTAAGTACGGTTGTAAATATTTTTCAGTCATTGCTGGGCACCAAGATCCAGCACTGGGAGCTCACCCAATAGCAGGTGAGTATTTTCGTTTTCGTTACTCGGCTGACAGAGCTCACAGAGACGGCATGCCTTTGAAGCTTCCCCCTGCCCATCCTGGGGGAGGAGATCTAGCACCTCGAACAAGATGTGCATTGTTGCAGGCCCAGGAAAGCAGGGGCTGTCCTACCCAGGGGTCCAGCAACATGTCTGCTGTGTGACAGCCTAGGCAGCCTCTCAGACCAGAAACGGATTGTAGGTTAGGTTTCAGGGGGCATCTCTAAGATGCCCTCTGAGGTGCTTGGTACATTAAATCCCACACTGGCATCAGTGTGGGTTTAATGTGCTGAGAAGTTTGATACCAAACTTCTCAGTCTTCAGTGTTGCCATTATGGTGTGAAGTTAGTGTTTGACGAGCTCTCAGCACCATGTACTCTTAAATGGCGGCACTGTACTTACAGTGCCCAGGAATGGACCTGGGTACTGTAGGGGCACAGGGCTCCTGCTCCTGTGCCCACACCACTGGCATAGGGCACCCAGCTAGAGGGGTGGCTGTTGTATGCCAGGGCAGTGTAGGTGGTGGGCATGGCACACAGGGATGTGTGCCATGTCGACTCTTTGTTTTGTCCTGTACCCAGACACTCAGCCTGCAAGGGCAGTGTGTGTGTGTGTGTGTGTTAGGGTACAGGGCCTCTAAGGGTGGCACAATGAGGGCTGCAGCCCTTAGAGGCCTTCCCTGGTCACAAGGCCCAGGGTACCTAGGGTACCATTTACCAGGGGCTGACATTTGGCCAGGGATTGCCAATTTGGGTTTTAGGTTTTTAGGGAAGGAACATAGGCCCTGGGCACCTGATTGGCAGGAGTCCAGGGCACACTCAGTCAAAGTACATTCAGCAATTCAGCAAAAAGTGGGGGCATACCATGCAAGAAAGATGGCACTTTCTCACAACTATTCTCAAGTCTACGAGGCCTTTTCATAAAACACAGGAGTAGTGGGTCATGGTGAGGGAAGTTGCAAATATCACTTTCTCTGGAAATAACTTTTTTCTAGTAAATTACCATTTATTTAAGCTCAGGCTAGATTCTGGTTACTACACACAGACAACACTTAACCCCGACAAGACATTACAAATTAGGCCTGATCTGATCTTTTAAGTGCTGGAATAGCCTGGAGATAAGAGACTTCACACATATAATCTGCTGTAAATGTGTCAATCCTTCACAGCAATGTATTGGGTTGTACGCTAAAGATATTTTTGCAATACACCACACCTTGATCGGTCTTGGTCCTATTGAAGCATTAGACATCCTTACCATAATGACAGGTCGCAAACTGATTTGTTCCCAATAGCATCACAGTGGTTCTGAGTGAGGTCTACTCAGATCACAGTTTACACATGGTGGTCATGGTTATGGTTTACAACTAGTGCTGTTAATATCACTTTGAAACAACTGGATGTCATTTCTCTAAAGTGGGCCTTATGGGACAAGCCTGATAAATATTAACAGATGGTCCAACCTTCATGACGTCCCGACTTTTTATCACAGATTTGTCACCTCTAGAATGACATGTCTGTGTATGGTTGCATTTATGGCACTGTCAGTGCATAATCAGTGTTCAATTCCTGCGGCATTGCTGCTCCTTTGGCTAGGAGTCAATCTTTTTCCTTAACCTTTGCTTTTACTCTATCTTTTCTTTACAATATGCATTTCTCTTGATACTTGCCATCCTGCAAATTGTTTTAATTTTATATGCACTCATGGATCGGCATGCGGACGTTATATTTCTTTTATTTCTTTAAATCGTTTTTTCCATGATTTGGACAATTCTGATAATGATATTGATCTTGCTTTATAAGATGCTAATGGATATACACATTTTTGTTTTTTTAAAGTTGCTTCCAAGATCAATGGTAACCAAGTATTTGTAGGTTTATTTTCATACTTACCTTGCACAAATAAATATGATATTTAAAACAAAAAAGCGGTCACCTATGCACACAGTGAAGCCGGCACCTGTGCTCATAGACCAACAGCCTACCATGAACCCATATGCAGATCTGTTTATGCACAGTTATGTTTATACACACAGTGTTAGACCTAATGCTTGTATAGACAGGAGGCAGAGATAGATGGACAAACGTGAATGTAGAGTTCTGGCAAGTTTGCTTGTACTTCAGTTTGCAAACAGGTTTTCAAGTTTCCACTGTTGATACAAAATATACACTAGTGTTTTATGCCGACAATGTCACTTACTTTTAGTTTTGCTGCTAGAAAAGAAAGTGCATGCATTTAGCAATACTGCAGATGACTATGCATATCTGTTACATTCTTAGTAATTATCACTCAGCTCCGTTTTCAATCACTCCACTGTCCTGTGATTTTGATTCCTTGAATACAGAAGGTCCCCAAACAAACAATCTTTTAAAAGGACCACGGGGTATTTATCTTGCTAAGTCATACTGAAAAGAATGATTTATTACGCTCAGACAGACTGGGATATACGTTACATGGGCTATTACTAAAAATGCCTTGCTTGTAAATTGTTTACAGTTGGTCCTTCATTTGTAACCATACCACCACTGCCACATTATTTCTGTCCAAAAACTAAACTAATTTCCAGAAACATGACTGCACCATATCTTTCACTTAGCCAATTGCAAATACAGCAAGTACACACCACGCATCCAAGTCTTATTCTTGCATCATGAAACGACGTGGCATAAATGAATACCACTGACAGCACTGATTGGGCCACACACAAAAAAAATACTTGGAAAAATATTGTCTCATCCAAGCTTGTAGGCCAAAATCAGAAGCTAATGTTGTGAAACAATCTCTTATGAGGTTTAAAGAAGAAAAATAGCTACGAGAGTCATGTCTTTACAGACCATGACACGCATTTCTGTAAAAAAAAAAAAAAAACATTGAACAATAAATCATCGACATGATGTCAAGCATACGTTGAGACCTCATGCAGAATAACAATACATTTTACACTTAACACATCACAATGATATAACTTAACCCTGCTACCAACAAGTTGATAAACGACAAAATGTTAAACTTACCATGCATTATAATGCCTAGGATTAACACGGATTGCATTTCTAAAACAAGCTAAGGCCTTATCAAGCTCCTCCGTTAATACAAATTCATGCCCCAGCAGAGTGAAGGCATAGGCATAACTCGGATCCACTTGAATGGCCCTCTGGAAAAACTTTATTGCGATGTCATGTTCTCGTTGCAAACTGAAACAATTTCCAGACGCGCACCAAGCCTGGCAAAAACAAAATTGTAATTTGTTTAGCTTAAAAGTAAGGCTTCCAGTTTTATGATATTTCATTTAAGACTTGTCTGCATTGTGTTATGGAATATGCCACTTACCAGTATGCATCTGTTCTTGGCATGTAGAGCTGCAGATCTATACACTGTGCATAGATCGCCATCTGGTGTTGGGCCCGGATGATTGCAGTTTGTTTTTCCTCTTGGAAAGTCTTTGGAAGTCACGAAGTTGGTGACTCCTCCCTTGGTTCGTATTGCACATGGGCTTCGGCTCCATCCTCTAGCTTGTTGCTTAGTTTGCACATCTACACAGTAATGTTTTGTGAAAGTGTGCGGTGTTGAACATGTTGCTGCTTTGCAGATGTCATCTAGTGGTATGTTTCCTAGAAAAGCCATAGAAGCCCCTATCTTCCTTGTAGAGTGGGCTTTAGGGGGAACAGATAGCGTTAGTTTTGCTTTGTGGTAGCAAATCTGTATGCATTTTACAATCCACCTATCTATCCCTGTTTTAGAAATAGGGTTGCCTTTATGTGGTGGAGAGAAAGAGACAAATAGCTGTTTGGTTTTTCTGAAACGTTGTTTTCTTTGGATGTAGTAAAGTAAGGCCCTTTTAACATCCAGTGTGTGTAAAGCCCTTTCCGCAACGGTTTGCAGTTGTGAGAAAAAGACTGGTAATTCTACCGACTGGTTTAGATGGAAGGGAGAAATGACTGGGTAGAAATTTTGGGTTGGTGCTGAGTACAACCTTGTTCTGATGCATTTGAAGAAAAGGTTCCTGTATGGTGAGCGCTTGTATTTCACTAACCCTTCTAAGGGAAGTGATGGCCACTAGGAATGCTGTTTTCCATGTGAGAAAATGCAGCTCACATTTATGTAATGGTTCGAAAGGGGGTCCCATTAGCCTTGTGAGAACTATATTCAAGTTCCAGACAAATGAGGGTGGTACCCTGGGTGGAATTACTCTTTTGAGGCCTTCCATAAAGGCTTTGATGGCAGGCACCCTGAAAAGTGATAGGTGCTGCCTGTTCTGTAAGTAGGCAGCAATTGCTGCGAGGTGTAACCGAATGGATGTATATGCTAGGTTACACCTTTGTAGATGGAGCAAGTAACATATGATGTGCTGTATGGACGCATTTAGAGGATTGATTGTGTTGTTGTGGCAGTAAACAACAAATCTTTTCCACTTTGCAGCATAGCATGCCCTAGTAGTAGGGCATCTGGCTTCCCTGATAATATTCATGCTATCAGGGGGAAGGTTAAGGTATCCGAATTCTAGGACCTCAGGAGCCAGATCGCAAGGTTGAGCTGTGCTGGGTCCGGGTGCCTGATCGCTCCATGGTTCTGGGTTAGGAGGCATGGTGAGAGGTGTATCTTTTGGTGTAGTACTACCGAGAGTTCCAGCAGTGTGGTGTACCACGGTTGTCTGGCCCATGTTGGAGCCACTAGGATCAGTGTTAGGGAATGCTGTTGTAGCTTTCGCACCACTAATGGAATTAGTGGGAGAGGTGGAAAAGCGTATGCAAATTTGTTTGACCAGTTCATCCACATCGCATTGCCTTTGGACAATGGGTGTGGATATCTGGCGGCGAAGCTTGGGCATTTTTTGTTTTCGTGGGTGGCGAATAGGTCTATGTGTGGATGCCCCCACTTCTGAAAGAACGGGTGAAGAACCTGTGGGTGAATTTCCCATTCGTGAATCTGTTGCGTTTGTCTGCTGAGCAGATCTGCCACGGTGTTTTGGACTCCTGGGACATGTTGGGCCAGGAGAAAGATTTTCTGTGGAATTGCCCATCTCCATATGCTCTGTGCTAATTGAGAGAGCTGTGGAGAGTGTGTGCCCCCCTGTTTTTGAATGTAGTACATGGCAGTCATGTTGTCTGTGCGAATGAGGACTGCCTTGCCTGAAATCTGCGTCTGGAAGGATTTTATGGCTAGGAAGATTGCCAGTAACTCCAAATGGTTGATGTGGAGTAACTTCTGTTGCGGTGTCCATGTCCCCTGTACTGTGAGGTGTAACAGATGAGCTCCCCAGCCGGAGAGCGATGCGTCTGTTGTCAGGATTATTTGTGGAACCGGGTCCAGGAACGGTCGACCTCTGGAAAGGTTTGTGGTGTTCCACCACTGCAGAGAGCGATGGGTGCGACCGTCTACCAACACCAGATCTGTCAGTTGCCCCTGGGCCTGGTTCCACTGGCACGCTAAACACTCTTGGAGTGGACGCATCTGGAGTCTTGCATGGGGCACTATGAAAATGCAAGAGGCCATCATCCCTATCAGTTGCATAAACACTCTTGCTGGGAGAGAGTGTTGAAATATGAATTTCTGACGCAGAGCCTGTATGTTTGCAATCCTGGCAGGATTGGGATAGGCTATGGCTTTTGAGGCGTCTATGGTAGCACCGAGGTATTGTTTTGTGTGTGATGGTACCAGGTGGGACTTTTTGTGGTTCACTGTGAAGCCTAGCTGGTGAAGCAGTTGGATTGTAGCGGCGGTGTGTTGCACACATTGTTCGTAGGACGTTGCTTTTATTAGCCAGTCGTCCAAGTATGGGAAGACGTGAATGTGCTGTCTTCTGAGGTGTGCAGCCACTACTGCTAGGCACTTGGTGAATACCCTTGGTGCTGTTACCCCGAACGGGAGCACCTTGAACTGGTAGTTTTGCCCGTCCTCCACAAATCTGAGGTACTTTCTGTGAGCCTGGTGTACTGGGATGTGAAAGTATGCGTCTTTCAAGTCCAGAGTGGTGAGGAAGTCGTTCTGGGAGAGGAGTGGAAGAACCTGTTGAAGGGTTACCATGTGAAAATGGTCTGAATGTATAAGTATTTAGAGGTCTGAGATCTAGGATAGGTCGTAGAGTCTCGTCTCTTTGGAATCAGAAAGTACAGGGAGTAGACCCCTAAATTTTGTTGATTGATGGGGACCTGCACTATCGCTTGTTTTTGCAGGAGGGAGATTACCTCCTGTTTTAGTAATGTAGCATGTTCTTGAGACATAGGGCGTTGCCTGGGTGGAATGTTTGGGGGGGGGGGGGGGGGGGGGGGGGTAGATGTTAATTCTAGGCAATACCCTGAATGAATAATTTGGGCCACCCATCTGTCTGAGGCGATTGTCTCCCAGACGTGAAGGAAATGTTGTATTCTGCCCCCGACCGGAGTGGAATGGCCTGGAGGGAGCAGGGGAAAGTCATTGGGTAGGTGGTGTGGCAGAGCGGGCGGTATTTGTCTTGCCTCTGCCTTTATTATTATTACCTCTGTATCCGCCTCTTTGATAACCCTTTGTGAAGGTAAATTGAGGAGGGGATTTGTAGGACGTGGATGCACTATCCGAGGAGTAGCCTCTGCCCGTGCCCCGAAAGGAAGAGCGGCGAAAGGAGCGCCTAGAGTGTGTGACTGTAGGGCTACCATGGATTTCGCCGTGTCAGTATCTTTTTTCATCTTCGAGCGCTTCATCAACTTTTGGGCCAAATAGATGATCTTGGTCGAATGGGTGGTTCAATATAGAGGCTTGTACCTCCGGTTTAAAACCTGAGACTCTGAGCCAGGCATGGCGACGGAGAAGGACACTGGTGTTTATGGCCCTGGAGGCTGTATCTGCTGCATCTAGGGCACAGCGTATAGAGGTACAAGTTATTGTTTTTCCCTCTTGGATCAGTTCATTAGCCCTATTCCTGTATTTTTCAGGGAGATGGTGCATGATGGTCTCTAACTCATCATAATGCGCCCTGTCGTATCTGGCCAATAGCATTTGCGTGTTGGCGATACGCCATATATTGGCGGCTTGTGACGCAGTGCGCTTCCCTGACGCGTCTAGGAGCTTGGACTCTTTGTCAGGTGGTGGTGCTTCGCCTGACACATGAGAACTTGAGCGCTTTCTAGCTGTAGATACCACTAGGGAATCCAATGGTGCAGGGCCTTTAATGTATGAAGGGTCTGTGGGGGCGGCTTTGTATTTTTTCTCTATACGGGAGTTTAGGACCCTGGCCCTGACTGGGTCTTTAAAAACCTCCGGTGCATGTTTGATTACTCCCTTTAACATAGGTAGAATGGCAGTAGACCGATGTGCATTATCGAAGGTGTCTAGGAGAAAATCTTCCTCCACTGGGTCAGTATGTAACTCCACCCCGTGGTAATGTGCCGCCCTTTGTAGTAGGTGATGAAAGCCTAAGGAATCTTCAGGTGGGGATGGCCTAGATGGGTAAAGGTCATCCTGTGGGACATCTGGGATGTCCGGATTGTTATAGTCGTCCCATGGGTCTGGAGATCCAGTAGGGGTGGGGTCTTGTGGCACATCTGCTGGATCATAATAAGGGTCTCCTAGATCATCTGGGACTGGAGACAAGGTTGGAGAACGATGAGGCAGGGGTGAAGAAGGTGGAGGTGGGGAGGGTGGAGGAGGTGGGGAATGCACTCTGAAAGGGGAGGTAGCAGTGCCCTTCCTCTTTGGAGGTGGAGCTGGTTTGTCCAAGTGTCCTTTTTTTGAAGACAGTGTCAAATGTCCAGTTTTTGAATCCTTGGTAAGTGTCTTTTGCAGAGGATCCGGTGTGAAAAGTTCTTGCGACACTGGTTGTTCGGTCGGCGCCAAAGTTTTCGGGGCCGACGGCTTTTTAGGTTTGTCTAAGCCGTGCTTCTTTGGGACCTCCGATTTTTTGGTCTGTGCCGAAGAAGGTTTCGGCACGGGAGTGTTGGTGCCGAGGGCCTTGTGATGTTTGGTCGGCACCGGAAGGGTAGGTTTCGACACCGAAGGCTTTGGTGCTGGGTTCGGTGTGGAGGTGGAGGCCGATCTTTTCTTCGGTGCCGAAGGGTGTTTTTCAGTACCGCTGGTAGGCTGGCTCGAGCCCAAGCTGCCGGAGGGCTTAATAGGCTTCTTTACCTGGCCCGAAGGTGGGGTGTGAGAAGCAGTATCCTTGGTCTTGCCTAGGCACGAATGCGAAAGTGTGACCGAAGCCGGGGTGATGTCCTCCACATCTGAGTCGTCGGCCTCGGAAGCACTGACAAGGTAGTCGTCCTCTTCTTCGATGTTCTGCTGTCCCGGAGCTTCGACGTCGTCCACTAAGATGTCGACTGGAGCGGAGGTCGAGGAGTGCGCCATGTTGCGTCTAGCCCGTCGATCTCGGATAGTCTTTTTAGATCGAAAAGACTTGCAGGCGGGACAGTCTCGGGCCTCGTGTTCAGGGGAGAGGCAGAGGTTGCACACCTCATGAAGATCGGTGTGGGGAAACTTGGACCCACATCGAGGGCACTTCTTGAAGGGAGTTCTTTCCATCAGCCAAGACCGGAGCCGGAATAGGCCCGAAGGCCGCAGTCGACGACCGGAATCGAAGAAGTGCCGAAGACAAGGTGATTAAGATGATTTATTATCTGAAGTCTCGATGAGCGAGGATTTTTGCGTCGATCGTTGAACTGGAAAAGTTCGGAACCAGAGCGCGAAGTATTACATCCGAGCCCGATGGCGGAAAAAACCAATCTGAGGATGGAGCCGAAGCCCATGCGCAATACGAACCAAAGGAGGAGTCACCAACCTCGTGACTTCCAAAGACTTTCCAAGAGGAAAAACAAACTGCAAACATCCAGGCCCAACACCAGATGGCGATCTATGCACAGTGTATAATCTGCAGCTCATATGCCTCGAACATTATGTTACTGTAATTTTCTTGGTATCTTTCCACATTTGATTTCCTTTAAAAAAAAAAAAAAAAAAAAAACAGAAGTTGCCTCTAACATCTTTTCGATATTCATTTAAAAATCTGACGCATACCCATGCTTAGATGTTCGCAGGCTTCTTATGTTACATTAAGAAGTCAACTTCAATACAACATATTTTAATAAAAAAATGTCATACATTTTAATGTCTATTTGATTTCTATAGCACTTCAATTTGATGGTATATAAAGGCAGTGAGCAGTTTAGTCCTCGTGAGAAAGTTGCTGAATTCGGAGCTACCTCATACAGGTGACTGGAAAGACAAATAATTCTGCTTATAGGGATGAGATGGTTCAAATAACCCACTTGAAAGATTATTAATATGCAGTCCCACGTAGGATCGCAAGCAGACTCAATCCAGAAGATCGCTTTTTCGATAAGCAAATGCATCTGAATGACCCGTATTTTCAGAGAAACTGGTAAGGGACAGATTATTAGCTAGGGATAGCCTTAAGGGGTTTGGAATTAATGTAGAACCACGCTATTTATTCGCAGCCCATATCATTTGGCCTTTTTGCAAAGATGCTGAACTATTATCCGAGCACAGCATTATGGGTAGTCTGTCCAATGTCACAAACAGAATATCTTTACTTATGTGCCAAATCCCAGAAAACAATTTTCAACCATATGTAAACAGAAGGGACATACCTGTAGGAGGCAAATTTCTCGACGGCAGTGTTCCTTTATAAGGTTAGGGGACTAAGAGGTGACTTGCAATATCCTTATCATATACAGCAGGGGGTACTTTATCCCTTATAATTCATGGTCACATCATCTTTCCCACAAACTACTTAAACCCTTGGTGTGTAGCTCTTCCATATAAAGAAAGCATGTTTGCATACATAAAATAAGCAAGAAGAATCTCTGGTGTAAAAAAGCGGTTAGATATTTGTTGCAAAAACATCTGTTTAGTACAAGTGTTCTTCTTTAAATGGCTGATGTAATCATTTAATTGTGATGGACTACTTGTACTCATTCTCAGAGCAGCCCGCCCCAATGGTGCAGAGGACAAGACCAATTCGTCCTTAGCACTCAAGAGGTCAATTATGCTCCGTGGCTAGATCTGCCTTTCACCTTGGCTGCTAGCTATGACAGTAGGCACTGTGAAATTAGAACTCAACTTCAATAAGTTCTTACAAGTGAGTGACAATGTAATTTCTTTATAATAGGCGACTAGGTGTGTCACAAGCACTGAACTGTAACAACCTCCTATAGAACACCTTAACAGAACCCTGTACAGAGCAAAGGCTATACATACATTTTGATATCCATGTGCTCAATAGCAGTCACAACCAAGACCTCCAAATCACCATGTTATACCAGCACACACTAAGACCCACCTACGAACATACACCAAACACTGCTCAAATATGCAATTATCTGGCTATTAAAGCATCTAACAATCCTGGGAACTATCAAATACTTGAAACAAAACACAAACCAGAAGTCAACGCAAAAAGCCTTCAGATATTTCAAGGACGTTGACAAGCACAAACTCATCTATTCTTGTCAACTCCACCCCAACGTCCAATGCCAACTATCTTTTAAACAACTAACGCATTTCTGGAAACCAATGTTGACACCCCAGTTCCAACTAAAATATGGAAGCACAAGTCAAACCCATTAACACTTCTCTAAGACTTCTATAACAACACATTTTCCATAAGCAGGCTGGAGGAACAAAAAAGAAAACAATCATAATCCCAGGTGACCATGCACTACTAAAGACCCCGCAGGCAACATAAAGACAACTTATCACACAAGCGATATTGGTACTACACCAATTCCATCAATGAAGGGAGACAATAAAAGCATAACTCTGAAAGAAAAAGGTGTTCATCAAACCCACACCCAACCCTACAATCCAACACTCCACAGGCAAGCGTATTCATCAACTGCTTCTTCAGTGAAAAGATATAAAAGGTAGAACATCAACAACAGCACATTGAAAGCCGCCCTAAGACGATAAGACCATATGATCCAGACCACCAAAGGCACTGCTCTGGTGGACAGCATCAATGCAAGCACCAACAGAAGCAAAGCAATCTTCATCATTGTGAAGGATTTTACCTGACCAACTCTAACACCCTCTCACAGGACCGACGCAACTATCTCAATTCTTCAGTAACAAAATCACTGCCACAGCAACTTCAACCCACAAACAAACCCAACAAACCTAGCCAAGCATCTCCCATTCTTTTCCAAAGATCCAAAACTAACCACATGGTCAGTCATAACCCCAGAAGAAACGGTCACAACCATCTACTTAAGGGGGCCCCCATCAGACCCCTACCCCAACCTCGCCAACTCCAAAGGACTGTAACCTATCAGCGCCACACACACATTCTGAACTCCTCCACCTCTTGTGTAACCTTTGCGGAGCTTGGAAACTAACAACTTTGGTGAAGAAACCCTCAGCGACCCCTCTATGCTTGTCAACAGACCGATCTCCCTGCCACCAGTCTTGGCCAAGATCTTTGAGAATCATCAACAGATGCCTCACTGAATACCTCAAAGGCCAAAAACTCAACATCACTCAGTTGGTTTTAAGACCCAACCACAGCACGGGAACTGCCTTCATCACAGCCAGAGATGACATCCACATGAAATTAAATGAAATTCAGCGCTCTTAACCCACAGGTATCAAGCCATGACTGGCACTCATCCTGCTGGATCTCTATGCAGTGTTTGACACAGCCTCCTACCCCATCCTCAAACACCTACACAACATAGGAATCCAAGGACACGTACTCTGATGGATCTACTCTTTCCTTACTGGAAGGACCCAGTCAGCCTGGCACTGTACACATCTGACGCCTGTGACGTCATCTGCAGAGTTCAGCAAGGATTCTTCCTTAGCTCGACCCTCTTCCATTCATACATAATTCCTCCAGAAGCACCCACTCTTACAATATCAATGACCTCTCTTACACCAACACAGACAAGACGCCCAGTACCCGGATCAAGTTCAATGCCTGTATGAATTAAATCACCCACTGAATGAAGACCAACTGTCTCAAGCTGAACACCTACAACACTGAAATTGTGATCTTCCAGAAGAGTACTTCATCGTAGACTCTACCTTGTGGCCAATACTGCTAGGACAAACACCCACCCTCACCCTCCCACGCCAAGAACCCAAGGATCGTCATCGACGACAAACTCAACATGCAGTGGCGGCTGGGAAGGAACTGTGGCGGGGGAAGAATTTTTTTTTTTTTTTAAAGAAAAAACTTACCTGCTGGTCGCCGGCACCTCTCAGAAGCCTGAACCAGGAAGCACCCATGCTCCCAGACTACCCTGACCAATCACTATTCTGCCTTACAGCTGCGTTGTGATTGGTCTGAGCGCCGGGGTCATGCTCTGAGGGGGACTGGGAGCCTGGGTATGTTGTCCACCCAGGCTGTACAATACAGTTGGTGGAGAACATGCAGAGTGCACACGACGGTTTGGCCGGCCCGAGGCTGACCGCCAAACCATCATGCGCACTTAAGGTGCAGCAACCACTCCCTCTGGGTCAAGGGAACCCAGCCCTGCCCCGCCCTTACCTAACCAGGCTACAACTTCAATGCTAAAAATAAATTGATAAGACCTGTCTTTTCGCTATTTCAAGATAGTTCATGGGAATGTGGTAGGGAAATCTTTGAGTTTTTTAAGGGGAAAGAAGAACGGTCTGGAATGCTGTGCTGCAGGCCTAAAGCCACAGATGGGCAAATTTGCTGGCTGAACTGAGCACAAAATAGAAAATAGAGACTGGAGGTCCTGGTCTGGCACACACTGCACAGTATTCTAAAAACATCTTACATTTACAAGATATGAAAGAAACTTTAAGAAACTCGTAGGTTAGCGCCTTGATGCAGAGTAGGTTTAGCTGAGCAACAAGGGGAGGTATTTTTAAAAACCAAATATGTTGACATTTTTCTCATTTTTTGTTTGATTTCAGTTATTGTTTTAACAAACAAGTTACTTACATTAGCTAACTAATTTTCTGGTAGAGACTAACTAACCACAGATTCTCACATTAGAATATTCCCCAGGTGTTTGCCTGGATCCAGAAAATCTTGATTAGCACCTCTGCGGGCCAGTAGGTGTCGGAGATCAGTTCCACGCTGGCCATATTAGAAGTGACATTGTGATGCCCATATAAAAGACTGGCGCACTAACAGTTTCCTGAGTGACTTTTTTCATGCCAAAATTGCAGAGCCACATAAAAACAAATATGTGACCAGTGTCTAGATTATAATGGAATCTTTTGGGGGAAGAGCAGATTTCACAGAGGAAGATGGTAAGGTAGGTGAGGAATCTGCAGTTAGAGTCTGTCACAGAAAAAGCATTACCAAAGTTAAGTAACATGTTCTTCTAATGAGACTTTTAACCCCAGATTCCTCACCGAAGATACCAGGAGGTGGGTCTGCAAACTGGCTCAAAGTAAAAAGTCCTGGAGGACGAAACAGGCAAAATGCCCACCACGAAGGATCTGACTGTCAGAACAGTAGTGCTTTGTAAAAGTCTGGACTGACGCCCACGTAGCGACTTGGCAGATGTCCAAGTTATGTGCCCTGTGTGCCAATGCAGTAGCAGTATTTAGCCCTGGTGGAATTGGTCTGCAAGTCCTCAGGAGGCTGTTTTTTACCTAGTGAATAGCGCATCTAAATACATAGTACAAGTCATCGAGAGAAGTTAGGCTTCTGCACAGCCTTTCCTTTTTTTTGCTCCAATGAACTCGAAGAGCTGATTGTCCAACCGATGGTCAATGGTGCAATCCATCTAAACCGAAAGAGCTATTTTCGGGTCCTGGTAATGGAGTCGCTCCCCTTCCTTGGAGGGATGAGGACGGTCGAAAAAGATAGGCAGAGTGATACTTTGGCCAACATGGAGGGAGAAGGGGGAGTGGGACAACCCTTGGAAGGAAGGAGGCACGCGTCCAAGAGACCAGTTTGTCAGGGAAAAGGCTGGTGTTAAGGAGGGAAAGCTCAGAGCTTGCAGCTCGCTGACCCTCCTAAGTGAAGTAATGGCCACTAAGAAGACAGTTTTAAGAGTCGTAGAGGATAGCTGTGTACTGGCTCGAAGGAGGAAGACATCAGAAACGTGAGGACCAGATTAAAGTCCCAAAGGGGCATCTCAAATGTGGTAGGAGGAAACAAGTCACAACAGGTGATTTGAACAGGGAAGGTTCGATTGGCAACTCCAGTAAAGTCAAAACAGCTGACAAGTAACCCTTAACAGTGCCCAGGACAAAGTCTTGCATGGCTAAATATAAAACAGCAACACCTCCAACAGTGGTGCAGAAAGGAGGTCCACATGACATGAAGAGCACTAGGCCACAAACCTATCTCAACAACAAGTGTATACTAGTTTGGTGGAGGGACACCTGGATGCCAGGAAGATTCAGAATCAGGTCCCTGCTTTGCGGTAGCAGGATATCCCCCCGAAAAGGCAGCTTGATTGGAGGATGCTCGGGATCAGGAGTTCTTGATACCATATTCTCTATGGCCAGTCTGGAGCTACCAGGATGATTTGAACTTGGTCAGTCCTGCTGTACTTGAGGCAGGAGTGGTGCCGGCAGAAAGGAGTACAGGAGTCCCAGAGTTTCCACTCTAAATGAAAAAAGTCTCCAAGCAAGAGTCACTTTATAAACACAGTAGTGCTGACATAGTGCTTTCTCTGCAGTGGCATATCGAGCCATGAATCTCCCCATTCTTGGAAGAGACCTCACATTGCCTTTAAGTGTAGTTGCCATTCGAGACCCGCACAGCATCGATGGCTAAGTTTGTCTGTCCTGGAGTTAAAGGTGCTGTACCACCAGGACAATGTCCTGGCACTTCAGCCAAGTCCAGAGGCGCAGAGCCTCCTGACACAAGTTCCACGACGTTATCCTTTCCAGTTTGTTGCAATACCACATGGCAGTGGCGCTGTCCATAAACATCTGAACTTCCTCTGATGGCTGGATGGAAGAAAGGCTTTGAAAACCATGCGGATCGCGCTCAGCTACAGAAGATTGATATGAAGCTGATCTCGCCGGAGACCATAGTCCTATGACCTCTACTTCTCCCAGATGGCTGGCGCATCCAGAAGTGATGCATTGGTCTCCACTCCACTGACCGCACTGGGTGGGAAAGAGAGAGGGGTCTGCCACTGATCTAATGACGGTTCGTCTGCCACCACTGCAGATCCTTTGCATTCCCTTTTAAAATCTGGATGAGATCGGAGAGGTCTCCTGGTGCTGCACCCATTGGAAATTAAAATCTCACTGCAGAGCACGCATATGCCATCTGGCATACTTTACCAGCAGGATGCGATCGGACCCAGCAGCCTCACAGTCACTAATGAAAATCCAGGACTGAGGCTGAAACATCGGGATCATATCCCGAATATCCTGGACTCTTCACCCCAAAGGATAGGTGCAGACCTGCACTGTATCTAGAATAGCTCTGATGAAATATAACATCTGAGTCAAGTGTGACTTCGGTATGTTGATACTGAACCCCAGCCACAGCTAAAGGTTCGCTGTAGTCTGAAGGTGGGTGACGAATGCCTGTCTTGCGCTCTCTGGTCCAGGGGGGGGGGGGGAACAACAACTACCAGCCTGCTACCTGCTGCGCCACACGGCCGCCACATCACTCACCAGCGCCAGGAGGCGCTTGAAGAACTCCCACAGCGCGGGATCGACGCGGGCGAAGCCCGGGCCAAGGATGGGCACGTCTGCGCCCGTCCATGGCCGGGCTGGGCCAGGACTCTTGATTGTGTTCCTGAACTTTGGGTTTTCTGTGATTGAGGCCTTACTAAGGATAAAGACTCCAATAAGTAAGGTAAGGAGATGGGGAAACGTAAAACCCCCATGCCCTCCACGAAAGATCGCCCCTTGACTTCTTCGATTACAAATTTTCGAACAGCAGCAATGGGGGCAATCTCAAGTGAAAGAGTCCGTGCAGGATCGACTGGGGACAACACAAAGGGCCCTCGAAAATAGTACCCCAGTAGATTCCGAGTGTGACCAAAATACAGTTTATAGGATTCCTGATTTGGATATAGACGTGCATGGGAGCTTAGCCAACACCAGTGCCACTCAACAAGGGGGTGACTCAGACACGCTTTGCCCTCCTCCATTGAAGAAACCTAAAGCATCTGTAAAAACCAAGAAAAATGTTCAAATGTCGGCAACAAGAAAAAAAACTGTGGAACATCCCCCAAAGATAATCCCGGGACACCTTGTTCCAAACATATATACAGACTGTAAGAACACTGGGTCAGCAGGGGATGCTATGTTGTGCACACATATGGTTAGCATTATAGAGGCCGCCATTAAATTGCTCATTGATCCACTTGTGGGTGTTCTAAATAGCATTGATGTATCGTTAAAAATGTTAATTGGGTCAAGTGTTACAAAGATAACTCTCGGGATAGAGTGTCATAATTCCCAATGACAACCTGGCCGTAAACTCTGCAGGTTGTCCTCCTGTGCTGCCACTTACATCGGGCAGTATTACAAATACTACAAACACTATGTAGGCAACAAAGCTACCAGTAAATCGGTCAGAGAATGGTCATTTGGTTACGACTGGCACAACTTGTTGAACAACTGGCCAAAGGGATAATGGTTGTGAAAATGGCAGGCCTAATTTTTCAGGTAGATACCGTACCCATCACCTTAAAAATTGTAAGAATAATGAGAGAGTGCTCCATCTCCCTCCAGACGCTAGCCTTTGTCATTCCAAAAAATGTCCCTCCCTCTCTACCTAATGTGGAAGAAGACTGGAATCAGCTTAAAAATAAAACAGTACATTGGATGACAAAAGCTATTGACTGGACAAAGGAGTGAAGATCTGCATGACAACATAATGTTGAGTGTGTCTCCTGGGTGGGATCGCAGAGAAAAGTGGAATTGGGGGATTGCATTGTGGTAAATTTCAAGAACAGGTTTTTAGTACATCGGCTAATGGATAGCCTTATTTGGAGCTCTAACGTAAGGGGTTCCATCAAAGCAGCTCCACTTGGGTATTTTTAGAAGCCACTGCCCAACATAAGATCTAGCCTTTCAACCACATCTTCCAATATGCAGTCACTGTTTGCGATCCCAGTCTAACTGTTTTTCCTCACTAGATCGTGTAGATTGACTGGCCTTACAGTCTCTGGGTGCGTCCAACGACACACAGTCTGACTTAGACAGTCCTTTGCACTGGTTAATGAATTGTCCATTGCTTGTTAAACATATAACACAAGAAGGGCTATCTATAAATCTTGAGCAGGGAATAGATAATCAACCTCTGTCCCTCACGCCCAGAATTGCCAAAACCATTTCTTTGTCAATTTTAGAGACAAAGTCAGTTTCACCTGATGTATCTGCCCCTGTTGAGTTGGATGCACAAGCACCGACTGATCGGGTGGCTTGGGAGGGTCCAGCCTCAGCTCTAAGCAGCGCTGAGAGGGCGCAAATGATTCAGAACACTGACAACTCATGGAAGCCTTTTTTGGAATATTGCAGGGCTGCGGAATAAATTAGAGATAGAGGAATGGGTTAGCTTTATTGAAAAATATAACAGTTTGTTTTCAGGAGACTGGGATGCGTGACATTGCATATTTAAATGGGTTTTACTCCATCCACACACCAGCAACAGTATCCTTAGGAGGACACAATAAAGGAGGGCTTCTAACCCTGGTCTCAACCACTTTAAATAGGAAACGGGGAAAAATTTGCTAGGATTCCCCGCACTTTCAAATTATTAACATTTTATATATGAAAAATCTGACTGGTTGTTGTAAATTTTTACCATAACAATTTTAACATGTTAGATACCCGTATTGCCCAAGAATTGGAATCCACATTATCTAGGCATATTGAGGAGATAACTATGGACTTTGTTCTACTTTGGGGAGGTGACTACAACTGTAAGATATGCTCCCATTCTAAACGCTCTGCATGTCATTTATTTAAAGGGGACTATGATGGTGGTCACCATTTCGATCATAACCCATGTGGGAATATATTTAATTCCCTTTTGTTAAAATACTCTCTCTTTAGGACTATTGATCTCCTAGAAGACGTGGGCTCTGATTTGGTAACATATGTAGGGAGAGGCCAAGGCACTCTGATTTTATTGTTTTATCTTATTATTTTAACTTGCATTCTGTTATTTTTAATATACACAAAAATGGACTAAGTGATCATTATCCTTTATCACTAGATTTGGTGAACATACTTGATGACAACCATGATCATGCCAGAATACCCCCTTTGAATATAGTTAGAAATGAGGGGTTAATTTGGAAATTGTCGGCTATAAATCCTAACCTTGTCCTTAAGCAGATCATAGAAGTCAATCTAAGAGAACTTTTAGATTTCCTAGTTGAGGATATAAGTTTGGAGTCCATTGTAACATCTTTTTTGGCAATAACTGAGACTACGAATGAGATATTAACTAGGAAGCAAGGTGCTAGACCACAGAATACCAAACGGTGGTTTAACAGTAATTGCACCTTTCATCACAGTAAATTAATTATAGCCTTAAAAGAAAAACACCGAGATACTATGAAGATAAAAAAACGGACGCCATAATTATAAATATGCATTGGAGAAACGCAAGACCGAGCTCAGGCAAGAAGCTTGGGGTCAGGTTCACGTGGCATGTCAAAACAGACTCCAGACTTTTCTGGCGCACTGTAAATCAGGAGTATTTTCATGGTTCTACCAATGAAAATACTGATGTAACAATTATGCCTGAGGACTTGGTAGACCATTAGTTACAATAATTCTGATGTTAGGTCTACTTATCAATCTGGGGATATTTCTCTGGCACCGCCGTCAATGGAAGAGGTGGATAGAGCCGTTTCCCAGACAGTTAAGAATAAGGCCTCTGGACAGGATGGCATGCCAGCAGACCTGTTTTTAGCCAATATTCCCCTCTGGTTGCCACTCCGGACTAATTTACTGAGATGCTATGCGGCTTATGGTTCCCCAGATTCCTGGAGAACAGTGATAATAGTCCCCATCTTCAAAAAGGGTAATAGGTCGGACCCTAAATGTTACTGCCCCATATCACTGATTAATTGCACATGTAAAATCATGGGACGCGTAATATTAGAGAGGCTAGAGACTTGGGCAGTTGAGACAGGGAAATTCTCAGATGTCCAATATGGGTTCAGGAGAGGCATTGCCACTGTTGAACAGTGTCTGAACCTGCACCTGGTCATCGGCAAATACACCTTAGCCAGGCCGTGAACCCTTTATTTGGGTTTCATGGACCGGACGTCTGCCTTTGATTGGGTGCAGAGGGGGGAGACTCTAGGAGAAGATGCTCTCTATGGGTCGATTGTCCACTTCTTGGCAGCAATGCACCAGGATGTAACGGGTAGAATGCGGTTTGGTGTCAATGGCGAGGTCACTGCCCCAATAAAGATGGATCGTGGGGTCCGTCAGGGTTGTGTCCTCGCCCCTTTTTTATTTTGCCTCTACATTAACGACTTGGAAAACAATTTGGTTAATGGGAATATGGATGCACCCCAGATAGGCTATAGACCCCTCCCAGCACTTCTATTTGCTGAGAATTGTGTTTTAATGTACAGATCTGGGGTGGGGTTTCAGAGGCTTTTAAATAGTTAATGGTTTTATGAGTCATCTTGGCCTGAAAACAAATGTTAAATCCCATGTTATGGTGGTGGGCAAATCTCCCACGAACACAAAAACATGCTTTATTAATAATGATAAATGACTTTGTGTACCCTACTTTTCTTACCTGGGCATTCTTTTTAACCCAAAAAATTCATGGTGCCACTTAGTGGAGGCATGAATTGGAGGTTTCAATCGTAACGTCGAGGCCATGTTTAGGTTCACAAAACAAATTAGGCTCCCGGCCTATAAAAGTCATAATAGATGTATACAAGGCTCGCACGTGCGGCATCACCTTGTATAGCGCTGGTGTTTGGGGTTCTGTAACACTGCGGGTATGCAGAAAGTTGAAAATATGTTTTTGAAACGGTTAACGGTGCCTAAAAGTACTGCGGTTACTATTTGTCATAATGAATTAGGTGTAACCCCATTATCTTTTCGTCTTCAGTTATTACCACTTCTGTTATGGGGCAGCATTTGAGTGAAAGAAGAGACTGTCCTAAATCGGGCTATAATCACTGACAGTTTAACATTGGGACTGTGTCAAGAAAATGACCTGGATTATGTATATACATGAGTTACTGGGGGAACCTGGGGATCTCAGACTGTATTGACGCTCCCGGTAACAGACAAAATTCCAAGAGTTAAACTGAAAAGAATGTTTATGACATATAGCTATGAAGTCAGATCATTTAGAATATAGTAAGAAAAGAGTTGTCGAACACTCGTTGTTGGTTTGTGCCTTAGGTAGTGAACCCTATCTCTCTTTCTCTCTTTCTATTTTAATCAACTTAAGATGTTTTATCTTTTACGATTCAGCAAGTATTTATTGGTCTCCTATCCGCGTGACACACATTGTGACGCAAAGCTGGATTTGTGTCCTTGTGACAGAATCAGCATAGAGCACTTTACGTTTTATGTTTTTCTGTGGGCTCTATACTACTCCTAGACGTGCTTTTTTAAAACCACTGTTGAGATTTTTAAATATAAGAAAGTGCAGGGCTGCGTTACAATATTTGCTCCTTTTGAAAGATGAGTTTATCTGTTTAATGATTTATAAATACATTCCCAACGTGGTTCGGCTTCGGAACATGGTTGGTAAATGATTTTATATTGCTCAACATGATATTTATGACATAAACGTGATTGTTTTAAATTGTATGAAATGTTTTTATTATGTTATCTTTTATGGTTGATTTGCAGCCGAATAAAGATTTGTTGATACTGAATGCCTGGGACAAGTCCGCCTTCAGCAGCCAGTCATCAAGGTTGGTGATGAATGGAACCCCCAACCTTGAAGATGAGCTGCAACCACCACCATCACTTTTGAGAACACGAGGGGTGCTGCTAAGGCCAAACGCGAGGCACAGTGAACTGAAAATGCTTGTGGCCCACTGTGTACACAGGTAAGGCCTGTAGACTCGCAAAAAGGGCATGTGAAAATAAGCATCCATTAAATCCAATTCTACCATGCATCTCCAGGGTCCACGGCGGAACAGACCCTAGCCAGTGTGAACAGTTTAATTTCTCTTTCTGCAGAAAGGCATTGAAAGGACACAGCACTAGTACAGGATGAAGTCATCAGTTTATTCGGCACCAGAAAGTAGCGGTAACCGCAACCACCTCCCATTTCTGGCACAGGCTTGCTTACAATGACTTCTTTGGCCAGAAGAGCCGGCACAGCCTGACTGAGCAAAGAGTTGATTATCTGTCAGACATTCAAGGAAAGTAGCAAAGGCAGAGGGATTTCCACAGTTGGGAGGGTGTCCCCTTCTGAACATTTTGAAGTACCAAATAATTGCAGACTACCGAGGCAGGCAGTGCCTAATTCTGCCACCAACAGGATGGCTGTGCTGGATGGACGGTGTACTAAAGAGGTTTAGCAGCTGTGGCTTCCGTAGGGGTGGGGGACTGGACAGCTCACTAGGCCTGGCTCCTGAGTTTTTATGGGATCAGCAGTCCCATCCACGAAAGGACTGAGCAGGGTGTTATATGGTGGGTACAGCAGTCGCCCACAAGTGCCCCAACCATGTCCATAGTAGGGGAGAAAGCACTGCTGTTGAAACTGGCCAGATAGAGAAAGACCGAGAAATCTGGTGGTAACCCAGCTCTCTCAAAAGCACTCTAGCTCACCCTTGGCCTTTTTGCAAAATAGGTGGGATTTGTCAAATTGCATGTCAATCAGCAATGTTTGGACATCCCTCAAGAACCCAGTGGAGCACAACCAGTCATGGCAAATCCCTGTCACCACGGAAGCCATGGCTCTGCCTAGGAAGTCAGTTTTGTCAAGCCAGCACCTGATGCGGAACTTTGCTGCATCCTGGCCATCCCAAGGGCTTTAGTGGAGGATGGTGCAGCCCCCTCCTTGGGAAGCAGCACTGCGAGTGAGTCCCACAATGCATGGGAGTAATGGCCATAGAGGAATGCACTGTTTATCGATCGCAAGACAAGGCCGGTGGAAGAAAGAAAATAAGTTTCCCAAATGTGTCGAGCCTCTGAGTCCCTGTCCTGCCATTTTCAGGCTGGAAGAGTAGCTGAACTGCTGGCCCAACTTTGTCATTTAAAATAATATTCACATGTTCTGACAGAAAAAACGCAACACTGTCATTTTTACTCTGAAAAAGCTTGGTCGCACAATTGGCAACTGCAAGGTGTCAAACAACTCGTTACATTAAGGCCAACTTGATTATCAGGTCGAAAATAATGCAACAAGTTGCAGTGTGCAACTTTAGCAAATTTGCCACTTTGTTGCCTTTAGTCCCCTGCACCCAAACTGGTTGCACATGGAGTCCTGTTACAAAACTAGCTTTCTGCCTTCAGGGAGACCTGCTAATAACATGAAAGGACACAACAGGGCCCTGCTCTAGAAGAAAGTGGCACCTACCTCCTGCAGGAAGCCACACAGGTGGTGGCCCAAAAGCCTATCTTCAAAGGAGAAGCCGCCTCTGAAGGGCAAATGGGGAACACTTGGGAGAGGGGCTGCTCCATTGTTCGGGAAGACTGGCTGGCACTTGGTAGAGGAGAGGGGAAACCAGCTGCCCAACTGGTTTTCCAGGGGCATGTTGCCTCCTTGGTAGCCACGCCTCTATGTTGGGATAGTGAGCGCCACACGCTGGGAGAGGGGTCCTGCAATATTGGAAGTGGGCAGAATGGTGTATGCTTATATGCCTAAATACCACACTTTGCAGGAAGTGGTCATTAGTGGGGAGAGAACCTGGTAGCTCATATGCTACCAACTGCATCCTACCCTGAGGGCATTTTCTGAGCATACGCATGGCACCTCTAGCATCCCTAACACAGATCTCGACTGGACTGAAAGAAGGGCTGAAGGAGGACTGCCCTGCTACACCGTGGAACTGGCAAAGAGTTTGTACCAGTGTGGAATGCACCTGCTAAACCTGGTGGCCAGCATACAGCCTGCTCAGGGAGAAGTTGTCTCCAGAGCCCAGCCAAACCCAAGAGATTTCAAGGGTTAGTAAACCTGCCTTCTGTTCAGAACACAACAGCTGAGAAGCCTGATAGGGCAAGTTGGTAGACTAGAATCCTCATGTCCTATGTTGTTGGACATAAGGGAGAAGGCGCTGGGCAGGGGTTGTGCAGGAGAGCTCTTAGGAGATAAAATGGCACAAGGCAGGAGGTGTGGGCAATGTGGTAGGTTGACATCACAGGTCAGGCAAACAGCCAACCCCCTCCGCTCCTAGACCCAAAGCAAGCAAGCCAATAAAATCAAGAAAGCACCAAGGACGGGTAGCATTACCAAGGGGAAGGAAAAACAGGAGCCCTTTTGGGCACTATACATTAATGCTAGATCTATCCCTAAACACTTCGCAGAACTGTGGGACCTGCTGGAGGATCTGTAGCCGGACATATGTCTAATTTCTGAAACCTGAATGCAAAGTCACTCCACTCCAGTCATGCCTCTGAGTTCCCAGACGAGTACATCATCATAAGATTACACATGAGTGAACAAAAGGGGGGGTGGCCTGGCTATAGCCTTACGGGTCCCACATTACATCAAGGTACTCTATTCAGTTTTAACAGATGGAATGGAACTGTTGGTGTTTCGACTGCAGTCCTGGAAAGGGAGCAGTGGGATGGGGGCGGCAGTATATTACCCACCAGGAGAAAGTAATAAATTGTTCTGCACCTCATTACAGGAGACCCTCGCCCCGTATATCCTGCAATCCGAGTTCTTTTTTTTTGGTTGGTGACTTTAATCACCATCTAGATGACCCCTCTAATTCAGATACAAATTGTTTGCTGTCAGTCATGGAGTCGTTGGGTCTCTTTCCAAGAATTCATGAACCTACCCATATTGCAGGGCATACCTTGGACAACATCTTTGCAAACATAGGCTTAGCAGTAGAATCCCCGCGGCCACTAACCTGGACCGATCATTGTGCGCTAAAATTCACCATGAGCAGGGTGGATAGAGGAGGCCAGTCCCAACGTAGAATGAGTCCTTGTAGAGCGTGGAGGAAAGTCACCCCTATGGCATTTAATCAGGCCTTTAGACCCTCCTCCTTCGACAAAGTAGAGGGAAGTGATAATGCCTTAGGAAAATGGGAGGCCTCAACTGGAGACACGCTAAGTATCATCGCGCCATGCAGAGTAGTACGTACGCAGGAAGGGGCTGTTTCAGCCCCCTGGTACTCTGAAAGCCTTAAGAAGGAAAAGGCCAGGTGTAGAGGCAGAGAAAGAAAATGGAGGAAAACCAAGCGGCCAGAGGATAAACTGGCCTTTTCAGTAGCACACAAAGCCTACTTAAAATGTAACTCTGCAAGAAGAGACCACCTAGGCTCAAGAATATGGGAGGCAAATAACTCCTCTAAGGAGCTCTTTATAATACTCAGAGTTCACAAACCCTAAAGCTAACAGTTCCTCTATACCCCCGACTCAAACACTATGTGATGACATAGCAAATCCTTTTAGGGATAAGGTAGACAAGAAATACAGCTCTCTAGTAGCAGGAGCAGCACCGAAGAGGTTGGCCCCTCCGGAGAGACCCCACACTACCTAGACTCGACGCTTTCACAGCTATTACCACAAAGCAAGTGGTAGCAGAGTTGGCACAAACGAAATCAGGCACCCCCCCTCAGACCCGGCAGTGCCATTTATAATGGGTGAACTCACCTCAATTTTGGCTCAGTCGCTAGGTGAGGTCTATAACATCTCCTTGGCTATGGCCGTAATTCCCAGGAAATGGGAAAAAAGCGCATATAAAACCTTTGATTTAGAAGGCTCTGGCAGACCCGGCGGATCTTCAAAATTATGGACCAATCTCCCTCCTCCCTTGCAGCTCGAAGGTCGTGAAGACACTGGCAAACAAACAACTTACTGGATATCTGGAGCAGTATGGGCTACTGGACACCTCACAATCAGGTTTCCGTGCAGCACATAGCACGGAGGCGGAACTGGTGGAGGTCATGGCTATTATCAGGATGTCACTGGACAGAGGGACGCAAACCATGCTAGTGCTCCTTGATCTATCAGCAGCCTTTGACACCATCTCTCATCGGGTCCTGTTGGACAGGTTGCGGGAGATTGGTGTTGAAGACTTGGCATGGACGTGGCTGCAGAGCTTTAACAGAGCACAATGTGTCCAATTAGACACATTCGTCTCTCAGACCACCACAGTAGACAAGGGGGTCCCACAGGGCTCCATCTTAAGCCCCATATTATTCAACATCTATGTGGCACCACTGGCCAACGTCATAAGATCTTGCGGTTTTGAGACAATCTCGTATGCGGATGACACGTAGGTGCTAATCCCCATCAAGACGGACCCAGCGGAAGCCAGAGCAAAGTTTAAATCCTGCATGCTGAAAATTGCCGATTGGATGAGCGAGAATTTTCTGCAGCTCCATTCCAACCAGACGGAGATCCTTCTGTTTGGAAAGGCGACAGAATTCTAGTCGTCGGACTGGTGGCCGGAGGAATTGGGGGGAGGCACCCAAACTAACCACTAAGGCACGGAATTTGGGTATCCTGTTTGATTATAAGCTTTCAACGGAGGAACACTTTAAGTCCGTATCAGGCACATGCTTTGGCATCATGAAGATGCTGAGAAAGATTTTTCCTTGGATCCCTCTGGAGGCCAGAAAGACCCTAGTTCAGGCACTACTAGCTAGCAGATTGGACTATAGGAACGCACTACTAGTAGGAATTAGGGAGGACCTTGCATCTAGACTACAGGTAGTGCAAAACACGGCAGCCAGACTGGTCCTCAACAAACCAGTACGTTACACCCCCCCCCCCCGACCTCTTTTGCAACTACTACACTGGCTGCCCATGAGGAAGAGAGCAGCGTTTAAGCTCTTGACGTCTGTGCTTAAAGCACAGCAGGGGATTGGCCCGGTCTACCTAAGCAAGAAGTTAGTGCCCTATATACCTGCTCGTTTACTGAGATCTAGCAATCGTAATTTACTACGTCCCTGTAAAATCAGATAAGTTAAAATGGGAGGGCGAGCATTCTCATATCTAGCCCCCGCTCCATTGGAATCTTTTGCTGGACAAGCTACGCGCCTGCACTAGTTTGGGGCAGTACAAGAAGCAGTTAAAAAGCTGGCTGTTCTAAATTCACAATTGTCCTAGCCTTCAGCACTGTGTAGCCAAAAGCGCTGAGAGATCCCTGTGGGTATTTGTCGCGCGATACAAATGCTAAATAAATAAGTCCCACTGAGGCATTATGAATGGCACAGGAGGAATTGTGTGTGTAATGCCTTTCAGGAAACGGTTAACAACCGGGGACTTAAAGAGAGAAGGCTGATCTTGAAGCCTGAGAAAGGCGGAGATGGCCGAAAGATAACCTTCGAGAGTGCCCAGAGCAGAGCCCTGCTGGGCCAAGGAGAGCAGGAACAGAAGGACCTCAGAAAGAGGGGCAGAAAGGGCATCCACAGACTTTGCTGTGCACCATGCCACAAACTTGTTCCACCGGCAAGCGTATACCGTCATATTGGGGGGACACCTGGCTGCCAGAATGACATCACAGACTTCGGGTGGAAGATTGAAAGCTGTCAACTGTCGCCGCTCAATCTCCACGCATGGAGGTGGAGGCTGGACAGGTTCAGGTGGAGGACCGTCCCCTGGTACTGAGACAGAAGATCCTCCCGAAGAGGCAGTCCGATCAGGGTATCGACGCCATGCCGAGTAGCTCGGGATACCAGTACCTATGTGCCCAATCCAGAGCCACAAGGATGACTTGGGCCCGGTCGCGCCGAATCTTCTTCAGCACTCTGGGCAGAAGTGGTACAGTGGGAAGGGTGTACAATAGACCACAACTCCACTCACGACAAAAAGCATCACCTAGTGAGTGCCGCCTTGGAAATTCAAACGCGCAGAACTGATGACATTGTGCATTCTCTTTGGTGGCGAATAGATCTAACCAAGGCTTTCCCCACTGCTGAAAGAGACCTTGCGCCACGTCAGAGTTCAGACGCCATTCGTGATCCATCAAGCACCGGCGGCTGAGTTTGTCTGCACTGGCGTTCAGAGAACACGCCAGGTGTTGAACCACCAAGGTAATGCCTTGATGTTCCAGCCATGTCCAGAGGCGCAGAGCCTCCTGACATAGGGTCCAGGACCCCACCCCGTTTGTTGCAATTCTACATGGCGGTGGTATTGTCCGTGAACACCTGCACCACACTTCCCCAGACAGATGGAAGGAATGCCTTCAGTGCAAGTCGGATGGCCCGCAGCTCCAAAAGGTTGATATGGAGTCGGGACTCCGCCGGGGACCAGAGGCCTCTGATCTCCACCTCTTCCATGTGGCCGCCCCATCCCAGGAGGGACGCATCAGTCACCACTGTGTGCTCCGGTTGGGGAAGGGAGAGGGATCTGCCATTGACCCAATCGCGATTCATGATGCACCACTGCAATTGTCGTGCAGTGCCCTCCGAGATCTGGACATGATCGGACAGGTTGCCCTGATGCTGCGTCCACTGGAACGTCAGGTCCCACTGCAGAGCCATAATATGCCATCTGGTATTTGTCACCAGCAGGATGCAGGAGGCCATCAGGCCCAGAAGCCAGAGGATCATCCTGACAAACCCGGGACAGAGGCTGAAAGATCGGAATCATAGCCTGAATATCCCCGATACGCTGCTCGGGAGGATAAACCTGAAACAGTTGAATCCAGAACCGCTCCGATGAAGTGGAGCTTCTGAGAGGGACTCAGGTGTGACTTCGGCATGTTGATGGAGAACCCCAGCAAATGCAGGAGGTCGGCCGTAGTCTGAAGGTGGTTGACGACTGCCTGGGGCGAGCCCGCCTTCAACAACCAGTCGTCGAGATAGGGGAAGACTGACACCCCCGACCTGCGCAGGTGAGCTGCGACCACCGCCATCACCTTTGTTAACACCCGAGGGGCGCTGGTAAGGCCGAAGGGGAGCATGGCAAACTGAAAATGCTCCAGGTCTACTGTGAACCGCAGGTAACACCGGTGGGCCGGCAGGACGGGGATGTGAAAATAGGCGTCCTGCAAGTCCAACGCTACCATCCAGGGTCGAGGGCAGCCAGGACCGGAGCCAGAGTCAGCATTTTGAATTTCTCCTTCCAGAGAAAGCGGTTTACGTTTCGGAGGTCCAAGATGGGGCGCAGGCCCCCCCTTGTCCTTCTTGGGGACCAGAAAGTAGTGGGAATAACAACCACTCCCTACTTCTGGCCCAGGAACGCACTCAATGGCCCACTTGGCCAAGAGGGCCGTGACTTCCTGCTGGAGAAGTACCAAGTGATCCCCGACATGCGGTGGCACCGAGGTGGCATGGCTGGAGGAGAGGACTGAAAGGGAAGTAACCCCTGCGGATGAGCTGCAAAACCCACTTGTCCGATGTGATATCGTGCCAGTGGGGGAGGTGGTGGCGGATCCTGCCACCCACCGGCTTGGGTTGCTCCACAAAGCTCGGATTAGGAAGGTTTGGAGGTAGAAGCAGCGGGGGCTGAGATGGACTAACCCCCACGCTGATTCCCAGACCTGCCCCTGTGAAAGCGCAGAGGCTGGTTCTGCACAGGCTTGCTGAAGGAACGGGCATGGGCGCCTCTGCCGTGGCCACGAAAGGAACAAAAAGCAGGAGTGGCCGGGCTCTTAGCAGAAAGACCCAAGGACTTGGCCGTGGCTCGCAAGTCCTTAAAACGCTACAGTGCACTGTCGGCCTTCTCGCCAAACAGGCGAGTGTCATCAAAGGGCATGTCCATGAGCGAGCTCTGGACAACGGGCGAGAACCCAGTAGATCGCAACCAGGCATGGCAACGCAGCGCCACAGTACTAGAAATCGTACTGCCCAGTGAGTCAGCGGTGTCCAAACCTCACAGAATGGCGAACTTAGCCACATCCTTACCCTCAGCAACTGCCTGGGAAAGCACAGCATGGACCTCCTCAGGACACTGAGGCAACACCTGAGCAACCGTTTCCCACACTGCGTGGGAATAGCGGCCTAATAAGCAGGCGGTGTTCACCGACCGCAGCCCCAAGCTGGCCGAAGAGAACAACCGTTTTCCAAACTGTTCCAGCTTCTTAGAGTCCTTATCCGGTGGAGCCGTGGGAAAGGCACTCTGCGTCGTCGAGGCCTGGACGACCAGGCTCTCAGGCGTCGGATGAGTGGTCAGAAACGCGCAGTCACCAGGCGCCGGGGCTGCGACGCCTGGCGACATTTTTATCCACAGAGGCCCCCCGTGACAGGACTCGACCAAGTGAACAACAAGACAGTCAGTGAGGGCGTCGTTGGAGGGAAGCAGGGGCTTCGACGAAGTGGACGCCGTCTGGAGCACCTCAGTGAGGAGATTAGTCTTGAGGGCCACCGTAGGAAGCTCGAGGTTGAGGACCTCAGCGGCCAGACGGAGCACCATCGTGTAGGAGGCGCCCTCCTTCATAGTAGATGGGGGAGAGGCAAACCCCGGGTCAGAAGAGACATCGAGGTCGCCGGCGTCCACGTCGTCTACCCAGTCCTGCTCGAAGTCACACTGACGGGCAAGAGGGTCCTCGAACCCCTCCCAGTCATCCTCCACCTCTGTTGCAGGGGGAACAGACCGCGGCGGCAGAGCTGGAGAAGGAACATACGGTGCCGGCCGGGGGAGAGCCGGTGCCACGTCCCAATGCGGATTCCAGGTAGAAACGAAATGGTCCTGGAACCGGGGCAAGGTTGGGTCAAACTGCACCCACTGCGGCGCCGGAGGCAGAGCCGAGGGTGGCGCTGGGGCCGGAGCCGGCAGCACTGGACCTCGCGGCGCCGGGGCCAGAGCCAACGGCACAGGATCCTGTGGCGCTGAAGCTGGATCCACCGGCGGCGCTGACGGCCCAACAGGATCTGGACACGGGACCGCGGGGCCCGAAGGCACGCTGGCGGGAGCCCAAGGCCTAAAAAGGCTGTCCATGGTGGCAAGAAATTCTGGAACAGCGTTGGGACGAATGCCGGAACTCCAGCAGCTTCCGGCGCCGCTCCCACAAGGCCTTCAGGGCCATGGTCCAACAGGACTAGGAGTCATGGTCGGTCTCCAGGCAGTAGAGGCAAACATCGTGGGAGTCCGCCACCGACATATTGCGATGGCAGGCCCCACAAGACTTAAATCCAAGGAGAAAAAGGGGGGGGGGGAGGGGGGACAAAAGTCTCAAAACTGTAGTCAAAAAGTGACTAGAGTACGCGCTCTAACCGGATCTGCGCTTGTCCGGCACGGAAAAAGAAAGAACTGATGTCAGGGCGCCTGGGTGGGCCCAAGTAGTCTCCGTGACGTCATCTTGGCGCTTACGACTCCAGCGACAGACGCGGAGCCGCACAACGCCACCTACTGACGCGCAGGGGTACTGCTAGCAAAACTTTCCGGATCCAGTCTGACGCCCGGGGACTATTCTAAGGTAAGGAATCTATCACTAACGTGTCTCTTTCAGATAGTTAAGTTTGCCAGTGCTTGTCTGTGATTGAGTGAAATAACTTGTTTTACTATACCTTGTAAATTCTGTATTGTCTGGATCTATTTCACTGAGGTGTCTAAAAATACATAAAAATACAGTCTATTTTTATAAATTGGTGCTGGATTTCTTTTCTGTCTTGTCAATTACTTCTAACAAAAAGCAAATGGCTGCCCAGGGTTGAGATGAAGGTTTGACAAACTACCCCTAAGGTTCCTAAAGAGGTTGGTAAGTATCACGCAGTAAGGTTGCACAACCACACCTGATAATAAACACCATTTCCTCACAGATTACCTTAGAGATTGAGACCTGCACAGGGTAGGAGTGCTAAGAGAGGAAGGCTGGGTCTCCTGGGGCTAGATGATGCCTTCCGGGAATCATGCAGTGCACAGCAGCCCCTGTACAAGGTTTGACCCAGTTTGAAAAAGTGCCTCTTTCTACATGGCAGCCCCCACTTTTTGCTGATGTGCTGACTTGGTGTGCCCTGGGCTCCTGCTAATCAGGGCCTATGTTCTTTCCCTAAATCTACATTGAAATCAAAACCCAATTGGCATTTCTGGCCACAGGTCAGCCCTGGTACATGGGACGTGACCAGGGAGGACCTCTAAGGGCTGCAGCACTTATTGTGCCAGTGAAGTCGACATGGCATACATCCCTGTGTACCATGCCTACAACTCACTGCCCTGATATAGATAAGTCACCTCTCTAGCTGGGTGCACTATACCAGTGGTGAGGGTGCAGGTGCATGAGCCCTGTACCCCTACAGTGTCTAAGTCAATTCTTAGACATTGTAAGTGCAGTGCTGCCATTAAGAGTATATGGTGCTGGGAGTTTAGCCAGTATAGTGCTGTGGAGTTTGTAATGACAAACTGAGAAGTTTGGTATCAAACTTCTCAGCACATTAAACCCACACTGATGCCAGTGTGGGATTTAATGAAAAATGCACACAGAGGGCATCTTAGGTTCTAGGAAATAAAACTAAAAGAATATTTTTATACAAAAACAATTGGTCTTAAGTTCAGTCTTTGAGTGTGTGAATTCATTCGCGGACTGATTGGGTACAACAAATGCTTAACACTGTCCTCTGATAAAGCCTTACTGCTCGGCCACACTATCCCAAATAGAGTGAGGTGCTATCTACTTTACCTCTGCCTACCCTTTGGGTTCCACTGGACTGTGCAAACTTTACCTCACTCTGGTATAGTATATAGAGAGCCAGCTTCCTACACCCAGCCCCGGGAAAAACATCAGTGAGGGCTACATTGAAGAGGAGCAAGGGCTCAGTTGAACACGCTCTGAGATGAAGCACCTCAGTCAAGAAGATGGTGTGGACCTCAACTGCTGGCAGCTGCAGGTCAAGAACCTCCGCTACCCTGCACATCACAGTGGTGAAGGATGCGCCTTCTTCTGAGCCAGGGTCCAAAGAGCAAAGCATGCCAGAGTCTGCAGAAGTGCCCAAACTACTGGAGCGATCCAGCGACTTCTAACCGTTTTTGGCTGAATCAAGGTCCTCCTCCATAGGACCATACGCTTCCTCTTCATCTCCCCCTTCAAGGCGGAAGGAACGATCAAGTGGTGGAAAGTCCAGAGGTTAGTAGGGTGTTGACAGCATCTGCAACGACATTGAGCGGCGCCAGCTCAGAGTCTGGGATGATATTGATAGGCTCAGTGCCTGGAGGGAAGAAGGCACTGATGCGGTGTCTGTCTGGATGCCATGGCAGATCCAGAAGGCTCAGCTGGCATCAGAGGCAGGCAAACTGGGGGGAATCCCAGCCTGGGCACCTTGGGGCTCTGTGGATTCAGAAGGAGCAGGAGAGAATGTTGGTGGCATATAAATAGTGTGCATGGTTTCTTATAAATCTTAGTGGGGTGGGCATCTCTCCTTGGAATTAGGGGTAGCGAGGAGCAAGCCCTGAAGCTGGCTCCGTATATGGAGTGCAGATGCAGGTCTAGAAGCCCATTTTTTCGACAGAGAAGACTAAATACGTGTAGACTTCTTTTTCTTCAACTTACTCGACTTAGTGGAAGAAGTAAGAGCAAGAACACCATCGCCTGCAGGTCCAGGAAGGCGCAAAGCCTTCTTCTGCTGTGACACTAGGAGCTTAATTACCTGCTCGTAAATCGCCTTGTGGTTCATCTACTTGCACTAATCAGAGGGCTTGGAGGCATGACTCGCCCCAGGCACCAGAGACAAACCAAGTGGGGATCAGACACAGACATCTAGCTGTGATTACATGGTTTAAACCCTGTAAGATTCATAGGGGACATCTCCCCAGGACACCAGAAGCAATAACTCAAAAACAGTCAATAAAACCGTGAAAAAGATGGTCAAAAAATGACCCAAGTAGTTCTCTATATCCATGCTGTTGGCGCCAAAAGAAAGGAACGGTCAGCGCCCAGGGTGGCGCTTGCATGGGCACCATGTCATCATGTCAGACACGGAGCTGATCGACAGCACGCAGAGGTCCTGCTCAAGATATTTCAGATGCAGTTTGATGCCTAGGGAATATTCTAAGGTGAGGAATCTGCAGTTAAGTCTCACTCAGAAAATTTTGCTCATTTGTTGATAACATGTATCCACAATGTGCCCTAAAGTAGGTCAGTCAGTTTACTAAAGCCTTTTAAAATATACAGTGTTGAATACCAATAGGAGTAGTTTTGCAGCCTGAAGAGTTTTCTGGATTTGAGGGCGTGGCCGACTGCCGAGCATGGTGGCCGCATAGTAAACGAGCTCTGCGCCCGGACCTGCATAATCCTGGCAGTTTCAGCTCCTACCTGACACATAACCTCCCGAGAAGCAACCCCTGCGGACCGAGCAGGCTCCTGCCCGGAGAAACCGGCTTTATACGCTGTTGGGCCCTTCTGAACACCGGTGTGGGCCGCGCTGCGGGATGCCTTCCCCGGGAGCGGGGTGCGGTGACGGGGACCGGGTCTGGAGCTGCTGTGGACTTCTGTGCCCCCGCTGCGAGGAGCCCCCACCGGGTCGGGAGGGGCAGGGTGAGAGCTGGGGGCAAGAGAATGGCCCGTGGGCCACGCCTGCCTGCTGTCCCCCTGGCTGCTCTAAGGAAGTCTGAGGCCCCGTGCTGTTGACTGCAGCGCTGCTCCCGATCTCGCCTTGGACATCAGAGACGGAGCGGGCGGAGTGTTGCCGCGACTGCCAATGCTGCTGACTGCCTAAGACCCTGCGGTGCGAGGCTGGGCTGACTTTCTGTGGCATTCTGCACGTGGGGCCCGCCCCACCGCTGCCCTCCAAGACCGGCGGCTCTGAATGCATCTGTGGCCTGAGATTCCCTCTGCGGGCGGGTCTGTCCCTGGTCCTTCCCGCTGACTCTCCTGGATTGACTGCTGTGGCTGTGCTGGGGAGAGCGCCCGGGGGAGAGTCGCCTACAGCCCTCCCTACAGTGATTGCCTCTCGATTCCCCCGCTGTATCTGCACTACTGATCGGAACTGGAGCGAGTGGAGGGGAGCCACAACTACCGCCGCTGCTAGAAGCCTGGGACTCTGCGTTGCCAGGTAGGAGTGATTCTGGCTGTGTCTCTGCTGTACCTAGAACCCGCTCCTCTGACCCGGCAGCTCTGTATAAGCCTGAGGCCTCGGGACTCCGCGAGTGGGCGGGGCATGCTCCATGGCGCTTCTCCTTGTTCCTCCTTGACTGTCTGCAGCGGCGATATCGTGGAGAGCGTCCAGGGGAGTGGTGCCTGCAGCCCCTCTGCCTATTTATAATCACTGGCTGTCTGTTGTGAACTGCCCCCCCCTCCCCCTCTCTGCCTTGTTTCCTAGAGCGCTGGCCCCGACTTGGGACTCTGGGATCACAGGAGAGCTAGCATCCGCCTGGACCAGCTTGGGAGCGACGACCTGGCACAAACCGGGTCCTGTGTGCTGCCTGGTGTAACGTGCAAAAGGAGATACTCTGCCTAGGGCCTGAGGTACCCCATCTCATTTAACGTGGTTCATTGCAAACATCTTGATCTTCCCCCAACCCCTTCCTGCGGCACTGAGTGCCGATGGTCCCGGACCGGTGGATAAAGTGCTTTTAACGATTGTGGAGGATCTCAACCACCTCCGTAGCGGTGTCTATCGGCCTGCCTGGGCCTGCAGCCCACACTAGCTCTTTGCGCCGTAATGGGCCGCCCCAGGGTTAAGGGGACGAAAGCTGGCACTGTTGAAAGTCAGCAGATTGACGACTCTACAGCCGCCACGCAGCCGCCTACCAGTGATCCGCCCTCTGACTTGGGGTCTCCCCCAGACAAACTGGACCGTATCCTAAAGGAGGTGCGTGATTAGCACCAGCCATTGAGAAGCAACTTGAGACTTTGATGTATGGGTTCACCCTCCTTAAAGCAGATCACGACAAACTTGCTGCGGTTGTCAAAGAAAACAAAACGTACTTTACTGGAGTTGGCGCCACAACACAAGGAACACGGTGCACAGATTGCACTGCTCCAGAAACAGGTTACGGGTCTGCAGGAGAGGGCGGACGATGCGGAGGGACGTGCCCGGCGCAATAACATCCGCGTCATAGGCCTGCCGGAGCGATGCGAGGGATCGGATGCTACTAGATTTATGGAGCAGTGGTTCAGGGAACATGTGGCTCCGGAGGGCCTCTCGGATCTTTACTGAGTGGAAAGGGCGCACAGGGTGCCGACGAGTAGACCAGTGGCAGGAGCACGCCCTCGGCCCCTGATCGTCAAAGTACTGAACTTCAGGGATCTGGACGTCCTGCTACAAAAGGCGAGGGAACTGTCCCACATACAATATGAATATCAGCTGATAGCCCTGTACCCGGACTACACCACTCTGGTCCAACGCCAACAATCCCACTACCAAGACGTGAAGGTCAAGCTCAGGACACTGAATGTTAAATACGCACTGCTATTCCTTGCCAAGTTGAAAGTGATTCATGATCACAAGACAGTTCTTTGAGTCCCCGGACAAAGTGGCAGAATGGATCGAAATCATGTCTCCCTCGCCCCCCCCCCCCCCTCACACCAGAGGAGGGGGGGCTCACCGCTAAGTCCAGGATTCCCGCTCCGGAATAGGCTTGCGGGATCAAGCTGAGGCACTGAAAACTGCCGTCAAGTTCAGGGATGAAGCCCATCCGATTCGATCTGACTCCTCTGATGAGGCATCAAACCACTCGGATCTAGTATTAATTTGTTTAGCAACATTACACCCCAGACTGCTGATGGTTATCTAGGGTGATGATGGCTTCCGCTCTATGTAGAGGCGAGCTGTCTACTGTCCCCGCCCCTTATGTCTTGCACCTAGCGGCATGATGCCATACCTCTAGTACCGAAACTGTGAAATGTGAAGGTAGCAATAGCGGTCCGGGCTGCGTGAAGCTCGTAACGCTCTAATTCAGCTGACCTGGCTGTAGGCATACACCCCCCTATGGCGAAAGCAACACATACAAGGTTTTTAGTTTGCACCGTTGTGCACTGGGTTTGGGCCAGCAAAGTTCCGATAGCTGGCCCGAGTATTGTAGATGGGAGTTCTGTCATTTTTAGGTTCTGGCCAGTCACCTGCGCCTACCGACACTGCTGCTTCCACTTTACTGCGCAGGTGTTACATGGCTACACATCTTAGATATCAATGCAGGATAGCTGCAACGTGATTACCAGGAATGTCAGGGGACTGGGGTCGATCCACAAACGGCACAGAGTACATGCACAGTTGAACAGGCGGCGTGCGCACTTAGTGTTTCTTCAAGAGTCCCATCTGACAGCAGCCGAAGCAGCTAAGCTTCGCAAAAAATGGAGAGGTCAGATTTTTTCCAAGTCATATTCTGCATTTGCGAGGGGCGCGTTCATATGGGTCAGGAATGGGGTCCCTTTTGAGGCGCTGGAGCAGCGGGTGGATCCATTGGGCAGATATGTCTTAGTGAGGGGCACACTGGATGGTGCACAGCTTGTCCTTGGCAGCCTATATTCGCCCAACTTTGACCAGGATGCATACCTCTTAAGCCTCAATCCGGTCCTGGCGCCTTGGGCTGAATGTCCCTGGATACTGGGAGGGGATTATAACACTGTAATGGACCCATCTATTGATAGATCTAATCCCCCCCTTGGAGGAGCAAACACTGTCCGACAAGCAGAGGCATTATGCAGCTGGGCTGGGGCCTGGGTGATGTCTGGCGTTTGAAAAACCCCACTAGTAAGGAATAGTCATTCTTTTCCCACCCGCACCAACTTCATACCCACATAGATAGGATCCTTTGCTCCAACCACATTACAACCCAGGTAACACATGCAACATATTTGAGTAAAACTCTTTCTGACCATAACCCATTGGAGGTCTCCCTCAGCTGGGGCAGAATTGCAACTCCGGTTCCTACCTGGAAATTGTGGCCCCTGATGCTTGAGGACCCAATCTTCCGGGAGGCACTGGTGACTGGCATAGACAATTACTTTGCTGAGAACACTGGTACTGCATCCACACCCCAGGTGGAGTGGGATGCATTCAAGACAGTGATCAGGGGATAGCTATCAGCACCACAGCAGGGGCGTGACAGGAACTTGAAAGGGGTAGAAAACTCTAAATAGTCTTGAACAGGCAGCAGCGACTGACCCCACAAAGGGAACGCTTCTACAAGACACCCGAATACAACATGCAGAGTTGCTGGATACGCTTAGGCACAGACTATACCGCCTATACACTGGCAAGACATGCTGATGCGGACAAGGCAGGCCCGCTATTAGCACGCATACTCGGGGATGACCCCCCCCACATTCCCCGATCCATGGGATCATCAGTAGCAGCGGGGATACAGTACATACACAACAGGACATTAATGCGGTCTCCTGCGACTACTATCAGGCTCTATACCGGGCACCACCCCCATTGGTGGAAGAGACTTTTGACGCCTTTTTAGCTGATGTACAGTTCCCACAATTGGACAAATCGGCGCAGGATGCTCTCTGGCCCTATTACAAGGACTAAAATCAAGGCGGCCATCAGGGCTTTACCCCGGAATAAGGCCCCAGGTTTGGACAGCTTCCCGGCCGAATTCTTTGCCACTTTTTCAGACACTCTGGTGCCGCAACTAGAGAGCTTGTACAAAGCCGTGCTGTCCTCAGGGTCCCTGCCACACTCTACAAGACAGGCACTGGTAGTATCTCTCCCCAAACCAGGACGTCCGTCGACGTACCTGTCCGGATACAGACAGATATTGAGTAAGGTGCTTGCTAGCCGCCTGCTCCCATATGTGCACAAGCTAATTCACCCAGACCAATGAGGCTTTGTGCCAGCGCGGTGCACCTTGCTTCATATCAGGAGGTTGTATCATGTCATGGCAGCCACCCCCGAGGAGAGAGCCAACGCTGGATGTGTCACCCTAGATTTGAGATAGGCATTTGATACGCTCCGGTGGGACTACATGTTCCGAGCGCTAGAACGCTTTGGTATAACCCCGGACTATTTAAAGTGGGTGAGGCTTTTATATACGGACCCCAATGCGTGGGCCAGCACAGGACGTCACATCTCAAAGGAGTACCCGGTTGGTAAAGGCACCCGCCAGGGATGCCCCCTATCCCCCCTGCTTTTTGTGCTAGCCCTGGAGCCTTTGGCCCTTGGGGTGCGGCTATCGGCGACGCAACAGAGGGCAGACGACATGTAATTTCCGCATATGCGGACATTATTGTGTACGCTGATGACCTCGCCCCTCTCCCACCCCTCCCGAGCATTTTTGAGTCTTTTATGTGGCTTTCGGGCCTTAAAATCAATGACGGTAAGTCTTATGCCTTCTTTTTCCGGCAGGGGGATCGCCCAGAGACGTTTCAGCCCCCATTCCTTAACTGTTGCCACACACACTTTGATATTTAGGCATACAGATTTACTGATCAGCGCCAGACCTCATTGAGGGTAATCTGGGCAAGGCTGTACGTTCGCTCTGCTCCCAGGTCACTTTCTGACCCTCCCTACCACTCTCGGTGATGGACCGAGTAGCGATCTCGAAAATGGTAGTCCTGCTTATATATTATTTTACCAACATACTGGTTGTTATCTCGACCCTGATGCTCCACTGCCTGAACACTACACTCTCCGCTTTAATCTGGGGTAATCGCCGCCGCAGGGTTGGGCTGACCAAGTTACAATTAAACACTGGTAAGGGCGGGCTGGGTGCCCCAGACTTCCGAGCAAACGGCTATGCGAGCCAATTGAAATGTCTATCTTATTGGCTGGCAGGGCGCAACTTACAGGAAATAGATTTTTTCCCCTGCTGATGTAGACCGAGGGCGGCTTCACACACTGCTGCTCCCGCGGGCTAGGATCCCGGAGGATGCCCTGCTGCACTTGCGCATGGCGCTTACTTATTGGAAAAAAGCCACTCACTACACGCGTTGCTGCCTTCCCTACTCCGACACTACACCACTTCTTGGGATCCCTACCCCCACTGGCCTGCTTACTAAACGACGATTGCTTCCTTGGGCGGAGGGTGGAGTGACCACAGAGGGTGACCTATTTGACGGCACGCTTATGGACCATGGTAATTTTGCACGGTGTCAGGGTGTCACGGATGCATTGTACCTATTGCATGCTGCACTCGTGCAGTATGTGAGGAAACATTGGGCCCCACACAGGGAGGAACCCCCACGCCACGAAATGGTCTTTAAGACTTACCAGATAGGTAAAGGCCGCCACCTTACCAAATGGCTTTACAAAGGCATTACCACCCACACTAGAATCCCACTAACGGACCTACGCAATAAATGGTCTGCAGACCTGGGGACAGACCTGACAGATAGGGATTGTGACAGAGCGTTGGCATTCCCCAGGCGAATTCCCCGGAACGCCAAATTCAAATTCATCCAATATATGGTTTACACAGAGCGTATCTTACCCCGCACCGCTTGCAACCTATTTTTCCGACCACACAACACTGCTGTCTGAGATGCAAATTAGAGGATGCTGACTTACTACACATACTATGGTAGTGCCCCGTGCTTACCCCTTAAAGGTCAGAGGTACTGTCCTTGCTTACAACTGCGGTTGAGATTCCCGTCCCAGACACGCCTGCAGTATGTCTTTTGGGACCGATACAACGCCCTAAAGCACAGAAAGTGCAACTTCGCTTTGTAGACCTGTCTTTGCTTCTGGCTAAATGCTCCATTACGATGCGGTGGAAATAGACTACACCCCCCCCAAATTTACAGCTGGCATGGGGAAGTAGTGAGATGGGGTGGAGCGGAGAGCGCTGCCATCCGCCGGGAGGAAGCCCGGGGATTGCGCAAAAGATCTCTTTAGACTGGTACAGTATCCTGGAAGCGTTCAGGGCCTTGGCCCCGCCACCTGTGCCAATAGCTCGGACGTAACAATTGTTTAATCACCTAGCCCCTGTTTTCTAGTTTCCAGGTTTATGGAATTCCATTGTTTTTGAATCCTGCGCCATAGGGTGCATACATACCCTTTGAATGCTTATGTGCAGTCGGAAGTAGACGTGGGAACACCTTGACATATGCGCTAGGAATAGTTGATGCCAGACGAAGTTGAGGGAGGGATGGGATAGTTTTATTCCTATGTCGTACACTTACTGTTGTTGATAATGCACGTACACTGTACGAGGACTTCAATGTACTACGATATTGGGTATGACTGCAAAATGCCGTAATTGATGGGTTGAAAACTAGAAAAATCTTAGTAAAATGTTTTTTAAAAAAAAAAAAGGTTTTCTGGATTCAATTGCTGTACATCTATTCCGCCATTTAGTTGTCGGGCCTGGAATCATATCTGTCCTTTTGTATGTGGCAGTTGACCACCGTTCACATGTTCAGTTCAAAAAGTCGCCTGTTTAAGATCAGCAACTTACGTGACCAGTGTCTTGGGTCATAGGTGAGTACTGGCCAAAGAACAAGGCAGCACCAACAGGTCACATCCAGCGGCACTAGGGTGGCTGGTTGCAGTGGTGCTAACAGGGATCGGTCTGGTTGCAAGGAGGCTGCAGGGGGGACAGAGTTCACTCCAGTGAAACCCACAAGTGGCTTCGGTTCTTGCGAGGTTAGGGAACATGGGGACACCTATGGTCCTCTTCTCCTTGGGACAGGGCGTCTGGGTGCGGAGGGTTTTTGGGGAGTCTAGTTTCTCTAATCGGCAACACCCCCGTTAAGGGGGCCTGCACTCAAGAGGCTTCAAGCGACGCCCAGGATTTTATCAGGAGGCACTACACAGTGGACTCAGTACTTGGAGGGCTTGGGGACCATACTGGCACTGTTGGCCCAATTCGACATGGGCTGGGGGGGGGGGGGGGTGGGGCTCTGGTGCAGTGGTGCTATACATAATCTGTTTTGGCAGTTCTGGAATCCTTGTGTTTCTTTTGTTGTCATCTACAGGATGCAGGGGACAGTTTTGCTGTCCCTAGGGAGGTTTTGGTTCTTGGGAGAAGTGCTGGCAGGTCTCCCAGACGTTGGGGACTCAGCAGCTGCAGGACAAGTCAACTTTTGGCGCAACTGGCAAAGTCAGCAGGGAGGCCGGCAGGGTTAGCGCCAAGTCAGTTGCTGGGTTTTTTGTTCTTGCTGTTCGACTCTTTGTGCCCGTCTTCCTTCTTTAGGTCTTTTTCTGGTGCCTGGGGCTCCCCTAAATACTGAATTTAGGGGTACTAGGGGAGTGTTGAGTAATACCCATTGGCTACTTACCTTTGGGGTCAGTACAGCCCCTATATGACCACTTCCTGTGAGAAGTGGACATAACCCTGTCCCAGAGTTCCTAAGTGTCCGAACACAAATAAGGCCACTTCTGAAAATTCGTTAGTTAGGTCACCTTAGGGGTGGTACTAGTCTGGGGGTGGACATGCCATCCCGCTAATTTCCTGCCAGTCCAGGTGCCAAAGGGCTTTGAACAAAGGTTGGTGGGGTGTCAGACTCCTCTCATGTGAGGGGAGTCAGAGTCACTTCTTTGAAGCTCGTTGGCCTAGGAGTGCTAATCAGTAGCTCATCCTGAGGGAGGGGGTGTGAACACCCTCTTCCCGTACAGGCTTTGTTTCTGAACTCTTAAGAACAAAGACCCGAACACCGGGAGGTGAGAAATTTGTCTCAGGTGGCAGGCAGAGACTAGTCAGTCGACACACCAGAGGACGGTAGGTTTTCTGGGGGTGCCCTTTGTGTTCATGTATTAATAAATCCAACACTAGAATCAGTGTGTTTGACACCAAACATCCCCATCTTCACTGAAACCATCAAGTAGCTGGGGAATTCGTTTTCACCAGTGTCCAGACATGTTCTAAAATGGCTTCCCTGTTCACTTGCACTGGCAGTAATCGAACTGGATAGCACAGGGACATAGCTGCTCAGGCAGATATGCCCTCACATGTAATATTAACCACCCTGCTTTAGGGCTGCAAGGCCTGCTGTAGGGGTGACTTACAAGTACTACATGCAGTGTTAGGGGACATGACTGCAGTGGATGTATTGCATGCGTTTGGTGTGCGGTCCCTTAGTGTGGAAGAATTTGTGCTGCAGCCCTTGGGGCACCCTCTTTAGTACCGCGGGCGTAGATACCAGGGGTACCACTTACTAGGAACTTACAGGGGGTGCTAAAAAGGTATTAGGAAAGAAAACTGATACTTGGGACCTAGTTAGCAGGAATCATGTTTCTCAGAACCTTTCCTGTATGTACCAGGCTCAAAGTGGGAGTGATGTCAAAAAGGGAGTACTTTCCTACAGTAACCATGTCTTATTATGCTTAAGATCCAATTGTCTGAGGTGACTGACTCCATTTTTGGAGGACTACTCCTATGCTCCCCACCCCATTGGTGTTATGTGGCGGGGTTGTTGGTCGGCTGAGTCACTTGCTTGTTCAATTGTGGTGGCAGTTTGGGCAGAATATAAAAGGGGCGTTTTTTCTATATCCCTTATCCATGCCTCTCACCAGCATTTTCCAGCCACATGCTCCTAAGCAATGAGCCACCCCCCGGGATCAAGGGAGCTGCACTCCCAGTCTTCGATGTTCCTCGTCATCTCAGCTGATTTTTGGTGCGCTTTTCTTTCTCTTCTCTGTATATTTTTAAAGATTCTTGGGAGCTCTGCCAGTGTGCTTCCCGACCCAACAGTGGCAAAAAGAATCTGAAGATGATATCCACACACAAACTACCAGAGTGCCATATGACTTAACACAAGAGATGGCTCAAACATTTGAGGAAAAGAGAAGGAAAAAATACAACTCTAGACCCAACCACTAGATGGCAGCATCAATGCACAGCATGGGGATCCAGAAAAAGATTCATGTGGCAGAACTGCAGCAAAATGTTTTTTCTTCTTCAGCATTGGCTCTTTCACAAACTCAAATGCTGCACTACAACTATCAATGCAGTGATAAACAAATGGGAAGGTGGGAATGTGGCTCACCTTATGCAAAGAGATTATGGAGCTCAGTAATTTTCAACCACCGATTCCATCCTGGACTTCATGTCAATGTGTAATGCTGGACGAACAAAAGTGTGGATCGCCATATTGCTGCTTGACATATGTCCTTTTGCGAGACTCCAGTAAAAAGTACTGATGTGGCTGCCATTCCTCCAGTAGACCAGCCCACAGACTAGTGATACACAAGACAATGCACTTGTTGAGCCCTTGCAAATACAAGTCTCTACCCTTATTAGCAAGCCTATAAACAAAGCATTGGTCTTTCTGGAGAAAGATTTCAGTTTGTTAAAGATAAAAATTTGTAACATACGGACATACACAGTGTAAGGATCTCTCTGATGTTGGTGTAGGCTGTGAGAATAAAGTATGCTAGACTGGCAAAGCAATGATAATTGTGGGCTAAATTTAAGAATTCTTTGGGATAAATTTAGGATTACACCCAAGCACTGCTTTGTTTTAAAAAGTTTGGAGAAACTGCTCTTTATTTGAAAACGCTTAACATTCACCAACTCATCTTGCAGAAGTTATAGCCAACAAAAACGCTGTCTTCCAAGATAAGTATTTATCAGTCGATTTGTGGCTAGGTTCAAATGGAGGGGAATTGAGAGAGACAAGGGAACCACAATATGTGTACCTGGGGCTTAAAATGTATGAGGGAACAATGGTACTGGTGTGGCCTAAAAGGTCCAATTATAGTGACCCTGGGAAGGGCACTGTTATGCGAGAGATTAGAAGTGAATTCCTCTTGGGAGCGGTAAACAATGTACATGGGTGTGAGAAAGTGCCATCTTTCTTGCATGGTATGCCCCCACTTTTTGCTAAAATGCTGAATGTACTTTGACTTGAGTGTGCCCTGGACTCCTGCCAATCATGTGCCCATGGCCTATGTTCCTTCCCTAAACAAAAACCTCAAAACCAAATTGGCAAATCCTGGCCAAATGTCAGCCCCTGGTAAATGGTACCCTAGGTACCCAGGGCCTTGTGACCAGGTAAGGCCTCTAAGAGCTGCAGCACTCATTGTGCCACCCTTAGAGGCCCTGTACCCTAACACCCACACACTGCCCTGGCAGACAGTGTCTGGGTACAAGACAAAACAGAGTCTACATGGCACACATCCCTGTGTGCCATGCCCACAAACTACAGTGCCCTGGCATACATCAGCCACCCCCTAGCTGGGTGCCCTATGCCAGTGGTGTGGGCACAGAGGCAGGAGCCCTGTGCCCCTACAGTACCCAGGTCCATTCCTGGGCCCTGTAAGTGCAGTGCTGCCATTTAAGAGTACATGGTGCTGGGAGCTTGTCAAACACGAACTCCACAGCACCATAATGGCAGCATTGAAGCCTGAGAAGTTTGGTATCAAACTGCTCAGCCCATTAAATCCACACTGATGCCAGTGTGGGATTTAATGTACCAAGCACCACAGAGGGCATCTTAGAGAGGCCCCCTGAAACCTAACCCACAATCCACGTCTGTTCTGAGGCTGCCTAGGCTGCCACAGAGCAGACATGTTATTGGACCCCTGGGTAGGAGAGCACCTGCTCTCCTGGGCCTGCAACAATGCACTTCCTGGGCGAGGAGCTAAATCTCCTCCCCCAGGATGGGCAGAGGGAAGCTTCAAGGGAATGCCGTCTCTGTGAGCTTCCCCAAGCCACTGCAACCCCGCACTCTGGCGGAAAGCTTGGCCGGAAACCCCAAATAAGGACAGGGGATGTGCCAGCCTGCCAACCCCACCCCTCAGGTGGGGGAGGCGAGGTGAAGCACATCCCCGGGCTCTCGCGATCTTGAAGATGGGAAGCCCTGCCCAATCAGGACTAGGCTACTTCCCCCCCTCCCACAGGAGAGAGGCAGGATAGGGGGTGTACCCACCCCAGGACAGGGGCCCATTGGTCCCTGTCCTTCACCTACCTGTAACGCCCCTAAATCTAGTATTTAGGGGCACCCTGAACCTTCCTTCCCAGATTCCAAAATCCGAAGAAGAGCTAGAAGAAAGAAGACCTGCCCTGCAGCTGCTAAGAAGAGGAAGACACAAACTGCTATGGCCCCAGACCTACCGGCCTGTCGACCCTCGAACCTGCTCCAAACCGGCATCTCTTGTGGCCAGCAACCTCACAAACCGCGGAGGACCTGGCTACCTTTTGACTCTAAGCCCCTGGGACTCCCATGAGTAGAGGCTCTACTCAAAATCTACTTCTAATGCCTGGAAGCAGCCTGGAACCGCAAACCCAGCACACTCTGCACCAGCCAAGCCTGGCCTGTGCCGGAGTGAACAAAGACCAAGAGGACGACCCCACGGCGACTGTGACCCCGAGTCCGGTACCCAAGGACCTCCCTCGACACTCCTGGAGCAGCCTGCAGCCTCAGAACAAGGTGCCCCCCCAACAGGCGATCAACAGAGGGTAAGATTTCCCCGACACCAAAAGGCACCCCTGCACTCGGCGCCCCGTGGCCCCCTGTGCCCAATCCCGGGGTACCTACCTATGCTCCAACTACCCAACTTACCTCTCGAAGTGGTGGTGGCACCTGAAGAATCCTCGTCCCCTAGCTTGCGGTCTTTTTCTAAACCGGAGAATTCCCATTGAAATCAATTGAGCGCCCGAAGGCTCAAAAGCACCCTGCACCCAGCCGCCCGAGTGGCCCTGGCAGTGCAACCTCTACACCTATCTACTTCCCCACTTGCCCTGATTAAGTGACCAGGAGCCCAGCTCCCACAGCCGCGTGGCCTGCTAGTCAGCAGCCACCAACCAAGGCCCCCCTATCCCTCATGGGTATAACATTGGGCCTAACTCTCTGCACCCGGCTGCCCTAGTGCCGCTGGGGGTGAACCAACTGTACCTACCTGACCCTGGGGGACCCCTCAGTCTATGCCCAGAACCTCAACTCTGCCAGTCGAGTACTTACCTTTAAACCGATAACTATATTCTTCATAGGGTAACATTGACTGGCTTTTTCCTGAAATTTCTTCTGTGTGGACTTTTCAAATCTTAAAATATTCCCCAAAAATCAGCCAACAAAAACGAAAATACTCACCTGCTCTTAGGTGAGCTCCCAGTGCTGGATCTTGGTGCCCAGCACTGACTGAAAAATACTTACAACTGTACTTACCAGTAACCCAATTTTCTCCCATAGGAAATCATTGACCTTTTCTGTGAAATTTCTTCTAAGTGTCAATTTCTGCAAACTTTAAATATTCTTTAAAAATCGTATAACTTATGAAAACGTAATTGCTTACCTGTTTTGGATAAAGGTCCCAGTACTGAGTCTAGGCACCCAGTACTGGATTACAAAAGTAACGAGAACATACTGTACCTGCAACTTGAATTTTCTTCCATAGGGAATCACGGACTATTTTCTAAGTGTCAACTTTTAAAATGGCAAAATATTGTCTAAAAAAATCACAGTAATTAAGCCGACTTTTATCACTTGATTCCAAGTACTGACCCAGGACTGAATCTAGGATCCAGTCCTGGAATTCCAAAAGTAATCCTAAAAGTAATGTGGCAAATAACTTGAAAATTCCATTGAACTCTATCCATTATTGTGTTTAAAATAGTGTTGCCTATTGCAACCACTTGCAACTGTTTACAAAAGTCAATCGCATATTGCAAAAGTATTTATACAAAGCATCTCATTCTGAGAAAGTATATTTTAATTCAAATAGTTGGTTCTAAAATAAAACAGGCATATATTTTTTAAATATAAACCATTGGCCTAGAGTTCAGTTATTGAGTGTGTGAGACCATTTGCTGACTGAGTGTGTACAACAAATGCTTTACACTGTCCTCTGATACTGCCTTACTGTTCGACCAAGCTACCACTTTAGAGAGTAAGGTTATATCTAACTTTAGCCTCTGCCAAACCTCTGGGGACTGTGGACTCTGTATACCCTGTACCTATTTGGGAACAGTATATACAGAGCCACTTTCTCACAATGGGGTCATAGCTTAGTTAATGTCAGATTTATTTCCAAGGTAATACTTGCGTGACATGCAAAGCGATAGTGAAATTAAAATTACAGCATCGCATTGACAACAATAGAAAACTCCTCAAAAGAACTTTTTACACAGCGAGAGGAGTTATTTGTTGTGGGGGGGTCAATGGCGTTTCGATCTCAATTGTTCGAGATCATCATCAGGACATATAGCAGGTGAGCAAGCTAAATTAGTTCAAGGATGCGACAGGATAAGTCGCCAGTTGGTAGCGTGAAAGTCGCTGCTCGGAGCTTCGCGTAAGAGCGTGGAGTTTAATAGCCCAGTAGTTGTCGAACCCGGTTAATTATTTTAGGAATCAGGGAAGAAGAGCAGAACGCTTCTTGCTTCTGTGGCTGCCTGCGCTGAGTGCGCACTACTAAATAATTTCCAGGTCTGAGTTACAATGCCGATCCACACAGCTGTCCACACCTAATTCAGCAATTCATCTTGTGAAGCCATCAAGAAGCGGATCATTAGCGCTTCATCTGGGCTATTAACCTCCATGCTCCTACGCGAAGCTCCGAGCAGCAACTGTCACGCTACCAACTGGCGAGTTACCCCGGTCGCAACCTTTAACTAATTCAGCTTGCTCCCCCTGCTATATGTCCTGATGATGATCTTGAACAATTGAGATCGAAAAGCTGTTGACCCCTCACAACAAATAACTCCTCTCGCTGTGTAAAAAGTTATTTTGAGGAGTTTTCTATTGTGTTCAATGCGATGCCGTAATTTTAATTTCACTATCACTTTGCATGTCACACTTTTTTTCACTTATTGCGTGAGCACCTGAATACTATTACCTTGGAAATATATCTGACATAAACTAAGCTACGTCCCCTGGCACAATGTTTACCGCTCCCAAGAGGAATTCACTTCCTATCTCTCGCCTAACAGTGCCCTTCCCAGGGTCACTTTATAATTGGACCTTTTAGGCCACACCAGTACCATTCTTCCCTCATACATAGGTTCAAATGGAGGCTTCATTAAGGCAGCTAAAACCGCATCCTGCTGCTATGTCGAAACTATCCCTGCTACTGGAGGGAAATATCTGAATAGGCTTCCCATTAATTCCTTAATTACTCTTGAAGAGTACTGCAAAGGGCTGTCAGGCAACCTCAGAAATTGAAAGATAGTTCCTAGATGCACTCTAATTGATTAATCGTTCAGTTTGATCTGGATAGATTTAACCAATAAGGTCAAAACTGGTGCAGAGACAACTGGAGAAGATCTAGACCATGAGGTCTGACCTAAATAAGATATCTTTCCCATTCAGAATTATCCTAATCCCCAATGTCCAAATTACAAGGGCACGCAAAAGTTATTGTAATTGTAAACACTTTATTTTTCAATCTTCATGTTTTGTCTATGGTAGTTCCACCACTGACTTCATCAGGGATACACAATAAATAACAATCAACCTTAGTTATTTACATTGTCGTTCTAAACCGTTTTTGATTATCACCATGGTTAACCCAAAGATTAATAAACCTTTTGCTCAGGCTATGTTGGTCAGGGATTCGTCGATCCAGGATGTTCTGGACATAACTACGCTTCTATCACAGAGAGTGAACATGATCCAATGACCATTCAGAACGTATTGCATGATTTGGTACTGTAGACAAATTTGAGTGAAGAAAGTGGTCTTAGGCAAAAATCAAAATGGACTCCAACTGTCAAGTTGATTTGTTCTTTAAAGCGGTAATGATTGAAATTGACAAATGGGGGTGATACAAAGTGCCATAAGAAATGTGGGTATTATAATAGAAACCTTACACATGGTGAACAAGAGGTACTGAAACAGTTACAGTCTGATCAAAAGTTGATCAGATAGGCTGACAAAGGCGGGAATATGGTCAGATTGGATATGTCTCCATACGATGATGAGATCAATGGGCAATTAAATAATGTATCATGTTACCAGAAATTGAGTCATAACCCCATATTTGACATTACGAGAGTAACATGAATCTGAAACAATGGCAAGGGCTAGGATTACTAAATGATGAGCATTTTTACCTAATGGTGGCCTGGCCTAGGCACCCCTGTATGTACGCTTTGCCTAAAATCCATAAGAGTTTGCTCTCCCCTCTAGGTAGACCAATTATTTCAGATATAGGAGGGCATACAGAGACTATCGGAATCTGTGGATATTTTTCTACGCCCTTTGTGACTAATCTCCCAATACACATACAAAACATCTGCTGAATATACTTAATGATGTGACCCGGGACCCCAGTATGACACTTGTTACCATGGATGTGGTGTCACTGAACATAAATATACATGAACATGGCTTGACAGCTTTGAGACATTTTCTTCATAAGAGGCCAATAGAGATCATGCAGTCAGAGCTGCTCATAACTGTTCTAGTATTATCTGAGACAATTGTTTTCTATTTAATGGGGAGTGGTACAGACAGTTATGCGGGACAGCTATGGGCCCTTGATTTGCACCATCTTTTGCCAACCATTTTGTGTGTTAATTTAAGGCGGTGCACATCTGTGGCCCACTGGGATCTAGATGGAAGAACAGTATTTATTACTTTGGACGATACATTGATGATTGTCTAATGATTTGGAATGAAAGTCAAGTGGAACTTAATGAGCTTTTTAACTTCATGAATGGCAATACATTCAACATGTCCCTTACAATGGAATACAGCCAAGAGAAGGTTTTGTTTCTGGATGCGGAGATATTTGTGGTTAGAAGAATAACAGCAGGATGTATAAAAAGATAACATCTTGAAACTCTACTTAATGCCCATAGCTCACATTCAAGATGTCAAGTTAATTCAACTCCTTTTGGAGAGATGATTACAGCGAGGCGGAATTGTATTGAGGATATACAATTGTTATGCAATATTACAGATATAAAGCAGAGATTTTTGGCTAGGGGTTATGATAAAGCTTTAATTTCAAGAGCCAGCATGAGGTCACAGGGACTGAAACGGAGTTATACTCTTAAGGATACTAAGAACGCAGTAAAAAATAAAAAGACACCAGTGGGATTAGTTACAGATCCAAAAAAACAATAGAGAGAGTGAGGGTAATGAGGATCCCAAACCCCCGGTCTGGATAGGAGTATAAAACAAAGGAGGGAGAGAGATGCAGTAGAAAAAGATTCAATCGAAAAGAAGGGGCAGAGATAGAGAAAGGAATAATTCAGGGCAAAAGAATTTCCTATTTGAAAAAAGACCCATCACTCACCAACCTGGTTGGTGACATGCTTCATCATCTGGGTCCCACCCTGACCGCCGAATGCAGTCAGGGTGTGCTTCGACGCCTGGAATTCCAGCGAAGCGGGTTTTCGTGTGTGTAGGTGAGTGGAAACGTGAATGATGAAAAATAAAAGTGATATATTAAAAGTGTCAGCGGTGTGCTTCCTAATAATTTAATATGAAGCCACTTGGCACGATTAAAACCTGTGAATAGATATCGTAACTGGTATTAATGGCCAGTGATATCAGTGTTGGTATGTGTGTGTGGTCAACATGTTTCAACCTTTCTAGTAATTCTTAGGTTTTCGTCAGGAACAGGAATTTGAGGAACGGGGGGTCTGCACTCGCTAAGGTGCACCCACACCCTGAACCTCTGTGTACTACACCTTTATTAGAGAGTAGTTAGTTGTGCCTTCAAGCCGTTCTTGAAGGATGATTCGGATCTGTAAAAGTAAAATCCGAAAAAATAAACTTTCTATTGGAATTATTCCCATTAACTCTCCACGCTCACTTATTATGGTATGCGACATGCAATGCGAGTTGTTGCATGCAATCTATTGTGGGTTGTTGAGGGTGGTTTCTGCATCTCTCAATCCATGTATAGGGCATGCATTGTTGATTTGGCAAAAAGAATTATTATTAATATTCTCGCATCACGTGCATTAGTTGTGTCTGTCTGTTGGCAATACAAGAAGGGCATACGTGATGATTAACACTGCTATCAAACATTTCTAGTGCAGTGTGCGTATATTTGTGAAAGTTTAGACAGAGACAAACAAATAAAGAGCGCTCAAGGACTCACGTTAAAAAGGCTAAATATAAAGCCTCATGGTTCCCGTGGGGAGCGTGGGCTCTGAACCATTGCTGTGATAGAAAAGGAAACAACATTTTCAGCTTGATTTGCCTTACCTTGATCTTGTAAGGCCCTTCTATAGTTGGAGTAGGGATACACTTACGTTCTCTCACCGGTACGCCCGTTTACACACTTACTTCGGGGACCCACAGTTACCGAATGCTGGCGATGTGTCTATCACGGACGGTATTTAAGAGAAAATGCTTCCGCCCTTGTGACTTGGGGTGTGGTTTAATTGGGTCATAGGGATCAAGGTAAAATTCTGTATTTTGTGAAAAGTGATAAGGGTTCTGCAATAAAGAGGTGTTTATTTGCAGATGTTTGCTGAGTCATAGGGCTCAGCTTAAAATTCAGTAACCCGTGTAAATAATAAGGATTCTGCAGTAAAGAGGTATATTGCAGAGAAAAGGTAACAATGGATTCTGATTGAAACCTTGGTGTGTGTTATAACAATAAACTGAGAAGAAGAGATAACAGAGACCAAATTCATCTACTAAGTACTGAGTTCCATGGTATATTGTCGTTCAGCCCTGTTAGGTGGGTTGACAGACGATACACCCATCATTGTTCCTTTTCAAAGAGTGTATTCTGACTTTCGACAGATTCAATAACAGTCCAAATTATATCATTTGGAGTGTGGTTATTGCTGATAAAATGTTCAGTCAATTTAGTAGTCGCTTTCTTGCATCGGATAGTACTACGATGCTCTGTTATGCGTTGTTTAACTTTATGAGTGGTCATGCCTACATAACGTAGATTACAGGGGCATGTTATGAGGTAGACTACATTGCAACTGTTGCAATTGGTATGGTTTTTGTGTCCAGATCTTGTTGTTTTCCAGTGTCAGTGTTTTGGTGTGTGTAGTGAGGTGACATACTGAGCAGTTCCCACAGGGATAGTGACCTGTAACTTTCGGTAGTCCCCAAAAGGTCAAGACTGTGGCTGAATCAACTGCAGTGATTTTCTTCGGTCGAGTGTTAACCAGTGAGTCCTTTAGACTTCTTGCTCGTTTGTTTGAGAATAAAGGCTTCTCCCATTGCAGATTGCCAGTGTTTAGGATTGACCATCTTTTTCTGATGGTGTTCGTCACCTGATTCGACATAATATTATAGGTTGTCACACAGGTGAGAGGTGGTTTCTGTGTCGGTCTACTGGTTTCTTCTAATAGGGCATGTTGGGGTTGGTTTCTCGCCCGTTTTTGGCCCTTGTCCAAGATATGCTGAGGGTAACCTCTTTCTGAAAGCTTTTTGGAGAGAGAAGATGCCTGTGTTTTGTAGTCTGTCAGTTTGCTACAGTTCCTTCTTAATCGAAGGAACTGGCCATAGGGTAGATTTTCTTTTAGTGCTATCGGGTGAAAGCTATCATATTGTAGTAGATTGTTTTTGGATGTTGGCTTGGTATAAGTTTTTGTTTCAAGTTTGTTGTTTTCATTGTGGATTTCCACATCTAAAAATATCATAGTGGTTTTATCAATGCTGTGTGTAAATTTTAGATGGGGGTCACAGGTGTTGAGCCAAAAGATGAAATCTTGCAATGTTGTCATTGGGCCTTGCCAGATTGCCAGTACATCATCGATATACCTTCGCCAAAGTTTGAGGTACTTGGAGAAGGGTCTGTTAGCCCCGAGAATAAATTGTTGCTCAAAATCAAAAACAAAGGCCCGCTACACTAGGAGCAAAAATGCTCCCCATAGATGTACCTCCTGTTTGGAGGTAAAGTTGACCTTCAAATTCAAAGTAATTCTTCATTAGGGCGAGTTCTGCGCATTTGAGGACAAAATCTCTTGGGACATTATGGTCCCAAGTGGCGTTCTCCAGGGCTTTTGCTAAGACTGCCAATGTAGCCTCTTGAGGGATATTAGTATACAGGCTTTCTATGTCGAAACTGACAAGGATAGTTTCTTCATTAGTCTCGATGTCTTTTAATACATTGAGGACATCTTTGGTGTCTCAGATATGTGGAAGTCTTCTGTATCATGGGTTTGAAGAAAAAGTCACTATATTCAGAAAGGGGTTGGAGGACAGAGCCTATCCCAGATACGGTGGGTCTGCCTGGTGGGGGAGATTTGTTTTTGTGCATCTTAGGAAGTACATAAAAGTAAGGTATTTTACCTTCATTGCTGGTTAGGAAATTAGCCTCCTGTTTGCAAATATACCCTCTTTCCTCAGCGCTGTTGACAAGATAGGAAATTTGTTTCAGTGCAACAGTAGGGTCTGAGGTGAGGGGTTTATAATTGCTACGATCGAGGAGTCTCCTACACTCAGCCTGATAGGATGTTTTGTCCATTATGACTATCCCACCTCCTTTATCGGCAGGTTTTATGACGATGGTGTCGTCATTACGGAGCGCTATTGGGGATTCCTGTTCAGTTTTAGTCATATTCATAAAAGGTTTTTTTGGGGAAAGTTTTTCTATGTCATTGTAGACCGCCTGTTCGAAAGTTAGAACCTCAGGAGGAGTAGTATGGGGAGGTGGAATGAAAGTAGATTTCCCTCTAAAACCAGTCACATTAGGATTAGTACTGATGGACGTTGCGTCAACCTCTTCCTTTTCAAAAAAGGCTTTTAATCTCAATTTTCTAAAGAAACCTGCTAATTGTGCATGCAACTTGAATCCATCAAGGCTAGGGTCGGTACGAACCCCAATCCTTTGTTTAGAACACTTTGCTCGGACTCAGTCAGGTTTCTAGAGGACAGGTTAGTTACTAACTCTTGCTTGTTCCTGGGCCCTGCCCCATCATTTTGCTCCTGGTATTTTTGCCTACACTGTCGTCGTCCTCCCATGCAAAAACCACCCTCAACAACCCACAATAGATTGCATGTCGCATACCATAATAAGTGAGCGTGGAGAGTTAATGGGAATAATTCCAATAAAGTTTCTTTTTTCGGATTTTACTTTTACAGATCCGAATCATCCTTCAAGAACGGCTTGAAGGCACAACAAACTACCCTCTAATAAAGGTGTAGTACACAGAGGTTCAGGGTGTGGGTGCACCTTAGCGAGTGCAGACCCCCCTGTTCCTCAAATTCCTGGTCCTGACGAAAACCTAAGAAATACTAGAAAGGTTGAAACATGTTGACCACACACACATACCAACACTGATATCACTGGCCATTAATACCAGTTACGATATCTATTCACAGGTTTTAATCGTGCCAAGTGGCTTCATATTAAATTATTAGGAAGCACACCGCTGACACTTTTAATATATCACTTTTATTTTTCATCATTCACGTTTTCACTCACCTACACACACGAAAACCCGCTCCGCTGGAATTCCAGGCGTCGAAGCACACCCTGACGGCATTCGGCGGTCGGGGTGGGACCCAGATGATGGAAGCATGTGACCAACCAGGTTGGTGAGTGATGGGTCTTTTTTCAAATAGGAAATTCTTTTGCCCTGAATTATTCCTCTCTCTCTCTCTCTCTCCCCCTTCTTTTCGAATGAATCTTTTTCGACTGCATCTCTCTCCCTCCTTTGTTTTATACTCATTAGTTACAGATCACCACTTATGTTCATATAAGGTGTATAATATTCTTAGACGACACTGGCCCTTACTTACCTCGGATCGAACCCTACAACCCTTTCTGACAGATCATCCCAGCGTTACCCACCACAAGGGCAGGAAACTACACAATATAGCTAGTCCTGGTTACAAAACAGGTGAGAGAAACATGGCTATACAAAATGACAAAGGGCTCGTACAAATTGCAATATGTGCAGAATGTCTTTGAATGGAATAATAGAATTTGAATATAACAATTTATGAAAATTTACTATTCGAACACAATGACTGCACAATTAAATTTGCTGTTTATGTTCTAATTTGTAAATGAGGCAAGATACATGTGGAGAGTACTAACTGACCATTGAAAGATCACATTTTTGACAATTTCAGAGCGTTGAAACAACTAGATGAAAAGATACCCAATAGCGACGCATGCGCAAGATTGTGAGGCTCAGCACATACATCTGAGCTTTAGGCTTCATGGGATTGAATCTGTGCAAAATGATGTTAGGGGTGGAAATCGGGAACTAAGGCTTAGACAAAGTCAAGATTAATGGATAATGATACTTCATGAGGTGAAAAAGGGTATGAATAGAGATCATGAACTTCAATATTTCATGGGTACATAAAACGCATGAAGGGGCTAGTGACATCTTTCTTATACAAATTCACACATCTTCCCTTTCTTCTCCTTTTCACCAGGACTTTAGTTCGGGCTCAAAAAAAACCCTAGTGTATTTAAGCTATACCGCATAACTTGTACGAGTATTCAACTTTGGCTTAAGTTTGGCACTGGAGTCATGTATTATATCTGCAGGACTTCATAAGACAGGGACTTTCAATACTGGATTTAGCACCACAGATGGTTAACAGATCAGTAATAGGGGCGATATGACAAGAAATTGGTTTTTACTTTTCTATTGGAGGGCAGTGTTATGTATCCACATTACACTGCATATAGACCTCACTCCAAATAGTGCTGGTGATGTGTTAGCACTGCATATGGTCAACAGATGACTTGTACGTAAAATTAGACAAAGATTTGTTTCTTACTTTTCAATTGAAGGACAATGTCATGTAACTATATTACACTGCATATAGTGAATACATCTTGGGCTAGTTTGTTTCATTACATTTTAACAAGTCTGATCGTGCTCCTATTCTTGGACAAGATGGGTCGTAATGCTTATGCAGCGTCGATTAACTGGCGACTGCGATAACCCCGGGCTCGTAATTACTGATACTGTACTGGAATTACTGACAAATATACAATTGTGAACAACTTTAATTTGGGGTGGATTTTATAAACCTCTGTGGCTTTTTATTTTCTTTTATTCCACGTTCTCTTTACGTTACCTCACCCATATTGTAGATGGGGCGAATGTGGGTCACTAAATTTCTATAATTGTGTTCAAGCAAAGATGATGATGCATGTGGTTGAAGAGCACAGTGATGCTTTAATGATGTTTATGAATTAAGCAGTATAAACTGGGAGACTGTACCAAGTTGGCTCTGGTATAGGATTCTGACATTTAGAGAGTCTGTCCTCAATATCGGACTCAATAGCTAGTACAAATAGATATTACAAGATGGTGTAGATGTGGCATGTCATTCTCGAATTCAGCTCTTTCCTAGGAGCTACAAGATATTACAGGTAAGACATGGAATTATAACCTTCATCACTAGGACATGGAGAATGCTTTATCGTATTTGTACCGGAGGTACCATTACTAGCATGGGATATGATGAGCGGTAATTTTGGATTTTATGTCACACAATGTTAATGCTTAAATGATGTGCAAAGTGGAACAGTTTTAACTTACATCGAAGATATTTGAATTACATTGCTTAATTTGTAACGCATGGTGGGGCAGTTCTCAACTTATACCCCACATATTTTAAGCCCTATGCTTTCTTTGATAATGGAGAAAGGAATATGCTACTTACCAGTATGCATCTGTTCTTGGCATGTAGAGCTGCAGATCTACACACTTTTGCATAGATTGCCATCTGGTGCTGGGCCCGGATGTTTGCAGCTTGTTTTTCCTCTTGGAAAGTCTTTGGAAGTCACGAGATCGGGGACCCCTCCTTTGGATAGTATTGCGCATGGGCTTCGGCTCCATCCTCAGATTGTTTTTCGCCAGCAGGGAAAGATGGAGCGTAGTAACAACAGTGAAGAAACCCATGTGTGTTGTATCTAAATAAGATAGACTGGAACAGATACAGGTAGCCGGGGAGGCGGGTGGGCGTGTGTAGATCTGCAGCTCTACATGCCAAGAACAGATGCATACTGGTAAGTTGCATATTCCGTTCGAGGCATATGAGCTGCAGATTACACACTTTTGCATAGACTATATAGCAGTTCCCAACCTTAGCTGCGACCACCGGTATCTGTTGCAGTGGTTTGAAATAGTGTTTTCAGTACAGCCTGGCCCACACTAGCTTGTTGCTTGGTTTGCACATCTACACAATAGTGTTTGGTGAAAGTGTGCGGTGTGGACCATGTAGCTGCTTTGCAGATATCATCTAGTGGGATATTCCAGAGAAAAGCCATGGAAGCCCCCATCTTTCGTGTAGAATGGGCTTTAGGGGGAACGGAAAGCGTTCGTGTTGCTATGTGGTAGCAAATCTGGATGCATTTTACAATCCACCTAGCTATCCCTGATTTTGAGATGGGGTTGCCCTTGTGTGGTGAAGAGAAAGAGACAAATAGTTGTTTGGTCTTTCTGAAAGGTTGTGTTCTTTGGATATAGTAAAATAAGGCTCGTTTGACATCTAGCGTGTGCAGAGCCCTTTCTGCAACAGTCTGAGGTTGCGAGAAGAATACTGGTAATTCTACAGATTGGTTTAGGTGAAAAGAGGAAATGACTTTAGGTAAGAATTTTGGGTTGGTACGGAGAACAACCTTGTTCTGGTGCATTTGAAGAAAAGGTTCTTGTATGGTAAGTGCTTGTATCTCACTGACCCTTCTAAGGAAAGTGATGGCTACCAGGAAAGCTGTTTTACATGTGAGGAATTGCAGTTCGCATTTATGCAAGGGTTCGAAGGGAGGCCCCATCAGCCTTGTGAGCACGATATTTAAGTTTCACACAGGTGAGGGTGGTACTCTGGGGGGGAATTATTCTTTTGAGGCCTTCCATGAAGGCTTTAATGGCAGGTACTCTGAAAAGCGATAGGTGCTGCCTGTTTTGTAGGTAAGCAGCAATTGCTGCGAGGTGTAACTGTAAGAAAGTGGGTTTCTGTTGCAGTAACCCCCCCCCCCTTTTTTGCCTAATAACTGAGGCACTTTTCCGTGTTGTGCCCTGGGCTTCTGTCAATCAGGTGCCCAGGGCCTGTGTTCCTTCCCTAACAACTGCCTAACAGCCAAAACCCAAATTGGCAAACCCTGGCCACATGTCAGCCCCTGGTAAATGGTACCCTAGGTACCCAGGGCCTTGTGACCAGGGAAGGCCTCTAAGGGCTGCAGCCCTCATTGTTCCACCCTTAGAGGCCCTGTACCCTAACACACACTGCTCTTGCAGGCTGGGTGTCTGGATACAAGACAAAACAGAGTCGACATGGCACACATCCCTGTGTGCCATGCCCACAACCTACACTGCCCTGGCATACATCAGCCACCCCTCTAGCTGGGTGCCCTATGCCACTGGTGTGGGCACAGAGGCAGGAGCCCTGTGCCCCTACAGTACGCAGGTCCATTCCTGGGTCCTGTAAGTGCAGTGCTGCCAGCTAAGAGTATATGGTGTTGGGAGCTTGTCAAACACGAACTCCACAGCACCATAATGGCAGCACTGAAGACTGAGAAGTTTGGTATCAAACTGCTCAGCACATTAAATCCACACTGATGCCAGTGTGTGATTTAATGTACAAAGCACCACAGAGGGCATCTTAGAGAGGCCCCCTGAAACCTAAACCTACAATCCACGTCTGTTCTGAGGCTGCCTAGGCTGCCACACAGCAGACATGTTGCTGGACCCCTGGGTAGGATAGCCCCTGCTCTCCTGGGTCTGCAACAATGAAAATCCTGGGCGAGGTGCTAAATCTCCTCCCCCAGGATGGGCAGGGGGAAGCTTCAAAGGCATGCCGCCTCTGTGAGCTTCCCCAGGCCATTGCAACCCCCCACTCTGGCGGGAAGCTTGGCCGGAAACCCCAAATAAGGACAGGGGATCTGCCAGCCTGTCAACCCCACCCCTCGGGTGGGGGAGGCGAGGTGAAGCACATCTCCGGGCTCTCGCCATCTTGAAGATGGGAAGCCCTGCCCAATCAGGACTAGGCTCCTGCCCCCCTCCCACAGGAGAGAGGCAGGATAGGGGTTGTACCCACCCCAGGACAGGAACCCATGGGCCCCTGCCCTTCACCTACCTGTAACGTCCCTAAATCTAGTATTTAGGGGCACCCTGAACCTTCCTTCCCCAGATTCCAAACTACAAAGAAGAGCAAGAAGAAAGAAGACCTGCCCTGCAGCTCCTAAAAAGAGGAAGACACCAACTGCTTTGGCCCCAGCCCTACCGGCCTGTCGACCCTCAAACCTGCTCCTGCTCCAACCCGGCATCTCGTGGCCAGCAACCTCACAAACCCCGGAGGACCTGGCTACCTCTTGGCTCTTAGCCCTTGGGACTCCCATGAGTAGAGGCTCTACTCAAAACCTCTCTAATCCCTGGCAGCAGCCCGGAACCGCGAACCCAGCACACTCTGCACCAGCCAAGCCTGGCCAGTGCCGAAGTGACGACCCCACGGCGTCCTGGAATTCCAAAAAGTAATCTAAAAAGTTGCAAATAACTTGAATTTACCATTGAGCGCAATGTATTGTTGTGTTTAAAAATAGTTGCCTACTGCAACCACTTGTAACCGTTTACTAAAGTCTATTGCATATTGCAAAAGTATTTATATGAAACATCTCCTGTTGAGAAAGTATATTTTAAATCCAAGTGTTGGTTCTAAAATAAAACAAGGATATATTTTTTATATATAAACCATTGGCCTAGAGTTCAGTTATTGAGTGTGTGAAACCATTTGCTGACTGTGTACAATAAATGCTTTACACTGTCCTCGGATACTGCCTTACTGCTCGACCAAGCTACCACTTTAGAGAGTAAGTTTATATCTAACTTTAGCCTCTGTCAAACCCTTGGGGACTGTGGACTCTGTACACCCTGTACCTATTTGGGAACAGTATATACAGAGCCACTTTCTCACAGTAACCGAATGGATGTATAGGCTAGATTACACCTTTGTAGGTGGAGTAAGTAGCGTATGATGTGTTGTATAGACAAGTCTAGAGGATGGATTGTGTTGTTATGGCAATAAACAACAAATCTTTTCCACTTGGCAGCGTAGCAGGCTCTAGTGGTAGGGCGTCTAGCTTCTTTGATGACGTTCATACAGTCAGGGGGAAGGTTTAGGTACCCAAATTCTAGGATTTCAGGAGCCAGATCGCAAGGTTGAGCTGCGCTGGCTCCGGGTGCCTAATCTCTCCATGGTTCTGGGTTAGGAGGCATGGTGAGAGGTGTAGCTTTTGGTGTGGTACTACCGAGAGTTCCAGCAGCGTGGTGTACCACGGTTGTCTGGCCAACGTTGGAGCTACTAGGATCAGTATGAGTGAGTGCTGTTGTAGCTTTCACACCACTAATGGAATGAGTGGGAGAGGCGGAAAAGTGTACACAAATTTGCCTGACCAGTTCATCCAGATCGCATTTCCTTTGGACAATGGGTGTGGGTATCTGGCGGCGAAGCTTGGACATTTTGTGTTTTCGTGGGTGGCGAATAGGTCTATGTGTGGATGCCCCCACTTCTGAATGAACGGGTGAAGAACCTGTGGGTGAATTTCCCATTCGTGAATCTGTTGCGTTTGTCTGCTGAGCAGATCTGCCACGGTGTTTTGGATTCCTGGGACATGTTGAGCTAGGAGAAAGATTTTGTGGGGAATTGCCCATCTCCATATGCTCTGTGCTAATTGAGAGAGCTGTGGAGAGTGTGTGCCACCTTGTTTTTGAATGTAATACATGGCAGTCACGTTGTCTGTGCGAATGAGGACTGCCTTGCCTGAAATCCGTGGTTGAAATGATTTGAGGGCTAGAAAGATAGCTAGTAACTCCAAATGGTTGATATGGAGTAACTTTTGTTGCGGCGTCCATGTGCCCTGCACTGTGAGGTGTAATAGATGAGCTCCCCAGCCGGAGAGCGATGCGTCCGTCGTTAGTATTATTTGGGGAAGCGGGTCCAGGAACGGTCGACCTTTGGAAAGGTTTGTGGTGTTCCATCACTGCAGAGAGCGATGGGTGCGACCGTCTACCAACACCAGATCTGTCAGTTGCCCCTGGGCCTGGTTCCATTGGTGCGCTAAGCACTCTTGGAGTGGACGCATCTGGAGTCTTGCGTGAGGCACTATGAAAATGCAAGAGGCCATCATCCCCATCAGTTGCATAAACACTCGTGCTGGAAGGGAGTGTTGAAGTACGAATTTTGGTCGCAAAGCCTGAATGCTTGCAATCCTGGCCGGATTGGGGTAGGCTATTGCTTTTGAGGTGTCTATGATGGCACCGAGGTATTGCTTTATGTGGGATGGTGTTAGTTTGGACTTTTGGTGGTTCACCGTGGAGCCTAGTTGGTGAAGTAGATGGATTGTGGTGGCGGTGTGGTGTACACATTGGTTGTTTGAAGTGGCTTTTATCAGCCAATCGTCCAAGTATGGGAAGACGTGAATGTGCTGTCTTCTGAAGTGTGCCGCCACCACTGCTAGGCACTTGCTGAATATCCGTGGTGCTGTTGTGACTCCGAACGGGAGCACTTTGAATTGGTAGTGTTGTCTGTCCACTACAAATCTGAGGTACTTTCTGTGAGCATGGTGCACTGGAATGTGGAAGTGTGCGTCCTTCAAGTCCAGTGTGGTGATAAAGTCGTCCTGGGAGAGGAGCGGAAGTACCTGCTGAAGCGTTACCATGTGAAAATTGTCTGAGTGTATATATGTGTTTAGGGACCGGAGATCTAGAATAGGTCGTAGAGTATCGTCCCTTTTTGGTATTAGAAAATATAGGGAGTAAACCCCCAAATTTTGTTGATTGACAGGAACATGTTCTATTGCATGTTTTTGTAGGAGGGAGATTACCTCCTGCTTTAGCAATGTGGAATGTTCTTGTGACATTGGGCGTTGCCTGGGTGGAATGTTTGGGGGGGGTAGATGTTAAATCCAGGCAGTTTCCTGACTGAATTATTTGGGTCACCCATTTGTCTGAGGTGATGGTCTCCCAGACATGAAGAAAATTTGTGAGTCTGCCCACGACTGGAGTGGAATGGTCTGGGGGGAGTCATTGGGTAGTAGGTGTGGCAGAACGGGCGTTGTTTATTTTGCCTCTGCCCTTGTTGTTGTTACCCCTGTAGCCGCCTCTCTGGTAATCTTTTGTAAAGGTGGTCTGAGTAGGGGACTTGCACGATGTGGACGCTGTATCTGAGGAGTAGCCTCTGGATGCACTCCGAAAGGATGAGCGGCGAAAGGAGCGTCTAGGCGGGTGAGACTGTAAGGCCCCCATGGATTTTGCTGTATCCGTGTCCTTTTTCATCTTTTTCTAAGGCCTCATCCAGGATAGAGGCTTGTACTTCTGGTTTAAACCCAGACACTCTTAACCAAGCATGACGACGGAGAAGGACGCTGGTGTTAATGGCCCTGGAGGCTGTGTCTGCTGCGTCTAGGGCACAACGTATAGAGGCGTTTGTGATTGTTTTACCCTCTTGAATCAACTTGTTGGCTTTACTTTTATATTTTTCAGGGAGATGTTGCATTATGCCCTCTAATTCGTCATAATGAGCCCTGTCATATCTGGCCAGCAGTGCCGGAGTGTTTGCTATACGCCATATGTTGGCGCCCTGGGATGCTGTGCGTTTGCCTGAAGCATCTAGTAAATTCCTTGTCAGGTGGTGGTGCATCACCTGACGCTTGTGAGTTTGCCCTTTTACGTGCCGTAGAGACCACTAAGGAATCTAGTGGCGCTGGTCCTCTGATGTAAGAGGGATCTGAGGGAGCAGGTTTGTACTTTCTCAATACGTGGGTTAAGGACCCTGGCTCTCACTGGGTCTTTAAAAACTTCTGCCGCATGCTTTACCACCCCTTTGAGCATGGGCAGTATGGAGGTGGACCTCTGTGTAGTATCGAATGTATCTAGGAGGAAATCTTCCTCCACAGGGTCATTATGCATGTCCACCCCATGATAATGTGCTGCTCTTTGCAGAAGATGGTTAAACCCTAGTGAATCTTCAGGTGGAGATGGTCTAGAGGGGTATATATCGTCTTGTGGGACGTTGGGAATATCTGGTATATGGTAATCGTCCCATGTGTGAAGCAGTGTCTCTGTTCTTGCCTAGGCCCGGAGACGAAGGCGTGACCAAAGCCTTTTTGTGTGTCGGCGAGGGTGTGGGAGGGGGTAGATTGGTACTCACGACCCTCTGCGCCGGGGTGATGTACTCCACATCTGACTCGGCCTCGGAAGCGCTGACGAGGTCCTCTTCGGTATGATGATGTTCCGGATCGTCGATGTCGTCCCCGAAGATGTCGACTGGAATGGACGTCGAGGAGTGATTATGCTACTTACCAGTATGCATCTGTTCTTGGCATGTAGGGCTGCTGACATTCATATCTGTGCATAGATCGCCGCCTAGTGTTGGGTCCGGATGATTGCATATTGTTGTCCTGGAAGATTCTTCAAAGTATCACGAGATAGGTGGCTCCTCCCTTGGACTACAGTGCGCATGGGCATCCTCTCCATCCTTAGATTGTTTTTCGCCATTGTGGCAGTGATGGAGTAGATATAGTAAGTGATGACCATGTTATACAGAAAATACTGAGTGCCGCAGCCGCGACAGGCGCCGGGGAGGAGGGTGGGCGATATGAATGTCAGCAGCCCTACATGCCAAGAACAGATGCATACTGGTAAGTAGCATAATCAGTTCGAGGCATGTGGGCTGCTGAATTCATATCTGTGCATAGAATATATAGCAGTACCTCCCCTAGCGGCGGCTACCTGTGCCAGCTGCAGCAGTCTGGAAAAGAGTTTTGAGAACAGCCTGTCCTACAGCTGCTTGCTGTCTTGAGTGTACATCTACGCAGTAGTGTTTGGTAAATGTATGTATAGTGAACCATGTGGCTGCTCTACAAATTTCGTGTAAAGGGATGTTTCCTAGGAAAGCCATGGATGCCCCTAACTTTCGTGTTGAGTGGGCTCGTGGGGGAACCGTTAATGTGCGTTTAGCTTTGTGATAGCAAATCTGAATGCATTTAACGATCCATCTGGCTATTCCTGCTTTGGAAATGGCGTTGCCTTTTTGTTGTGGAGAGAAGGCAACGAAGAGTTGTTTAGTTTTTCTAAAATCCTTTGTCCTGTCAATATAGTACATGAGAGCCCGCTTTACATCTAGTGTATGGAGCATTCTTTCCGCGACATTTTGCGGATTTTGGAAGAAAACGGGCAGTTCGATAGTTTGATTAATGTGGAACTGTGATATGACTTTGGGCATGAACTTGGGGTTGGTGCGTAGGACAACCCAGTTTGCGTGGACCTGAATGAATGGCTCCTGAATGGTTAGTGCCTGGAGTTCACTAACTCTCCTTAAGGAAGTGATGGCCACCAGGAAAGCCACTTTCCAGGTGAGGAATTGAATCTCACATGAATGGAGAGGTTCAAAGGGCGGACCCATCAGTCTGGTGAGGACCAAGTTGAGGTTCCACACTGGTGCTGGTGGGTGTCTTGGGGGAATTACTCGTTTGAGTCTCTCCAAGAAAGCTTTGATGGCAGGTACCTTGAATAAGGAGAGGTGCTGCCTGTTTTGGAGGTAGGCTGCTATCGCTGTCAAATGGATGCGTATTGAGGTGTATGCCAGATTGCATCGGTATAGGTGTAAGAGGTAGCATATGATGTTTTGAATAGATGCGTCCAGTGGTTTAATGTTATTGTTGTTGCAGTAAATGACAAACCTTTTTCCATTTGGCCGCATAGCAGGCTCTAGTAGTGGGTCTCCTGGCTTCTTTGATGATAGTCATACAGTCAGGTGGTAAGTTAAGGTAGCCAAATTCTAAGACCTCAGGAGCCAGATCGCCAGGTTCAGTTGCTGGGGATCTGGGTGTTGAATTTCGCCATGGTTCTGCGTTAAAAGGGCTGGTTTTATCCGCAGTCGTTGATTAGGCACCACGGAAAGTTCCAGAAAGGTGGTGTACACCATGGCTGGCGTGCCCACGTTGGAGCAACTAGGATAAGGGTCAGTGAGTGTTGCCTTAGTTTGCGCGCCACCAGCGGTATTAATGGTGCTGGGGGAAAAGCGCACGCAAATCTGCCGGACCAGTTCATCCATATCGCATTGCCCTGCGACTGTGGGTGTGGGAACCTGGCGGCAAAGCTTTGGCATTTTGCGTTTTCTTTTGTGGCGAATATGTCTATCTCTGGATGACCCCACTGCTGGAAGTACGGTTGGAGAACTGATGGGTGTAGCTCACACTCGTGCATCTGGTGGCTGTGTCTGCTGAGCAGATCCGCCATCTGGTTGTCCTTGCCCGGGAGGTGTTCTGCCATGAGGAATATGTTCCTCTGAATGGCCCACTTCCACATGCTCTGAGCCAGATGAGACAACTGTGGAGAGTGTGTTCCTCCCTTCTTCTGTATGTAGTACATGGCAGTCATGTTGTACGTCCGGATCAACACGACTTTGTTGCACAAGTGTACTTTGAATGCCTTCATGGCAAGGAAGATTGCCATCAGTTCCAGAAGGTTGATGTGCATCTTCTTTTGTTGTAGTGTCCATAGTCCCTGCACTGTGTAATTGAGTACATGAGCTCCCCATCCCTGGAGAGACGCGTCCGCTGTTAGTATGATTTGTGGAACAGGCTCTTGGAACGGTCGGCCCTTGCAAAGGTTTTGTGGACTCCACCAATGCAGAGAGTTGTATGCCCGACCGCTCACCAACACTAGGTCTTTTAGTTGCCCGTGAGCCTGATTCCATTGACGTGCTAAGCACTCCTGAAGCGGGCGCATATGTAGTCTCGCGTGTGGGACTATGAAAATGCAGGAGGCCATCATGCCTATCAACTGCATGAATACTCGCGCAGGAAGGGAGTGCTGAGGTTGGAATTTCGAGATCAGCTGTTGCATGCTGTTGATTCTCACTAAAGTTGGCTGAGCTGTGGCAGCCAGAGTGTTGATCGTTGCGCCTAAGTACTGTTGTACATGGGCAGGTTGGAGACTTGATTTTGGGTAATTTAGTGAGAATCCCAGACCGTGAAGAAGGTGAATGGTGTGGGACATGTGGGTGGCACATTGTTGTGCTGACTCTGCCTGAACTAGCCAGTCGTCCAGATAAGGGAAGACGTGAATGTTTTGTCGTCGCAGATGCGCGGCCACTGTTGCCAGGCACTTGGTAAAGACCCTGGGTGCTGTTGTTACTCCGAAGGGGAGAACTTTGAACTGATAGGGATTCCCTTGAATAGTGAATCTGAGGTATTTCCTGTGTGAAGGGTGTATGGGTATGTGGAAGTATGCATCCTTCAGGTCTAGCGTAGCTAGGAAATCCCCCTGACTGAGTAGTGGGAGAACCTGCTGGAGGGTGAGCATATGGAAATGCTCTGACAGAATATATAGGTTTAGGGGTCGCAGGTCTAGAATAGGTCTGAGCGAGCCGTCCTTTTTTGGGATTAAGAAGTACAGAGAGTACACCCCTGTGCCCTGCTGGTCGATGGGCACTACTTCTATTGCCCCTTTTGCGAGCATAGCAAGCACTTCCTGCTGGAGTAAATCTAAGTGTTCGGCTGACATAGGACGGTGCTTTGGTGGTATGTTGGGTGGAGTGGAAGTTAGTTCTAGACAGTACCCGTGCTGGATGATGTCCCTGACCCACCTGTCCGTGGTGATGTTCTTCCACGCGGACAGGAACAGCTGGAGTCGTCCCCCGACAGGTGTTATGTGGTCGGGGGGTAAGGAGAGGGCGTCACTGTTTGTTTTTTGGAGAGGACCTGGTGTTGCCATAGCCACGTCCCCTGCCTTTGGTGCTGGATCCACGATATCCACCCCTGTTGTTTTTGTCATAGGTGCTTTGTGCGCCACTTTTAGTATACTGCTGTTGTGACCCCTGACCCCTTGTTGTTCCTCTATTTCCAGTGCGACGAAAGGAGCCACTACGAAATTGCTGTGTTTGCAGAGCCCCAATTGATTTCGCAGTGTCAGTGTCTTTCTTTATTTTTTCTAGGGTAGTGTCAACGTCTGGGCCAAATAAGAATTCTGTGTTAACTGGTAATTTCAGAATATTGTTTTGGATGTCGGGTTTGAAGCCTGAGATTCGTAACCAGGCATGGCGTCGTAGCATGACGCTTGTGTTTATTGCCCTAGCCGCTGTGTCAGCTGCGTCAAGGGCGCATTTTATGGATGCATTAGTGAGGAGTTGTCCTTCTCTAATGAGTAGCTCCGCTGACTCTTTATACTCATCTGGTAGATGTTGGAGCAGTGACTCCAGCGTGTCGTAATGTGACCTGTCATAACGTGCCAGGAGTGCCTGTGTATTGGCAATGCGCAGGATGTTCGCTGCTTGCGCTGCAATGCGTTTGCCCGATGTTTCTAGTACTTTTGACTCCTTGTCTGGGGGAGGAGCATCACCAGTCGTTTGTGAGTGGGCTCTCTTGCGAGCATTGGCAACCACCATGGAGTCTAATGGCAATTGACCCCTAATGTATTTAGGGTCACCGTGTGCAGGCTTGTATTTTTTTTCAATCCTGGGATTTAACACCAGGGCTCTTGTGGTGTCCTTGAAAATGTCTTTAGCAGGTTTGAGAACCCCTTTTAACATGGGCAGGGTTTTGACAGTTCTTTCTGAAGATGCGAAAGTGTCAAGCAGGAAGTCTTCCTCAATGGCATCAGAATGGAGTTCCACCCCATGATGAGCAGCAGCCCGTTCGATGAGGGCATTAAATGCAGCTGTGTCCTCGGTAGGAGACGTTTTTACGTTATAGAGTTGCGCGTCTTGAGTATGTGGCGCGACACTTTGGTCTGTGGGGTCATCCCATGCCTGATCCGGGTCTTTTAGGTGCTCATCAGGATCTACGTCCCCAGGGTAGATGGAATCTTCCCCGCCATAGTCCTGTATTGCGTCCGATTCGGAGGGGGTAGGAGAAAAGGACTGCGGATCTGGATGGAAGTGTTGGAAGTGTTCTTGGAGCACTGGTTCCTGCTCCGCTGGCAGTTTGCGTTTAAGAGGAATTTTGTAGGGCTCCTCTTCCCTAACGCGTTAATTTGCGCTTGTGGAGCATTAACCTGCCAGTGTCGGTGTCGATAAATTGTGGCCCCGAAGACTCTTGTTCTGTAAGGCCAGAGGTTATGGACTGTGTGTTGAGGACACGTGTCCGAATTTGAAATAGTTTCGGTGCCGATGCCGGTGGCAGCCCAAACGTAATGTTGGTGGGCTCCGAGTGCACTTTACAGGGTTTGGGTGTGTCGGGGCCCGAGATAGAGTGGAGGGTTGCCCGGTCATGGATGCGTTGTAAAGATGGAGACCTGCTGCACAGTGAACGCAGATGGTGGTTTGATGGGCCCCTTAGTAGTAGACATCGAGGCCAGCCCCGACTTTTTTGGAGGAAGGGGGTCACTGGTCTGAAGGGATGTATCGACAGTCGACGTAGTCGAGGACTTAGTCGGCGCCGGTGCGCTAGGCGTTGACGTAGCCGGGGCGGCCATCTTGACTGTGGAGGTTATGGCCTTCGATGTCGGCGCCGAAGGTCTCGGTGCCTTGCGGTGCCCGAGGGCGTGCTTTTTCTGGGTGTCCACCGTATCCGCTGCGGTGAGCTCGGCGCCGAAGTCTCTTTGTACGTGGTCGGAGCCGACTACTCTTTTCGGCGTCGGAGCAGTGGATGGTTTCGACACCTTCGATCCGACCACCACCAGTTTCACTTTCGTTTTTGAAGGGACTGGAGCGATGGATGGTTTTGGGTTTAACAACCCGGTCGTCTTCGGTAATAGTGGCTCTTGCAGAGTGTTCGAGGCCGGACCGGAAGGTGGGGCCGAGGAACCATGTGTTTGATCTTGGGTAAGGCCCGAAGGCGATCCCTCGACCGGTGCCTGATGAGGACGTACAGTTTCGGCCTCCGTTTCGACAGATTGGCCTAGCTCTTTAGGAGAGCTGTCTTCTTCGGCCCCGTAGGCCTCGAAGTCTCCTACCTCATCGACGGTTTCTTCACGTCGAAAGATCACGTCGTCGTCGTCCGATCGGGAATCGTGTTCCGAAGCGGGGCTAGAGACTACTTCTTCCACGCTCTCGCCGTCCTGTCCTCGGTGCTGAATATGTTGGTGGGTGCAGGCGCTGCTTGCTGCTCCTCCAGCCTCGCTGCCCGTCGATTCCGCAGAGTCTTCTTAGATCGGAACCGTGCACAGGCCATGCATTTAGATTCGTCGTGATCCGCCGAGAGACATTTATTACAGACGGGGTGGACGTCGATATGAGGGTACTTCGCGTGGCATAACAGACACCTCTTGAATGGAGTCCTCGATTCCATCGTCGATCGAACTTCGAAGTTCGGACCAAACTGGTCTGAAAGGTGGAAGAGGGTGCGGAGCACTAAAGCTAGTAGTCGACACTGAACGGTAACTAGACCGACGAAAACTAAAGGCCTTTTGGCCTAAAACTAAGTATTCGTAAGTTGAGCTAAGATAGTCACATCCGAACCCAATGGCTGTTCTCAAGACACTTTTTCAGACCGCTGCAGCTGGCACGGGTAGCCGCCGCTAATAGAGGGCACTGCTATGTATTCTATGCACAGATATGAATTCAGCAGCCCACATGCCTCGAACTGAATATGCTACTTACCAGTATGCATCTGTTCTTGGCATGTAGGGCTGCTGACATTCATATCGCCCTCCCTCCTCCCCGGCGCCTGTCGCAGCTGCAGCTCTCAGAATTACTGCAAGCATGGTCATCACTTTCTGTATCTACTCCATCACTGCCACAATGGCGAAAAACAATCTGAGGATGGAGAGGATGCCCATGCGCACTGTAGTCCAAGGGAGGAGCCACCTATCTCGTGATACTTCGAAGACTCTTCCAGGCAACAATGTGCAATCATCCGGACCCAACACTAGGCGGCGATCTATGCACAGATATGAATTCAGCAGCCCACATGCCTCGAACTGTGCCATGTTCCTTCTGGCTCTTCAGTCCCGAATAGTCTTTTTGGATCGGAAAGACTTACAGGCCGGACAGTCTCGAGCCTCGTGTTCCGGGGAGAGGCAAAGGTTGCATACCTCATGAAGATCGGTGTGGGGAAATTTGGACCCACATTGAGGGCACTTTTTGAATGGAGTTCTTTCCATGAGCCGGGACCGGAGCCTGGGTAGGCCCGAAGGCCGCCGTCGACGACTGGAACCAAAGATTTGTGTCGATGAGAAATCGCGTTGATTGAAGAGATCGTGATCGAAAGAATACAGCGATTAGGGTGAGGATTGCGCGTCGATCGTCGAACTGGAAGCTGTTCGGAACCGGAGCGCGAAGATCACATCCGAGCCCGATGGCGGAAAAAAACAATCTGAGGATGGAGCCGAAGCCCATGCGCAACACGATCCAAAGGAGGAGTCACCGATCTCGTGACTTCCAAAGACTTTTCAAGAGGAAAAACAAACTGCAAACATCCGGGTCCAACACCAGATGGCGATCTATGCAAAAGTGTGTAATCTGCAGCTCATATGCCTCGAACATTAGGTTATAATTAGGTAGTATTATATTTTTTGTGCCTCTACTACTATATTACAGTAACTATCCAGGAATGCAGCTTACCGTACGGTTTTGTTTATCTGCACGCCTAAGAGTATCATAAGAATATCTGACAACATGGCAGGAAGGGGATGAGGTCGATGTGATACAGTACAAGGAGTATGTTTGGAAGTTTTTAGACCGAGATTTTATAACATTTGACTTATCGGGAGGGGGGTTCGAAATGTTACTGTGTATTTGATGAAGTTTAAGGTAAAGGAAAGAAAGATGCATATTAAAAGCACGACATTTGGACATAGTGGTGATAGTTATTCAGAGGTTGATGCGATGAACTAATTACTTTGTTACAGAAGGATATACATATTTTCTTAATCAGAAGAATTGCTTGATATACAGGTAGCGGACATTGGGAAATATACAGTAAGAAGCGGATATTGCCATTTAAATACATTAGTTTTGGAACATTGGCTAGGTTTGGATTATCAAATATAATTTGTCTGCATAGAGTAAAAGGAGGCACTAGTAACTAATATTGGATGCTGCACTAGAGGTTGTATTTAATAGAAACATTGGGTGAGTAACATTTAGTTTATTGGGGCTAGAGTACCGGGTCACTGGAAGGCTTTATGTTTTGATCAAAATATCGCGGTGAGAAGCACGGCATGCCCTCAGCACAGGACTCGTTTGCTCCTCCATCTTTATCCCAGGTCAACAATCACTTATGTCTATTGGCTGTTTACATTGGCGATTTGACAGGTTCTGAGGTGGAATGAGTAGTTTCTTTTCTGTAACTCCAGTTCTGTAGTAGGGGTATCTCTGTTATAGTCATAATCTGAATAGTCCCCGCCCATGTGCGTGGACCCCGGAGCAATACAAATAATCTCTTAAGTTGTCAAGCCATGTAGACCTGCATCTACACTTAAGAGAGAATTCAAAGACAGATAATGCAGCCTATATCCACAGGCTACACTGTCCAGTACTTCAACTAGAAAATTCCACCAACATCCACCAACAGCACTGCCTGCCCAGCTTTTTCCACAGAGAAAAAACCTGCCTCTTCCAGCAAAAGCCTCTGGAATGATAGAGAGGGAGGAATGGACAGACAAGCCCCATAGGCTGCCATTATATGGCTCAGAACAGGATACTGTGCCTTTAAGAAAACTTTCCAGAACTTTTCCAGTATCCCAGAATGCACAGCAGGTCCCTTTTACTTTCAGTTCTTTTTTCCGGCTCCTGCTAGCAGGACCCTGGAGCATTGAGCTCTCCCTTTTCAAGGGTTTATTTGGATTTGTTCACTTTTCAAGGCCAATGCTTTTGCAAAGAGCACAAAGACCTGCTGAATCCAGCTTATGATTTGCAATGCTGTGGACTTTCTTGCCAAACAATTACCATCAAACGGCACGTTGATTATTCTAGTCTGTACCTCAGACCGAAAAGAGACATTTCTCAGTAATCGGGAAAGGTGAATAGCAGTGGCACTTGAGGATTTTGAGGAGTCCAATGAGGAATGAATGATGACTGAAAAAGCCATCTCCCCTTCCTAAATGACTGCCATCTGTATAGTCTGGTGATGGTTCATCAACTCTCTCAATTGTAACACTAAAAAGGTTGCTTTCGAAATTGAATTTATGCTACAATATTCTAAATGTAATCAATATGATCTCAATAATAACATTTAATGGTCAGGCAGCCTTTGGCTTTTACAAATTTGTAGAGTTCCCAAGATAAAAATGTTTAAATATTATATAGAAACAATAGTTGCCCTTTATAGATCTCAACATGAAGGTTGAGGACGAAAAGTGTGTGGAGTAGATATTTTTTTAATTCTCTTAGAAACAAATATGGCAACAATGCTTCAGTAAACTAGATCACTGATCCTGTTCAACTCAAATTGTTCAAAGTGCATCTATCCCTAATAGATAGGTGTTAGAATTGCAGCCAAAACAGCAACTCTAGCAAATGAAGTAAAATAAATTTTTTTTTTAGAAATGATCTATCTATTTTGGGCACTCATCACCCAGAAATAAATTGGATTCTATGCATCACTACAACATTTAAGTTACTCTGGTCACACTAGGGTATATACATTGATCAGCCCTGTTTTAGCTTGTAACCAGATGATTTACATCTTTTTAACTTGCTTTTAATGTGTTGTCTCAAAGTATTCTATGCTGCCTTCTATGAACAGAAAATCAAGCTAGCAGCGAACTCTCCTAAAGAAATCTTTAAAATTGCTAAAACCCTTATCAATTTGCCTCAGAAACCTCCTATGCTGGATGACGCTCTTACACACTGTAATAATCTGGTGAGTATTTTCAACAGAAAATTCAAAATATTTATCTGGCTTTTCCATCTTCCCTGCCTATTAACTCCCCGATTGCCCACTCTGAGCCGATTACAGGAACTCAAACCCTATCACAATTTCCCCTCCTGGATCCTGCCTCGCTGGACTTAATTATGACTAACATAAAATCGGGCTCTCCCATAGACCCTGCTCCCCCCCAAGCCCTTACCTTGGTCAAAGATACTATCCGCCCTGCAATTCTTGACCTGGAGAACTCCTCCATCTCTACAGGTGTAGTGCCATTGGCCTGGAAATGTGCGATGGTTAAAGCCCTTCTTAAAAAAACCTAATCTTGATCAGGCCAATCTGGCAAACTACAGTCTCATCTCCCTCCTGCCTTGGGTGAGTAAGATTCTAGAAAGACACGTAAATACTACTCTTGTAGCCTTTCTAGAATCTAATTTACTGCACCCCTCCCAGACTAGGTTTCGTCCCCAGCTTGGCACTGAGACTGCCCTCCTTGCAGTGACAGAGAAAGCAAGGAGGATTCTAGACCAAGGGGGCGCTGCGGATATTATGCTTCTTGATCTCCGTGCCGCATTTGACACTGTTAACCATAATACTCTGATCCTCATACTCAAGAATTTGGGAGTACCTGGCTCGGCAATAGAGAGGCTGCAGTCTTTTCTCAGTGAATGTTCTTTTAAAGTCTTTGAGGGAGATGTCGTCTCCAACCAGTTGCTTCTCAGCTGTGGGTTTCCCCAGGGCTCTGCCCTGAGCCCCATGCGGTTTGATGTATATATGAGACTCTTGGCAGAGATCGTCCTTCCATTTGGCATAAAAATTATCACCTATGCAGATGACTCCGCTCGTGGTGGCGCTCAACCACCCCGAGGGGAAATCTAGCACCCTAGGCTGCTGCCTAGAGGAGGTCGCCAAGTGGATGGAATTCTCATGCCTCAAACTTAATGGGGACAAGACTGAGCTTATGCCCCTGGGCATTCCCCCCTCCTTCAATCCAGCATCTCTTTGGCCAGATTGCCTAGGCCCGGCCCCTGCAGACCAGATCAAGAGCCATGGTATCTGGCTTGACTGTTCCCTTACGTTTAATCAGGCAGCGAAGCTTTCTGCGACCTGCTTTGGCCTACTAAGGATGCTTCAAAACCTTCTTCTCCCTTTCCATGCTAGAAGGATCATGGTCCAAGCTTAGATCCTCTCCCACTTGGATTATGGGAATGCCTTATATCTGGGAGCCCCGCAGTATATCATCAACAAGCTTCAAATCATTCAGAACTGTGCCGCCCGCAGACTCCTTCAGATTCCTGGTCGGCAGTCTGTTAAACAAGCTCTAAAGAGCTTGCACTGGCTGCCGATCAGGGAAAGGATTCAGTTCAAGGCTATGTGCTTGGTCCATAAAGCCTTCTGGAAGAACGGCTTGCCCATTCTCCAATCTCTGATCACTCCCTATCAACCGAAGAGAGAACTTCGGTCATCTGCCTCTTTTCTCGCCCTTCAACCCAGAATAAGGAGGGTCAGATGCAGTGGGCGCTCCTTCTCATATAATGGTGCCATCGGTTGGAATGCCCTTCCACTTCAATTGCAGAAAGAGCCCAATCTCCTCTCATTCCGTAAGCTTTTAAAAACTTAGCTGTTCTAGACCTGTATTCTTCACCTACCGTTCTTTCCTCTGTACTCGTCCGCAGCGCTGGGAGGCCTCTGGGTAGCCATCGCGCTTTATAAATGACATTTCATTCATTCAGAAGGATCATATGAAACTACCATCACAACAGTAGTGGGTGTTGATCTGCTATGCCCACAGATGCAGATGACTAAATATTAGCAACACAAAAATATCAACATTAATTCTCTTTGGAATTACACTCAAAAGATCCAAGTGCTATCTGTAACGTAGCTTATACACATCTGTGTTCTTCCGATCGATGCTGTGTAAGAAATACACTTTAGTCATACTGGCATTGACTTACCTTCCACTACCCTTACTATTTATCTCACTTCCTCTCTACCTCCACTACCTCTTTCATTCTTCTCTTTGCACTTTCTTGATAACTTGTTGTAGGAAGCGGTCTCTGTATATACTATACCAAAGTAAGGCAGAGGTAAAAGTAGATAGCACCTTACTCTCCATTTGTAGTAGTGTGGGGGAGCAGTAAAGTTCTCAGAGGGCAGTGTAAAACATTTATCATAAACACTCATGCAAGAAGTGATGTGTCACACTCAAAGACTGAACTCAGACCAATTTAATTGTATAAAAATAGTTAGTTATATTTATTTTCAAGAACCAAGCAAGCCTGGCACAGGTAAGTGTAAATGGTATTTTTCAAGGCAGTTTGAACAATACAAGCAAGCTGAATGAAAATTACTTTTGTTACAGGTTTGTAAAAACTTTGAATACAGTGGAAATTACTTTCCAGGTTACTTTATGGATTACTTTTTCTACTCAGTGTGATTTGCCTTGATATCATGCTAGGACATTTCCTAGAGAAAAGGTAAGTAAAGCAGTTTTAAATATTTGCAGTTCAAGTTCTCATACAAAACCAACTCCACACTTAAAACAATTTTCACAAGAAAGCTGTCAATGCAGTCATATGGGAGGAAATTAGGTTATCGCTTTCAAGGTAAGTACTTGGGTTTGGGAGTTGGGTTTCTGGGGTTAGAAGGATAAATTACTTACCTGTAATCCTAGTTCTCTTCCAAGGGTACACTCAAAGTCATAAGCACTGAATAATCCCAGCCCACGTGCGGGAACCCCAGAGCATATACAAAAATACATATATATGGGTAGGTTTAGCTATAAAAAAAAAAAAAAAAAAAAAAAAGGACGGGGTACCTTCAAACATACATTTATACATGTATACATATATAAACAAACCAAAACTGTGCACACGTTATAGTCTGCGTAGCATGCGTAATAGCATTTTGTTTACAATTGATACAATTATATAACGAGAGAAAATGAAGGACCACAATATTCTGATTTCTGTTAAAATCCTTCTGTTAATGACGGGTTTGTAATGTCAGCCAGCCAACACGTGTTTCGTCATGGGGCCTAGTTGCCCCTGACTTCTTCAGGGCTTCTCAATGTAATTCAGACACATCAAACCTTAAACCTGGTGATAATTCCGACCCAGCGGGTCCTATCAATCGATTAATTCTGGGGTAAACGATGAAAAACAGTCTCTGTGACTCACAGAGGGAACCATACGCGGTGATCTACTGGCCGTCACTCTTTGATGTACTCGTCAAGAGATTTGAATCCGTCCGACTCTGATCGACTTACTAGAACGTCATATACCTCCTCAAGAGACTGTTTTTCATCTTTTACCCCAGAATTAATCGATTGATAGGACCCGCTGGGTCGGAATTATCACCAGGTTTGATGTGTCTGAATTACATTGAGAAGCCCTGAAGAAGTCAGGGGCAACTAGGCCCCATGACGAAACACGTGTTGGCTGGCTGACATTACAAACCCGTCATAAACAGAAGGATTTTAACAGAAATCAGAACATTGTGGTCCTTCATTGAAGAATACTACTTCGAGCTCGAAGTATGGTGGCCCTGAAAGACCTCAGTCGACAACAAAACATCGGTCGATGTCGAGAAAGCATCCGCCGACGTCAAGACACCGGTCGACATCTAAATCTCCACCGCCGTCACAACTGGCACGATCGGCGTCGAGAGGATCGGCGAAGAATACGCCGCAGGCATACAGACGATCGATGTAGAGGTCTCCACCACAGTCCCACAGACAGTTGGCATCGAGGGGACTGACGTCGAGGGCATCGTCGCTCAGACGTGAATCTTCAAATACTTCGCAGCTAAAGCAGTCAACGTCTGTGTCGTCGGCGAGAGGTCATTGTTCATCATCGAGCAAAGGAAATCCTACAGCAGCAACGGTGGAAGAGCTAGAGAAGCCGAGATCGACGTTGAAGACCATATGGTCGACGTCGAGGGAGGTGTCATCTTCTCCTGGCATTAATATTGTGCAAATCACGTCGGAGGGATCTACGGTTGCGGAAGAGCAGACTACCTGTCAATCCTTCTTCAAGATAGCTAGAGAATAACTGGCACTGGAAGGCTCCACACAGAAGTCCTGGCTCGTACTTCTCCCGAACATACTCTCCCTCCAGAGTTTCTGTGGGTCCTCCACCTACTGCATCTACGAGACCATCTCCACGCAGGTCTCCAAGGAGAGGTAGGTCTCAGTCGACACGACGTTCACGATCCAGGACACCACGTGCACAATCTGCATCTCACCCTTCTTCCACTCCGAAAAGGAGGAGACTGAGGTCCCAGTCTTGATCCACGTCCTCAAGATCATCTATGAGAGACTATTCACCAACAGCGTTAGCTACACCTCCAGTCAGAGTGTATCCAATTGATGACATTTGAACTTTTAATGAGGTGCTATGCCGGGGTGCCAGCAAATTGAACATTGATATGTCGGCACCAACTCTCTTCGTCAATCATTTTTTAAACCCTGCATCACAGATAGTTGGCAAAGCTCCTACTTCCGCAGACTTCCGGGTCTGCTGGAAGCAGCGATGCAGATATTTTTGACGCCAGCTACAGTGGGTTCTCTGGATTGTCGATAGGCACAATACAGACAGAATGTGGGTCTAACTTTGCCATTTTCTTCCCACAGGAGGGACATTTGTTGAACAAAGCTGATCTTTGACAGAAAATAATTCTCAAAATTGTGATAAACAACTTAAAAAGTTGCCAGTAGTCACAAAACGTTGTGTAGCAATGAAAAAAATCGAATTTGACTAAAATCATCAAAAATTAACAAGCTCAATGGTCCTGGATCCTCACAGACCGACGCGGAAAAAAGAACTGACCTGTCACCTGTGGAACTGACCTGTCACCTGTGGTGTATGATGGGCGCACAGAGCTCATCAGTGTGGGTTTAATGTGCTGAAAAGTTTGTTACCAAACTTCCCAGTTTTAAGTAAAGCCATTATGGTGCTGTGGAGTTTGTAATGACAAACTCCCAGCACCATAAACTCAATGGAATTACTGCACTTACAATGTCTAAGAATTGGTTTAGACAAAGTAGGGATATAGGGCTCATGCATCTGTACCCTCACCACTGCGATAGTGCACCCAAGCTAGAGGGGTGGCTGACCTATGCCAGGGTAGTGAGTTGTAGGCATGGCACACAGGGATGTGTGCCGTGTCGACTCTTCACTTTGTTCTGCATCAAGACACTCAGCCCGCAAAGGCAGTGTGTGTGTAAAGGTACACAACCTCTAAGGGTGGCACAATAAGTGCTACAGCGCTTGGAGACCTTCCCTGGCCACAGTGCCCTTGGTACCTATGGTGACATTTACAAGGGACTGACATGTAGCCAAAGAGTGCCAAATGGGTTTGGTTTCAATGCAGTTTTAGGGAAAGAGAATATGCCCTGGGTACCAGGAACTCAGGGCACACTCAAAGTACATCAACAGTTTGGCAAAAAGTGGGGGAAACCAAGCAAAAAGAGGACACTTTCTTCCACTTGTCACTGTACACTTATGTATTTGTGACTGGCACTGCACTCTTCTTTAGTTGGTTAGTCCACAGCAATATAAGAGTTATCAATGTCAATCACCAAGGTTTATGTATGGAAGTTTCCAACAGAACATCCTTACATATTTATGTTACATCTTTTCTCTGTAGTGTGGAATCCCATGGGGATTCATTCTACTTTGAAGCTGGGTTCTTCCTATAAGACTACCTACCTTTTATCGGGCTAGCAATAAATTCATGCTACAATTTGATATCCTGCAGTCATTACATCCATACATTAAATATGCTACATTACAACTTCAGAATTGTGTAATGTGAATACAAGGAATTAGACAACAGAAGTTTGACACTACGTGTGACCATTTCTCTCACTGTAATACATCTGTTTGCTTATCTTACAGGATAAGGAGCTCCTAGAAAGGAGTAAAATGCTACAGTTGCACTAGTCAAATAATTAGATATAATTAAAAAAGTCAAAAACTTGAGAAATTAAAAATCTGAATAAGAAAACTGTCCTCACATTTACTTATTAAACTTGAAGTATGACTCAGGTTTATGGCTATTACATGTATTCTTTCACAATCTTAATGAATCATCTATTATGTAGTCTGTTGAAATGGGTAGAGAGGTTATCAAAACTTGCCACAGAAAAAAAGGCTAGGATTTTTTTTCATTTGCCTTTCATATTTTAAAGACCATTGCAGAGAGGTGGTATTGACCTAATACACATCTCTGCCACGAAGAACAGCAAGGGAAACATCTTACTCTGAAATGATTATCAAAAACAAAACGCAAAAAATCTAGACAGATCTCACAGAAGGTCCTCAAGGGACCAGCAAAGGTTGTAAGTGGGTGTGAGTGGATAGGACATGTGAAAGGGAGATAGTCGGGTTGTACAGGGAAATGACTAGCAGAGAAAGTTAAGACCTCAGTGCTAGCCAAACTTTTTCATGGTATGTGTGTAGCTGATAAAAAGGGCCTCTTCGAACTGGAGAAGACTCCAATTTGGAAAAAAAGAATACACTAGAATACCCAAATGTATTCTGTAGGAGTAGGGTCTGCAATCCTATGATCACCCAGATTTTTTGCTTTTGCTTCATTGGTTTACGACTTTCCCTGGCTGTGGGCCAGCCAATCAGACCCACAGCCTAGCTGTTCTCTCTCCAGATTAACACACATGTACATTAGGTGCATCCACTAATTGGAACTGGGCCGCCTTATCAGTCCCTGTATCAGCATACCACAGGTATCCAGGGCATCGGCGTACCCAGGGCCTACCAGGGGCTGCAGCATGTATTATGCCACCCCTGGATGGCCACCCAAATCTGACACAACTGGCTGCACGACAGCTGGGGCAAGGTGGTGTAATCACCCGTTGCTGTAGGTGTAGTATTCCTATACCTAGCCCTAAAATGGACGCATGGATTCCTATCAGTCACTCCTATGGCAGGCCTTATCAATCCTGAAGGCAGAGTGCTGGGAATCATGTGAGATGGTGCTCTGGCGCGAGCTGAGCCCGTCGACGGCTTACGGAACCAAGTCCTAATAGCTGTTCCATGGTGACGCGTGCCACCTACCTTAAAATGCATTATAATCCTCGCGGTTATTTGCTAACTATGGCATCGCATCACCCACACATGTCGAGTAAGGTGTCATACGAATTGGAATACGAACCCCTCGCCAATTCTGGCGACGGGGTTAGCATCCCACCCTTCTAGAGGGACACGACATGGAAGTAACCTTGAACCCCGGTTAAAGTTGACTCAAGCCTCAGCATCACAAAATGGATGCTGCCACCAGACACAAGTCTGACCTCCTGCTGCTGGGAGACCTTCCAGCGAGGGGAGCTTGGACAAAGGGTTTCCTGTCGAGGGCGGTGTTAGCACCATCCCAGACAGGGTTTGTGTATCCCAGGTAGGCAGGGCTGAAAGGAAGGTGATTGCAAGTGGCACCCCGGTGCTCACTGTGCATAGCCCGGCTCAAACCAGTTTCGGGGGCACCCCAGCCCCTGAGCTGGGGCGAAGCCGGACAAAGGATAGGGGTGTAACCACCCCCCTCCTGGTCCCACCCATAGGTAGGACCTAGTCACGGGCCAGCCCCTTTTCCTAGTATAAAGGTAGGAGCGAGTCCCCTTCCCAAATTGGATAATTCTGAATCTTGAACTACTTTCCACGAAAGGAACTCTTGACTTTTTCTGAAGACTCTCCCTTGTGGCTAAGGAGTAGCCACCCTGCACCAGCAGGCACCACCTAAGCGCTTGCGGTTTGCTGCACGTCTCTCCTACGGATCAAGACTGCCCAGCTCGACGAGACCCGGATTCCCCGCCATCTCTGACCGCTACCTACATCGTCAGCCCAGCTGAGATTCGTAGGTGTGACGAGACCTGCGGGACCGGCCATCTTCAGAACCTGCACGACGCTCATCTCGCACAACCACCGAGGGACCCTCGAGTGAGTGCACCTAGGGTTTGAGAAGCCCTAACCCTGAGTAGCTCCAGCACCGAAGCCTGCCTCCCCAGCATCCACGAGATCTGCGTGGGGGCCCTTCTGCTCCTTGCTGCTCACCGCGTTGTCCGGCCACTCGCCGTCGGCTCGTGGCCCTCTTCACGACGCACCATGACAGTTTTTCATCACTGGTCTGGTTGCTCCATACTGGTCCTTGCTCCCCTTCAACAGAGGAGTACCTCGGACCCTCCTGGTCCACTCCAGACGCCATCTTGACTCCCCCGCGTGGGCTTGCCTCTGCTAAGACCTGCTGCCCCACTCCTGGGCCCAGCATCATCGACAGCAGACACCTTCGTGGGACAGCTCGCCCTCCATCCTGGTCCGAGGAACAGCCGAGTCCGACGTCGCCCACTCACCTGGTCGAGGTGACTTCATCCGGTACCTTCCGGGTGCCCACACGATCGCTGGCTAGCGGTTGAGAACTGAGTCCCCTCTGCTTTCAGGTTTCCTTCATCACCGATCCAGGCTTGGATCTCGCTGAATATCGACACTGGTCGCCTGCCAGCAACTTCTTCTTTCAGGCTCCCGAGACTACAACGAGGACTCCCGACATCTTGCTGAACCCCACGCAGCCGCAGCCTCTGGGCTAGGTAACTCGAGCATTTCGGTGCTCCATCGTAGGTTCACTCTACAAGTGTCCAGCTTCTTTTCCGTTTAGTCCAACTGATCGGATTCCTCCGGAATCAGTAACTTTAGACTCTCTAACCTCTCCCATTCCACTTGCAGTGTAAATGGTTTCGGGCCCTTCGGGCATTTGTGTAAATTGTGCAACTAGGAGTATTTTCCCAAGAGTTTTGTATTGTGCTTAGCTCCCTGACTCATAAAGAGCCAGGGTAGTCTTGTTATAAATAAATATCCTTTATTTTCATAACAACTTGTGTGGTGTCCTTTCACTTGGTGTTCAAGGGGTATATGTGATGGTAAACAGCTAGCTTAACACGCCCTCTAGAGTTTAGCCTGAAGACTGCTCTTGTCCACGCTACTAGGATAGCTGGTCTACAAGGTTGACTTACAACCAATCATCAGTAAGGGTCGTTTGGAATGATACACAGTGATCACTAGAATAGTGAGCACTACATATCAGGCCAACTTCTCACATATTCCAACACAGCATGCCAGTGTCGCCTACACCCCAATGTTTGCATTTCACATACCCAATTCGACTGTATTTCAACTGAAACAAACAAAATAGAATACCTCTGGGGAATTTCTATCCAGGTCTGTTAAATCCTTTGAAAGGACAGAAAGTGCAACATCCTTCTGCAAGTGCCACAGGGTTGTAGAATAGATCTCCATGCCTTCCACTCTATAACTCTCAAGACGGCGGACTTCAGCAAAAACTCTTTCAGCCTGGAAGAGGGAAAATCCAATCCAAAAAAAAACAGTACATCATTCATAGACACCAGAATATGATACAGACTGTAAAAGAATTTGCACACATTTTCAGAATATAGCTATCTAACTTTTGAGTGGTAAATGGAGTCAATAGATTAATAAAAAATAAAAGTTCTATACAAAAATATTCTTTCATTGCTCATAAGTATAGAAGGATTAATGTTACTTACCCAGTAAACATTTGTTCTTGGCATGTACAGCTGTAGATTCACATGCAATACATACCCCTGCCATCTAGTGTTTGGTCTGGATGTTTGCAATTTGTTTTTCTTCGAAGAAGTCTTTTCCGTTCACAAGGTAGGTGACTCCTCCTTTCGGTGATAGTGCGCATGGGCATCGACTCAAATGTTAGATTGTTTTCTAGCAGAGGTTGAGAATGGAGTTAGTAAGTAAAGAATGAATATGCTACTTACCAGTATGCATCTGTTCTTGGCATGTAGGGCTGCTGACATTCATATCTGTGCATAGATCGCCGCCTAGTGTTGGGTCCGGATGTTTGCACGTTGTTGTCCTGGAAGAGTCTTCGAAGTATCCTTGGATAGGTGACTCCTCCCCTGGACTACAGTGCGCATGGGCATCCTCTCCATCCTCAGATTGTTTTTCGCCATTGTGGCAGTGATGGAGTAGATACAGAAAGTGATGACCATGCTTGCAGTAATTCTGAGAGCTGCAGCTGCGACAGGCGCCGGGGAGGAGGGAGGGCGATATGAATGTCAGCAGCCCTACATGCCAAGAACAGATGCATACTGGTAAGTAGCATATTCAGTTCGAGGCATGTGGGCTGCTGAATTCATATCTGTGCATAGAATACATAGCAGTGCCCTCTATTAGCGGCGGCTACCCGTGCCAGCTGCAGCGGTCTGAAAAAGCGTCTTGAGAACAGCCTGTCCTACAGCTGCCTGCTGTTTTGACTGCACATCTACACAATAGTGTTTTGTAAATGTGTGTGTAGTGGACCATGTGGCTGCTCTGCATATATCATGCAGGGGAATATTTCCTAGGAAGGCCATGGAAGCCCCCAACTTACGTGTTGAGTGGGCTCGTGGTGGAATAGTTAATGTGCGTTTTGCCTTTTGATAACAGATTTGAATACACTTAACTATCCATCTGGCTATCCCTGCTTTGGAGATGGCGTTACCTTTGTGGTGTGGGGCAAAGGCAACGAACAGTTGTTTTGTCTTCCTGAATGGTTTAGTCCTGTCGATGTAGTACATGAGGGCCCTCCGTACATCTAGTGTATGTAGTGCCCTTTCTGCAACAGTTTGTGGGTTTTGGAAGAAAACGGGCAGTTCAATAGTCTGATTCATGTGGAACTGCGATATTACCTTGGGCATGAATTTGGGGTTGGTACGTAGTACGACCCTGTTGGCGTGAACCTGAATAAATGGCTCTTGAACGGTTAGTGCCTGGAGTTCACTAACTTCTTAGGGAAGTGATCGCTACTAGGAAGGCCACTTTCCAGGTAAGGAATTGAATCTCGCAGGAGTGTAGAGGTTCAAAGGGTGGACCCATCAGGCGTGTGAGGACCAAGTTGAGGTTCCACATTGGAGCCGGTGGGTGACTAGGTGGAATGACTCGTTTGAGCCCTTCCAAGAATGCTTTGATGGCCGGCACTCTGAATAGAGAGAGGTGCTGCCTGGTTTGCAGATAGGCTGATATTGCGGTCAAATGGACACGTATAGAGGTGTACGCCAGATTGCATCGGTATAGGTGTAAGAGGTAACAGATGATGATGTGGATGGATGCGTCCAGCGGGTTGATGTCATTATTACCGCAATAAATGACGAACCTTTTCCATTTGGCTGCATAGCAAGCCCTGGTAGTGGGTCTCCTGGCCTCCTTGATGATGTCCATACAGTCAGGTGGCAGGTTGAGATAGCCAAACTCTAGGACTTCAGGAGCCAGATCGCCAGGTTCAGCTGTTGCGGATCTGGGTGCTGAACCTCTCCATGGTTCTGCGTCAAATGCGCGGGTTTGATCCGCAGCCTTTGATGCGGCACCACGGAAAGTTCGAGGAAGGTGGTGTACCACGGCTGGCGTGCCCACGTGGGAGCAACTAGGACGAGTGTCAGGGAGTGTTGTCGTAGTTTGCGAGCCACCAGCGGTATCAGCGGCGCTGGGGGAAAAGCGTACGCAAATCTGCCGGACCAGTTCATCCATATCGCATTGCCCTGCGACTGCGGATGTGGGAATCTGGCGGCGAAGCTTTGGCATTTTGCGTTTTCGCTTGTCGCGAATAGGTCTATTTCTGGATGACCCCACTGCTGGAAGTACGGTTGGAGTACTGATGGGTGTAACTCCCACTCGTGCATCTGGTGGCAGTGTCTGCTGAGCAGATCCGCCATCTGGTTGTCCTTGCCAGGGAGGTGTTCCGCCATGAGGAACATGTTCCTCTGAATGGCCCACTTCCACATGCTCTGAGCCAGATGAGACAACTGTGGAGAGTGTGTTCCTCCCTGCTTCTGTATGTAGTACATGGCAGTCATGTTGTCCGTCCGGATCAACACGACTTTGTTGCACAGATGTATTTTGAATGCCTTCATGGCCAGGAAGATAGCCATCAGTTCCAGAAGGTTGATGTGCATCTTCTTCTGTTGTGTCGTCCATAGTCCCTACACTGTGTAGTGGAGTACATGAGCTCCCCATCCCTGGAGAGACGCGTCCGCTGTCAGTACTATTTGCGGAACAGGCCCTTGGAACGGTCGGCCCTTGCAAAGGTTTTGTGGATTCCACCAATGCAGAGAGTTGTATGCCCGACCGCTCACCAACACTAGGTCTTTCAACTGTCCTTGAGCCTGATTCCACTGACGTGCTAGGCACTCCTGAAGTGGGCGCATATGTAACCTCGCGTGCGGGACTATGAAGATGCAGGAGGCCATCATGCCTATCAACTGCATAAACACTCGCGCTGGAAGCGAGTGATTGGGTTTGAACTTGGAGATCAGCAGTTGTATGCTGTTGATCCTCACTAAATTTGGTTGAGCTGTGGCCGCCAGAGTGTCTATAGTCGCACCTAGGTACTGTTGTACGTGTGCGGGCTGGAGATGGGACTTTGGGTAATTTAGTGAGAATCCCAGACTGTGAAGAAGGTGAATGGTGCGGGACATGTGGCTTGCACATTGCTGGGCTGACTTCGCTTGAACGAGCCAGTCGTCTAGGTAGGGGTAGACGTGTATATGCTGCCTCCGTAGATGTGCTGCCACCGTAGCTAGGCACTTCGTGAAAACCCTGGGCGCTGTTGTCACGCCGAAGGGAAGGACTTTGAACTGATAGTGCTGCCCCTGAACAGTGAACCTGAGGTATTTTTTGTGTGAGGGGTGGATGGGTATGTGAAAGTACGCATCCTTGAGGTCCAGTGAGGCTAGGAAGTCTCCCTGCTTGAGAAGCGGAAGGACTTGCTGTAGGGTGAGCATGTGAAAGTGCTCTGAAAGAACGTACTGGTTCAGGGGTCTCAGGTCTAATATAGGCCTGAGCGACCCGTCCTTCTTTGGAATTAAAAAGTAGAGGGAGTAAACCCCCGTACCCTGCTCGTGGATGGGGACGACCTCTATAGCGCCTTTTAGAAGCATACTTTGCACCTCTTGCTGTAAGAGCGTTAAGTGCTCTGAGGACATAGGACGGTTTCTTGGTGGTATTGTGGGTGGAGTGGAGGTTAACTCCAGACAGTAACCGTATTTTACAATATCTTTGACCCACCTGTCCGTGGTGATGGAGTTCCACGTGGACAGGAACCTTTGTAGTCTTCCCCCGACAGTTGTTATGTGGTCGGGAGGAAGGGAGAGGGCGTCACTGCTTGTTCTTGGGGGAGGACCTGGTGTTGCCGTAGCCACGTCCTCTGCCCTTTGTACTGGAGCCACGATATCCACCTCGGGTGTTTTTATCGTAGGTGGTCTGTGTATTGCCTTTGTTATACGTTTGTTGTGACCCCTGTCCTCTACCTGCCCCCTTGTTTCCGGGGCGACGAAAGGAGCCGCTCCGAAAGGACTGAGTTTGGAGGGCGCCCATGGACTTTGCAGTGTCCGTGTCCTTTTTTATCTTTGAGGGTGGTGTCAACCTCTGGGCCGAATAAATAGTCGGGGTTGACGGGCTGGTTCAGTATGTTGTTTTGTACCTCAGGCTTGAATCCTGAGATTCGTAGCCAGGCATGTCGTCGCAGCATGACGCTTGTGTTTATGGCCCTGGCAGCCGTGTCTGCAGCATCTAGTGCACATTTGATGGAAGCATTTGTGAGTAGCTGTCCCTCTCTGATAAGAAGTTCTGCACCTTCTTTGAACTGGTCAGGGAGATGTTGGAGTAGTTGCTCCAATGTGTCATAGTGCGCTCTATCGTAGCGAGCGAGGAGCGCTTGAGTGTTGGCTATGCGCCATATGTTGGCAGCCTGGGCGGCAACTCGCTTGCCGGAGGTCTCTAGCACCTTGGACTCTTTGTCCGGGGGAGGAGCGTCACCTGTCGTTTGCGAGTGTGCCCTCTTGCGAGCATTCGCTACGACGATGGAGTCGAGTGGTAATTGTCCTTTGATGTAAGTAGGATCCCCAGGTGCTGATCTGTATTATTTATCAATCCTGGGGTTTATCACTCGTGCCCTGGTGGGTTCCTTGAAAATGTCCTTAGCTGGTTTGGGGACCCCCTTCAGCATTGGCAGAGTTTTTACATGTCTTTCTGAGGATGCAAAAGTGTCCATTAGAAAGTCATCCTCGATGGTATCTGAGTGAAGCTGTACCCCATGGTTATTTGCAGCACGTTCAATAAGAGCGTTGAACGCCGCAGTATCCTCCGTGGGAGATGTTTTTGCCCCATAGAGTTGTGGGTCCTGTGTATCGAGAGGTGCACTGGGGTCTGCAGGGTCGCCCCAAGTTTGATCAGGGTCCTGCTGGTCATCAGGGTCTGTGTCTACATGGTAGGGTGCTTGGTCATCCATGTAGTCCTCCAATGCATCCGTGTCGGAGCGTGTGGGGGAGAACCGGTGTGGATCCTGGTAGGAGGAATGGAACGGTTCGTAAAGGAGAGGTTCTGATTCCACAGGCAGCTTCCTTTTTAGTGGGATCCTGAAAGGGTCCAATGGCGGTTCCGAAGTTATCCTTCGGTCGTGGAGAATCAGTCTGCCAGTGTCGGCGTCGATGACACGTGACGGAGACGTCTCGTCCGGTGGAACCGGAGGCTGGGTAACCCGTGTCCTGAGTTGGAACATCTTCGGGATTGTTGACGGAGGCAAGCCGAAGGTAATGTTGGCTGGCCCCGTAGACGTTGCTGGAGCTCCGATCGGGCCGGAACCCGACGAGTCTTTGAGGGCCGCCGTGGTTTTGTTGCTTTGCGTCGCAGCAGGCCGCACTTGGAGCGTCTTTGAGGCTTTGGCACCGGGCAGGTTCGTAGAGCCGGGCGTGGATTTTTTCGGTGCCGGCGGGTCCTCGAGTCGAGGTGTGGAGATCACCGTCGACGTCCTCGATACGTGAGGCATCGGCGTCGTCGAGGGAGCGACGCGAGGCGAAGCAGGCGGTATTGCCCTCGGTGTCGTTGGCGTCGGCAGCCGAGTAGGTTTCTCGGTGCCGATGGCCTTTTTCCGTTTGTCGACTCCGATGTCGCCCGATTCCAGTTCGGCACCGAAGTCCCTCTTGGTGCGGTCGGTGCCGACGCGTTGCGCTGACGTCGAAGGCGTGGAAGGCCTCGATCCGACCAGCGCCACTTTCAGTTTCGGTTTCGTATGAACCGGAGCAGCTTTCGGTTTCGGTTTTGTGGTAGGGAAACCAGCTGGCTTATGCAGCAATGGCTGCCGCTGAACGTCCGAGGCCGGGCCCGAGGGCGGGGCCGAAGAACTACGGGATGGGTCTCGGGTAAGGCCCGAAGGCGATCCCTCGACCGGAGCCAAAGGCTGTGGCGCTGGTGTTTCTTCGGTTTGAACAGGTAGGCCTTGTTCATCATTGGAGCTACTCTCTTCGGCCCCTAAGGCCTCCTCGTCGTCTCCTACCTCGGTGTCGTCTTCACCTCTGTGGAAGAGTGACTCGTCGCCCTCGTCCGATCCGGGGTCGTGTTCGGAAACGGGACTGGAGGGTATGACTTCTAATTCTTCGACGTCGGCCTCGTCGAAGATGTCTGTTGGGGCCGGTGCCGCGTGCCGCGCCTCGAGTCTCGCCGCTCTTCGGTTCCTTAGAGTCTTCTTGGAACGGAACCGGGCACAGGCCATGCATGTCGATTCGTCGTGGTCCGGCGAAAGGCATTTGTTGCACACCGGATGGACGTCGATGTGTGGGTACTTCGCATTGCATACCGGACACCTTTTGAATGGCGTCCTGGATTCCATCGTCGAAGGAGTCGATGGACAGGTAAATGCGAAAGAAGTCGGTGCTGAAAGTTAGTAAACTAACAAAATGCTATCGAAACCCGATCGATAAACAGTACCGACGCGAACTAAAGGCCTTTTGGCCTCGACCAAATATTTTCCTAACTTGAGCTAAGATAGCACATCCGAACCCAATGGCGGAAAAAAACAATCTGAGGATGGAGAGGATGCCCATGCGCACTGTAGTCCAGGGGAGGAGTCACCTATCCAAGGATACTTCGAAGACTCTTCCAGGACAACAACGTGCAAACATCCGGACCCAACACTAGGCGGCGATCTATGCACAGATATGAATTCAGCAGCCCACATGCCTCGAACTTAAGATGTCCATGTGTATGTATGTAGAATAATACCGAGAACTTAAACACTTACAGGTACTCGGGGAGGCGGGTGGGCGCATGTGAATCTACAGCTGTACATGGCAAGAAGGAATATGCTACTTACCAGTATGCATCTGTTCTTGGCATGTAGAGCTGCAGAGTTGTACACTTAGCATAGATCGCCATCTGGTGTTGGGCCCGGATGTTTGCAGTTTGTTTTTCTTCTTGGACAGTCTTTGGAAGTCACGAGTTTGGTGACTCCTCCTTCGGTCCGTACTGCGCATGGGCTTCGGCTCCATCCTCAGATTGTTTTTCGCCAACAGGGAAATGATGGAGCGTAGTAATAACAGTGAGAAACCCATGTGTTGTATCTAAATAAGATGTACTGGAACGGATACAGGTAGCCGGGGAGGCGGGTGGGCGTGTACAACTCTGCAGCTCTACATGCCAAGAACAGATGCATACTGGTAAGTAGCATATTCCGTTCGAGGCATATGAGCTGCAGATTGTACACTTAGCATAGATTATATAGCAGTACCCAACCTTAGCGGCGACCACCGGTATCCGTTGCAGCTGTTTGAAAAAGTGTCTTTAGTACAGCCTGGCCCACCCTAGCTTGCTGCTTGGAATGCACATCTACACAGTAGTGTTTTGTGAAGGTGTGCGGTGTAGACCATGTGGCTGCCTTGCAGATGTCATCTAAGGGTATATTCCCTAGAAAAGCCATAGAAGCCCCTAACTTTCTTGTAGAGTGGGCTTTAGGGGGAACAGATAATGTTCTCTTTGCCTTTTGATAGCAAATTTGTATGCATTTTACAATCCACCTAGCTATCCCTGATTTTGAAATGGGGTTGCCTTTATGTGGTGGAGAGAAGGAAACGAACAATTGTTTAGTCTTCCTGAAGGGTTGCGTTCTTTGTATGTAGTATAGTAACGCCCTTTTTACATCAAGCGTGTGTAAGGCCCTTTCTGCAACAGATTGGGGTTGCGAAAAGAAGACAGGTAATTCCACTGATTGATTGAGGTGGAAGGGGGAAATGACTTTGGGCAGAAACTTCGGATTTGTGCGAAGTATGACCTTGCTGTGATGCATTTGTATGTAGGGTTCCTGTATGGTGAACGCCTGTATTTCACCAACCCTTCTAAGGGAAGTGATAGCTACAAGGAAAGCTGTTTTCCAGGTGAGAAACTGTAGCTCACATTTGTGCATTGGTTCGAAGGGCGGACCCATTAGACGTGTAAGAACCAAATTTAGATTCCATACAGGGGAGGGTGGTGCCCTGGGAGGAATTACTCGTTTAAGGCCTTCCATGAAGGCTTTAATAGCGGGCACTCTGAAGAGTGATAAATGCTGCCTGTTTTGTAGATAGGCAGCGATCGCTGCTAGGTGTAGGCGTATGGATGAATATGCCAGGTAACACCTGTGAAGATGGGAGCAGATAGCATATTATGTGCTGTATGGATGCATCTAGAGGGTTGATTGTATTGTTACGGCAGTAAATTACGAATCTTTTCCACTTTGCGGCATAGCATGCTCTAGTGGTAGGACGCCTGGCTTCCATGATGATGTTCATGCAATCAGGGGGAAGGTTAAGGTATCCGAATTCTAGGATTTCAGGAGCCAGATCGCCAGGTTGAGCTGAGCTGGGTCCGGGTGCCTGATTTCTCCATGGTTCTGGGTTAGGAGGCATGGGGATAGATGCAGTTTTTGATGTGGTACCACTGACAGTTGTAGTAGCGTGGTGTACCACGGCTGCCTGGCCCACGTCGGAGCTACCAGAATGAGTGTGAGGGAGTGCTGTTGTAGCTTCCTGACCACTAATGGAATTAGTGGGAGAGGTGGAAAGGCGTATGCAAATCTGCCTGACCAGTTCATCCATATCGCATTGCCCTTGGACAATGGGTGTGGGTATCTGGCGGCGAAGCTTGGGCATTTTTTGTTTTCGTGGGTGGCGAAGAGGTCTATCTGAGGATGCCCCCACTGTTGGAAGAATGGGTGAAGAACTTGTGGATGCAGTTCCCATTCGTGTAGTTGTTGTGTTTGTCTGCTGAGCAGATCTGCCATGGTGTTTTGCACGCCTGGAACGTGCTGTGCCAGGAGAAAGATGTTTTGGGGAATTGCCCATCTCCATATGCTCTGGGCTAAGCGGGAGAGCTGGGGAGAGTGTGTCCCCCCCTGTTTTTGTATATAATACATCGCAGTCATATTGTCTGTGCGAATGAGGACTGCTTTGCCCGAAATCTGTTTTTGGAAAGATTTTAGGGCTAGAAAGATCGCCAAGAGCTCCAGGTGGTTGATGTGGAGCGATTTTTGCTGTGGCGTCCATAGACCTTGCATGGTGAGGTGTAGGAGGTGCGCTCCCCAGCCGGAGAGCGATGCGTCCGCTGTTAGAATCACCTGAGGAACCGGGTCCGGGAACGGCCGCCCTTTGGAAAGGTTTGTGGTGTTCCACCACTGCAGAGAGTGATGTGTGCGGCCGTCCACCAACACCAGATCCGTCAGCTGACCCTGGGCCTGGTTCCACTGTTGTGCTAGGCACTCTTGAAGTGGACGCATGTGGAGTCTTGCATGGGGCACTATGAAGATGCAAGACGCCATCATTCCTATGAGCTTCATAAACACTCTTGCTGGAAGAGAGTGTTGAGGAAGGAATGTTTTGCGTAAGGCTTGAATGCTTGTGATTCTGGCTGAGTTTGGATAGGCAATACCCTTGGAGGTGTCTATAGTGGCCCCGAGATATTGCTTTGTGTGAGATGGTATGAGGTGGGACTTTTGGTAGTTCACCGTGAAGCCTAGCTGGTGGAGCAGTTGGATGGTGCTGTTTGTATGCTGCACACATTGGTCGTAGGACGCGGCTTTTATCAGCCAGTCGTCCAGGTAAGGGAAGACGTGAATGTGTTGACGTCTGAGGTGTGCTGCTACTACTGCTAGGCATTTGGTAAACACCCGCGGTGCGGTGGTGACCCCGAAGGGGAGAACCGTGAATTGGTAATGTTGCCCGTCCACCACGAACCTGAGGTATTTCCTGTGAGAGGGGTGTATTGGAATGTGAAAGTATGCGTCTTTCAGATCCAAGGTTGTGAGAAAGTCTCCCTGGCAGAGGAGTGGGAGGACTTGCTGTAGGGTGACCATGTGAAAATGGTCTGAGTGTATGTAGGCATTTAGAGGCCGGAGGTCGAGAATGGGTCTGAGGGTCCCGTCTTTCTTTGGTATTAAGAAATATAGGGAGTAGACCCCTAGATTTTGTTGATTGACGGGGACCTGCTCTATAGCGTGTTTTTGGAGGAGTGAGAGTACCTCTTGTTTGAGCAGTGTGGAATGTTCTTGAGACATTGGACGGTGCCTTGGTGGGATATTGGGTGGGGTAGATGTTAGTTCGAGACAGTACCCTGACCGAATGATTTGGGTTACCCATTTGTCCGATGTTATGGACTCCCATACGTGGATAAAGTTTTGTAGTCTGCCCCCGACCGGAGTGGAATGGTCTGGGGGGAGCGGAGGGGAGTCATTGTGCGGGGGGGGTGGCAGAACAGGTGTTGTTGGTTTTGCCCCTGCCCTTATTGTTGTTACCCCTGTAACCACCTCTCTGATTGCCCTTTGAAAAGGTATTTTGAGGAGGGGACTTGTAGGAGGTAGAGGCGTTATCGGTGGAGGAGCCTCTGCCTGTGCCACGAAAGGACGAGCGTCGAAAGGAACGTTTGGAGGCTTGTGTTTGGAGTGCCCCCATGGACTTTGCTGTGTCTGTGTCTTTCTTCATCTTTTCGAGCGCTTCGTCTACCTTTGGCCCAAAGAGTGTTTCCTGGTCAAAGGGGTGATTGAGTATGGATGCCTGGACTTCAGGCTTGAAACCTGAGATCCTGAGCCAGGCGTGGCGACGAAGCAGGACACTGGTATTTATGGCCCTAGAAGCAGTGTCGGCTGCATCGAGGGCACACTTAATGGAGGTGTTTGTAATTAGTTTACCCTCCTGTATCAGGTCATGAGCCTTGTGCTTGTATTTTTCTGGAAGGTGCTGCATAAGAGCCTCTAGTTCGTCATAGTGTGCTCTATCATATCGCGCAAGCAGTGCTTGTGTGTTTGCAATGCGCCACATGTTTGCAGCTTGGGAGGCGGTGCGTTTACCAGACGCGTCCAGAAGTTTAGATTCTTTGTCTGGCGGTGGGGCATCTCCTGAGGATTGGGAGTTAGCCCGCTTTCTAGCTGTGGAGACAACTAGGGAATCTAGGGGAGCAGGGCCCTTGATGTAAGCAGGGTCTGTGGGTGCCGCCTTATACTTCTTCTCTATTCTAGGGTTCAGTACTCTGGCTCTGACAGGGTCTTTGAACACCTCTGTAGCGTGCTTGGTGACACCCTTAAGCATGGGTAAAATGGAAGTGGATTTGTTTTGTATATCAAATGTATCCAGTAGGAAGTCTTCTTCTACTGGTTCACTGTGCATGTCCACCCCATGGTAGTGTGCTGCTCTCTGCACTAAATGGTGAAACCCTAAGGAGTCCTCTGGAGGAGACGGTCTGGATGGGTATAAGTCGTCCTGAGGTACATTGGGTATATCAGGGTTATTGTAATCCTCCCATGGATCTGGGGTCCCTGGTGGAGTGGGATCCATTGGGGCGTCCGCCGGGTAATTGTCCGGATCCCCATCATCCGGATCTGGGGATGGGGTCGGATCGTAGTGAGGTACAGGTGGCGGAGACCTGTGAGGTGGAGGTGGTGGAGGAGGTGGAGGGGGTAGGGGAGGCGGTAGTGGGGAGGGCACTCTGAGGGGAGAAGTAGCAGAGTCCTTCCTTTTGGGTGGAGGAGGAGGAGCCGGAGCATCAAGGCGTCTTTTCTTGGTAGTTAAAGTCAAAAGCCCAGTTTTAGGATCTTTGGACAAAGTCTTTTGTAAAGGGTCTGGTGTAAACAGAGCCAATGGTGTCGAGTCGTCTGTCGGCACCGGTGATTTCGGAACCGGGGGTTTCGATGGTCTGTGTGCGCCATGCTTTTTTGAGGTCTCCGGGTGTTTCGGCGTCGAATGATGTTTCGGCGCCGGAGCATCGGTGCCGACAGATTTGTGTTTGTGTTTGGTCGGCACCGAGTGTCCAGGCTTCGGCACCGGTGGTTTCGGAGTCGAGCTGGATTTTGCAGTCTTCGGTGCCGGATGCTGTTTTTCGGCACCGGGTGTCGGCTGGCTCGATCCCGAGCTGCCATGAGACTTTGGGAGCTTCGACACCGGGCCCGAAGGTGGGGTGATCGAAGTTTTGGTTTTGGTTTTGCCCAGGCCGGCAGGCGAGGGAGTAACCTGAGTCTCTTTGGTTTTCGGCGTGGGGGTAGGAGGGGGCATATTACTCACGGCCCGCTGCGCTGGTGTAATGTCCTCCACGTCGGAGTCGTCGGCCTCGGAAGCGCGGACGACGTCTTCCTCCTGCTCGGTGTGTGTTTGCCCCGAAGCTTCGGCGTCGTCTCCGAAGATGTCCGGTGGAGCTGCGGAGGATGAGTGCGCCATGGTGCGTCGAGCTCTTCGATCTCGGATGGTCTTCTTCTATCGAAAAGACTTGCAGGCGGGGCAGTCTCTAGCCTCGTGTTCCGGAGAGAGGCAAAGGTTACACACCTGATGGAGGTCGGTGTGGGGAAATTTAGACCCACATTTTGGGCACTTTTTGAACGGAGTCCTTTCCATCGGCCGGGACCGGAGTCGCGGAGGGCCCGAAGGCCGGTGTCGATGAACGGGATGGAGAAAGTGCCGCTTCGAGAGATGAAGATGATGAAGGAACTCGAAGAATCGAGGATTTTCCGTCGAGGCTGGAACCGTAGAAGTTCGAAGCCGGAGCACGAAGTATCACATTCGAGCCCGATGGCGGAAAAAAACAATCTGAGGATGGAGCCGAAGCCCATGCGCAGTACGGACCGAAGGAGGAGTCACCAAACTCGTGACTTCCAAAGACTGTCCAAGAAGAAAAACAAACTGCAAACATCCGGGCCCAACACCAGATGGCGATCTATGCTAAGTGTACAATCTGCAGCTCATATGCCTCGAACCAAATGTTTACTGGGTAAATAGCATTATCCATTCGAGGCATGTGAGTGGTAGATCACATGCTTTGCACAGATTATACAGCAGTATTCTCGCAAAGCGGTGGCTAACCTGTAGCTGTTGGAGTTGCCTGAAGGAATATGCTACTTACCAGTATGCATCTGTTCTTGGCATGTAGAGCTGCAGATCTACACACTGTGCATATATCGCCATCTGGTGTTGGGCCCGGATGTTGCAGTTTTTCTCTTGGAAAGTCTTTGGAAGTCACAAAGTATGTGAATCTTCCTTTGGATCATATTGCGCATGGGCTTCAGCTCCATCCTCAGATTGTTTTTCGCCAGCGGGGAAATGATGGAGCTTTGTGTAAGAACACAGGAAAGATGCCCATGTGTGCTGTATCTAAATAAGATTAAACTGGAACAGATAAATGTAGATGGGGAGGCGGGTGGGCGTGTGTAGATCTACAGCTCTACATGCCAAGAACAGATGCATACTGGTAAGTAGCATATTCCGTTCGATGCATATAAGCTGCAGATTACACACTGTGCATAGATTGTTTAGCAGTACCCCCTCCTAGCAGTGACCACCAGTATCTGTTGCAGTTGTTTGAAACAGTGTTTTGAGGACAGCCTGACCCACACTAGCTTGTTGCTTTGTTTGCATATCTACACAAGAGTGTTTAGTGAAAGTGTGTGGTGTAGACCATGTAGCTGCTTTGCAGATATCATCTAAGGGGATGTTCCCTAAAAATGCCATGGAAGCCCCTATCTTACGTGTAGAGTGGGCTTTAGGGGGAACAGATAGCGTTCGTTTTGCTTTGTGGTAGCAAATCTGTATGCATTTAACAATCCACCTAGCTATCCCAGATTTGGAGATGGGGTTGCCTTTGTGTGGTGGTGAGAGACACGAATAGTTGTTTGGTCTTGCGAAAAGGTTGTGTTCTCTCGATGTAGCAGAGTAAAGCTCTTGTGACGTCTAGGGTGTGCAGAGCTCTTTCTGCAATGGTTTGTGGCTGCGAGAAGAATACAAGCAGTTCCACAGATTGAGGTGAAAGGGAGAAAGGACTTTAGGAAGGAATTTTGGATTAGTGCGGAGAACAACCTCATTATGATGCAATTGCAGAAAAGAGTTCTTAAATGGTGAGTGCTTGTATCTCACTGACCCTTCTGAGGGAAGTAATGGCTACAAGGAAAGCGGTTTTCCATGTTAAAAATTGAAGCTCACATTTATGTAGAGGTTCAAATGGAGGCCCCATTAGTCTTGTGAGAACGATGTTTAGGTTCCACACTGGTGAGGGTGGCACTCTAGGGGGAATTATTCTCTTGAGGCCTTCCATGAAGGCTTTTATGGCAGGTACTCTAAAGAGTGATAGATGTTGTCTATTATGTAGATACGCTGCTATGGCAGCAAGGTGTAGTCTAATAGACGTGTAGGCTAGGTTGCATCTTAGTAGGTGTAGTAAGTAGCCTATGATGTGTTGGATAGACACATCTAAGGGATTGACATTGTTGTGAAATCACAAAACGTTTCCACTTGGCTGCGTAGCAAGCTCTAGTGGTAGGTCGTCTAGCTTCTTTAATGACGTTCATACAGTCCAGGGGAAGATTAAGGTAACCAAATTCTAGAATTTCAGGAGCCAGATCACAAGGTTGAGCTGAGCTGGGTCTGGGCGTCTGATCTCTCTATGGTTCTGGGTTAAGAGGCGTGGAGAGAGGTGTAATTTTTGGTGCAGAACTACGGAGAGTTCCAGCAATGTGGTGTACCACGGTTGTCTGGTCCAAGTTGGAGCAACTAGGATGAGAGTTAGGGAATGTTGCTGTAGTTTGCGCACCACTAATGGAATGAGTGGAAGAGGCGGAAAAGCGTACGCAAATCTGCCTGACCAGTTCATCCATATTGCATTGCCTTTGGACAATGTGTGTGGTTATCTGGCGGCGAAGCTTGGGCATTTGGCGTTTTCATGGGTGGCAAAGAGGTCTATTTGTGGTTGCACCCACGTTTGAAAGAATGGTTGAAGAACTTGTGGATGAAGTTCCCACTCGTGGATTTGCTGAGTTTAACGGCTCAAAAGATCTACAATGGTGTTTTGGACTCCTGGGACATGTTGTGCTAGGAGAAAAATGTTTTGAGGTATGGACCACCTCCATATGGTCTGTGCTAGCTGAGAGAGCTGCAGAGTGTGTGCGCCGCCCTGTTTTTGGATGTAGTACATTGCTGTCATGTTGTCTGTGCGGACTAAGACAGCCTTGCCTGAGACTTGTGTTTCAGGGCTAGAAATATGGCCAGTAACTCCAGATGGTTGATGTGGAGTAACTTTTGTTGAGGTGTCCACCTGCCCTGCATGGTGTGATGTATTAGATGAGCTCCCCAGCCGGAGAGCGATGCGTCCGCTGTTAGAACTATTTGAGGAACCGGCTCTAGGAACGGTCACCCTTTGGAGAGGTTTTTGGTGGTCCACCACTGCAATGAGCACGACCGTCTACCAACACCAGATCTGTTAGCCGACCTTGAGCCTGGTTCCATTCGCGTGCTAGGCACTCTTGAAGAGGACGCAGCTGGAGTCTTGCATGAGGAACTATGAATATGCAAGAGGCAATCATCCCTATAAGTTGCATAAACACTCGGGCTGGAAGAGTGTTGAGGTTGAAATTTGGCGCGAAGAGCTTGTATGCTTCCTATCCTGGCAGGGCTGGGGTAGGCTAACGCTTTTGAGGTGTCTATGGTGGCACCGAGGTATTATTGTACGTGGGAGGGATGCAGATGGGACTTGGCGTAGTTTACTGTGAAGCCCAGGTCGTGAAGTAGTTGGATGGCGGCATGAGTGTGCTGTACACACTGGTTGTATGAGCTGGCTTTTATAAGCCAGTCGTCTAGATATGGGAAGACGTGGATGTGTTGTCTTCTCAGGTGTGCTGCCACTACTGCTAGGCACTTGGTAAACACTTGTGGCGCTGTGGTGACTCCGAAGGGGAGTACTTTGAATTGGTAGTGGTGACCGTCCACTACGAATCTGAGAAACTTCCTGTGAGCGGTGTGAACGGGAATGTGGAAAGAGGCGTCCTTGAGATCTATGGTGGTTAGGAAGTCGTTTTGAGAGAGCAGAGGAAGCACCTGCTGGAGTGTGACCATGTGAAAGTGGTCTGAGTATGTATTGGTTTAGGGGTCTGAGGTCCAGAATGGGCCTGAGAGAGCTGTCCTTTGGTATGAGAAAATATAGGGAGTAAACTCCCTTGTTTTGTTGGTGGGCAGGAACTGGTTCTATTGCATTTTTTTGTAGGAGGGAGATTACCTCCTGCTTTAGAAGTGACAAATGTTCCTGTGACATTGGGCGCTGTTTGGGTGGAATGGTTGGGGGAGGTATATGTTAGCTCTAGACAGTAGCCAGATTGGATTATTTGTTGTACCCATCTGTCTGAGGTGATGGTAGGCCAGACAGGAAGGAAATTGTGGAGTCTGCCCCGACTGGAGTGGAATAGTCTGGGGGAAGTGGAGGGAAGTCACTGGGTGGGAGTGGAGGCAGAGCGGGAGGTGTTAGTTTTGCCTCTGCCTTTGTTGTTGTTACCTCTGTAACTGCTTCTTTGATAACCCCTAGTGAAGGTGGATTGAGTAGGGTTTTGTAGAAAGTGGAGGCGCTGTCGGAGTAGCCTCTGGTGTTGCTTCTAAAGGAGGAAAGGCGAAAGGAGCGCCTGGGAGCTTGCGACTGCAAGGCTCCCATAGATTTTGTCGTGTCTGTCCTTTTTCATTTTTTGGAGGGCTATATCGACATTAGGACCAAACAGATGTTTCTCGTCAAAGGGGTGGTTGAGGATGGAACTTTGAACCTCAGGTTTGAAACCTGAGATGCGTAGCCAGGAATGCCTACGCAGAAGGGTGCTGGTATTTATTTCCCTGGAGGCGGTGTCCGCTGCATAGAGGGCACAACGGATGGAAGTGTTTGTAATGTTTTTATCCTCTTGAATCAATTTGTTGGCCTTGTTTATATTTGTCAGGGAGGTGTTGCATGATTGACTACAGCTCATCATAATGTGCCCTGTCATATCTGGCTAGGAGCGCTTGGGTGTTAGCGATACGCCAGATTTGGCCTCCTGGGACGCCGTACATTTGCCAGAGGCGTCTAGGAGTTTAGACTCCTTATCTGGCAGTGGAGCCTCACCTGATGCCTGGGAATTGCCACATTTCCTCGCATTGGAGACTACCAGGGAGTCTAGTGGTGGGGGGCCTTTAATATAGGGTGGGTCTGTTGGGGCGGCTTTAGATTTTCTCAATGCGTGGGTTAATGACTCTGGCCCTAACTGGGTCTTTAAAAACCTCTGGTGGGTGCTTAATAACCCCCTTAAGCATCAACAGGATTGAGGTGAACCTGTGTGCAGTGTCTAATGTATCTAAGAGGAAGTTCTCCTCTACAGGGTCTGTGTGGAGATCAACCCCGTGGTAGCGAGCAGCCCTATTGAGTAGCTGGTTAAACCCATGGTGTCCTCGGGGAGGGAGGGGTCTGGAAGGGTAAAGATGGTCCTGCGGGATGTCTGAGATGTTGTAGTCGTCCCATGGGTATGGGGAGCCTAGAGGAGAAGGTTCCCCTGTTTGTTGGTTGTCCGCCCCCTGTGTTGTAGATAATGTCATCATCCTCCTGGAGATGGAGGAGAAGGAGGAGGAGAAGAAGGAGGAGAAGGAGGAGGAGAAGGAGGAGGAGAAGGAGGGAGAAGGAGGGAGAAGGAGGGAGAAGGAGGGAGAAGGAGGAGAAAGGGGGAAGGGGGAAGGGGGAGAAGAAGGAGGAGTAGGTTCCCCTGTTTTTGGTTGTCCGCCCCCTGTGTTGTAGATAATGTCATCATCCTCCTGGAGAAGGAGGAGAAGAAGAAGGAGGAGAAGAAGAAGGAGAAGGGGGGAGAAGGGGGGAGAAGGGGGGAGAAGGGGGGAGAAGGGGGGAGAAGGAGGGAGAAGAAAGAGGGAGAAGAAAGAGGGAGAAGAAAGAGGGAGAAGAAAGAGGGAGAAGAAAGAGGGAGAAGAAAGAGGGAGAAGAAAGAGGGAGAAGAAAGAGGGAGAAGAAAGAGGGAGAAGAAAGAGGGAGAAGAAAGAGGGAGAAGAAGGAGGAGAAGGAGGAGGAGGAGAAGGAGGAGGAGAAGGAGGAGGAGGAGAAGGAGGAGAAGGAGGAGAAGGAAGAAGTAGAAGGAGAAGAAGGAGAAGAAGGAGAAGGAGGAGGAGAAGCAGGGGAAGCAGGAGAAGCAGGGGAAGCAGGGGAAGCAGGGGAAGCAGGGGAAGCAGGGGAGAAGGGAGGAGGAATCCTCTAAGGGGAGGTGGCAAAGTCTCCCCTTTTTGGTGGTGGAGCTGATGCAGGCTTGTCCAGTGATTTTTAGGTCTTGCCTGACCCAGCGCATGCGCTGGTCTGGCGAGACTTGAGAGGGCTCCAAAAAGTGCTACCAGGCCAGCCTAGATCTACAGTGCATGTGCGCGGGCGCCGTGCTTTGCCGTGATTACTTTCACTTTTGCGGCCGCACGGCCGCTTTGATGTTTGATCGTGATCACTTTCGCGGCCGCACAGCCGCTTGGCATAGCCAATAGGTCTCGCTTTGGGACCTTATAAGTATTTAGTTATGCAACTGTTGCATGGCTAAACACTTATAAGGTCCCAAAGGCGAGACCTATTGGCTATGCCAATGCTTGTTTTTTCTGGTGCTAAGCGACAAATGCCCAGCCTTTGGATCCTTTATGAGGGTTTTTTGGTAAGGATCGGGTCGAAACTGTTGGTCTGTAAGGGGCAGATCCTTCGGTGCCGATGGTGTCGGAGCTGTGGGCTTAGGCGTCGATTCGGCACTGGTTCTTGGTTTCGAACTGTGGGGTTTAGCAGTGTCTTTGGACTTCCTTGGTTCCAAGGTGGCTTTCGGCTTTGAGGTTTGGGAGTCAAGGCTTTTCGGCTTCTTGCTCGGCTCAGAGGGTGTTATCGGTGCCAGTCTTCGGCACCGAGAGCTTCGGTGTCGACGAGGAAAGGGGAGTTTTCTTTTTCGGTGTCTGTGCCGATGAGATTTTTTCGGCACCGAGGATAGGCTGGCTCGAGCCCGAGCTCCCTGAAGGCTTGATGGGCTTCTTAACCGGGCCCGGAAGCGAGGTATGGGAAGCAGTCTTTTGGTCCATAACTAGGCCCGAAGGCGTGACCAAAGCCTTTTTCAATGGCGTGGAGGGGGGTTTAGGGTCAGGGTCGACGTCTAATCACGCCCCTCTGTGCCGGAGTGATGTCCTCGACGTCTGAGTCGTCAGCTTCGGAGGCGCTGACAAGCCCTTCTTCGGTGTGCTGTTCCGGGACATCGACGCCTTCTTCAAAGATGTCGTCGGGGATCGAAGTCGACGAGTGAGCCATTGTTCTCCTTGCTCATAAGTTCCGATCGAAGACGACGATCCGGAAGGAGGCGCAAGCTGGACAGTCCCTTGCCTCGTGTTCTGGGGAGAGGCAGAGGTTGCACACCTCATGGAGATCGGTGTGGGAAAACTTCAACCCACATCGAGAACACTTCTTAAATGGCGTCCTTTCCATCAGCCAGGACCGGAGCTCAGGTAGGCCCGAAGGCCTTCGTCGACGACCGGAATCGAATACTTATATTGTTGAGTCGCGTTGAGTGTTGGATAACGCGATCAAGACAATACCGTCGAAGGGGGGAGGATTGCACGCCGAACAGGAAAACTGGAACGGTTCCGAACTGGAGCGCGAATAACACATCCAATGGCGGAAAAAAACAATCTGAGGGTGGAGCCGAAGCCCATGCGCAATATAATCCTAAGGAGGAGTCACATACCTCGTGACTTCCAAAGACTTTCCAAGAGAAAAAACAACTGCAACATCCGGGCCCAACACCAGATGGCGATCTATGCACAGTGTGTAATCTGAAGCTCATATGCCTCAAACAGTGTTCTAAGTACTGCCTGGCCCATTTTAGGTTGTTGTCTCACTAACACATCTACATAATAGTGCTTGGTGAATGTGTGCGGTGTAAACCATGTTGCAGCTTTACAAAAGTGAATTATGACTATGCTTCCTAAGAAACCCATAGGTGCCCCTATTTTACGAGTGGAATGGGTTCTGAGGGTATAGTTAACGGTCTTTTGCAAAAGTTTGAATGCATTTAACAATCCACCTGGCAATACCTGACTTGGATATGGAATTGCCCTTGTGTGGTGGTGCAAAAGCAACAAAAAGGTGTTTGGTTTTACAAAATGATTTTGTCCTTTCAATTTAATATAAAAGGGCTCTTCTGAAATCTAAGGTGTGTAGAGTTCCTTCTGCCACTGAATCAGGTTGAGGAAAGAATACTGGTAATTCAACCAACTGATTGATATGAAAGACAAACTACCTTAGGTAGAAACTTGGGGTTAGTACGAAGAACCACTTTGTCTCTGTGAAAAAAGGTTCTTCTACGGTTAGTGCCTGTAGTTCACCCACTCTCCTCAATGAAGTGATTGCAATGAGGAAAGCAGTCTTCCAGGAGAGAAGCTGTGGCTCAAATATATGCATGGGTTCAAAGGGTGGGCCCATTAATCTTGTGAGGATTATGTTAAGATTCCACACTGGGGCAGGCGGAAGTCTTGGTGGTATAAATCTTAAGTCCTTCCATGAAAGGTTTGATTACTGGTACTTTGAAATGCGATAAATGTTGCCCATTTTGTAAATACGCAGCTATTGCAGCGAGATGGAGTCGGATTTAAGTGTATGCTAATCCGGACTGCTGCAAGTGTAACAGATATCAAATTATATTTTGTATTGAAGCATCAAGAGGATTTATGATGTTCTTATTGCTATAGATAACATGTTTCCATTTAGCTGCATAACCGGCTCTTGTAGTAGGCCTTCTGGCCTCTCAGATGATGTTCATACAGTCTGGTGGGGGATTTACATAATCAAACTATGACTTCAGGAGCCAGATCGCGAGGTTAAGTTGTTTGGGATCTGGGTGTCTGATTTCTCCATGGCTCTGTGTGAGGAGACTAGATGTGAGGTGTAGCTTTTGATGTGGAACTAGGGACAGCTCCAACAAGGTTGTGAACCATGGTTGACGGGCCCATGTAGGAGCTACTAGGATCAGTGTGAGGGATGTTTGTCTGAGTTTCCAAACGGCTAATGGAATGAGTGGGAGAGGTGGGAAAGCATAGACAAATATCCCCGACATAGTGCATTGTCTTTGGAGAGCGGGTGTGGGTACCTCGAGGCGAAGTTTGGTCATTTTGCGTTTGTGTGTGGCAAAAAGATCTATGCGAGGGACTCCCCAACTTTCAAAGTATGGGAGGAGAAGTTGAGGATGAAATTCCCATTTGTGTATTTGCTGTCTGCTGAGAAAATCAGCAATCTGATTGCTCACTCCTGGGAGGTGTTCCGCTAGGAGATAGATTTTGTGGTGAATGGCCCACCTCCAAATGTCTTGGGCCACGAGTGGCAGTTGGAGAGAGTGCCCCCCCTGTTTTTGTATGCAATACATAGCAGCGATGTTGTCGGTATGAACTAGGACAGCTTTGCCGAGCAGGAGAGTCTGAAATGCTTTGAGTGCTAGAAACACAGCTAGCAGCTCTAGATGGTTTATGTGGAGAGTTATATCCTGTTGACTCCACAGGTCTTTCACTGTGTGGTGTTAAAGCTGAGCCCCCCAACCAGTGAGGGACGCATCTGCTGTTAACATTTACTGTGGAACTGGTTCTATGAAGGGCCGTCCTATTGATAAATTGTGTGTGTTCCACCACTGCAGAGAGCGATGAGTACTGCCTCTTACCAACACTAGATCGGTTAACAGACCCTGCAACTGGTTCCACTGACTTGCTAAGCATTCCTGTAGGGGACGCATGTGAAGCCTGGCATGGGAAACGATCATGATGCAAGATGCCATCATTCCCAGTAGTTGCATATATATTCGAGCTGGAAGCGAGTGATTGGACTAAAGGTGGAGAACTAGAGCCTGAATGTTGCGAATTCTGGCTGCATTGGTAAAGGCTAGAGCCCTTTGAGTATCCAAAGTGGCTTTTAGGTAATTTTGAGTGTTGGAAGGTTGGAGATGCAATTTTAACACATTGACTGTGAATCCCAGTTAGTGCAGTAACTGTAGTGTCCTGTGAGTATGTTGGAGACACTTAGGATACGTACTGGCTTTGATGAGTCGTCCAAGTAAGTAGGGGAAGACATGAATATGTTGTCTATTAAGATGAGCAGCGACTACTGCCACACATTTTGTAAAGACTCTGGGCGCAGTGGTGACTCCGAAGGGGAGTACCTTGCCCTGGTAATGTTGGCCCGCTATCACAAATCTGAGAAATACGCGATGAGCGGGATGTATTGGAATATGGAAGTAGGCGTCCTTTAAGTCTAGAGTAGACAGAAAGTTGCCCTGTTGCAGGAGTGGGATCACTTGTTGGTGTTACCATGTGAAAATGGTCTGACTGTATGTAAAGATTTAATTCTCTGAGGTCCAAGATTTACCTGAGAGAACCATCCTTTTTGGGTATGAGAAAATAAAAGGAGTATACGCCAGACCGGTGGTATTATAGAGGTATGGGCTCAATTGCCCCATTTAAAAGGAGAGACAACCTCTTGTTTGAGGGGGTGTAAGTGATCCGGAGACAGTATGTGAACGTGGAGGAATGTTTTGAGGATTGTAAGTAAACTCCAGGCAGTACACAGAACAAATAATTTCCAGTACCCATTTGTCTGTAGTTATCAACTGCCAGACCGGTAGGAAATGTAAGAGGCCCCCGACAGGTGTTAAATGGTCGGGGGAGTGTAGGAAAGTCAAGGGTATTGGAAGGGGAGGCATGTGTGTTGGAACCTCTATTTCTACCCTTGCCATTGTTGCCTCGAACACTCTCTGAAGAAACCCTTCGAGGTAGAGGGTTGATTGTTGCCTTTATAGGTGGTAGAGGCAATGTCGGAGGAGGGATTTTTGCCGAAAAGAAGCACATCCAGTAGTTAATTGGAGGACTCCAATAGATTTGGCCACCTCTGTGTCGTCCTTCATTTTTTCTAATGATGAATCTGCCACAGGGCCAAAGAGGTGTTCCTTATCAAATGGTGTGTTCAGGATAGAAGTTTGAACCTCTGGTTTAAACCTGAAATGCGTAACCAGGCATGCCTTTTTAAAAGAACACTGGTGTTGACAGCTCAGGCTGCAGTGTCCGCAGCATCTAGGGCGCACCCGATTGAATTATTGGATATGAGGTGTCACTCCAGCACTAGGTTTTGCGCTTTGGACTTGTGCTCATCAGGTAGAAATTGAAGCAACTGCTCCATTTCATCCCAATACGCCCTGACGTACCTGGCTGAAAGTGCTTGGGTATTGAAGATGCGCCAAACGTTTGCATCCTGGGAGGCTATTCTTTTCCCCGAAGCGTCTCCCAACTTAGATTCTCAGTCTGGGGGTGGAGCATCTCCTGCGGTTTGGTAATTGGCCCTTTTGCATGCCTTGGAAACTACCAATGAATCCAATGGTACCTTATGTAGGCTGGATCAGATGGTGACTGCTTACATTTCTCGTCTACCCTAGGGTGAGAATACGTGCCCTGTTGGGATCATTAAAAAAGTCATCCACTTGTCTGATCATACCCTTGAGCATGGGGAGTGTGTGTGAGGATTTTTGAGTACTACTGAGAGTTTCGAAAAGAAAATCTTCTAGAGATTCGTTATGCAACTGAACCCCATGGTAGTAAGCAGCTCTACCAAAGAGTTCTTTGTATCCTACACTGTCGTCCGGTGGAGAAGGCTTGGTAGGAGGTACAGATCAGGATCATTCCCTGTGGGCAAATTGGTGTTGTAATCTGTACCGGGGTCTGTAGTTGGCACATTGTCCCTTGCCCCATCCTCCTGATTATCAGGTGTATGTGGTGGTGAGTTCTCAGGTGAAATTAGTAAGGGTTGAAACTGAGGAGAAGGTGGTGATGGGAGGAGGAGGAGAAGGTGGTGATGGGGGGAGGAGGAGGAGGAGGAGGAGAAGGTGGTGATGGGGGGGGGGGAGGAGGAGGAGGAGGAGGAGGAGGAGAAGGTGGTGATGGGGGGGAGGAGGAGGAGGAGAAGGTGGTGATGGGGGGGAGGAGGAGAAGGTGGTGATGGGAGGAGGAGGAGGATGAGGAGGAGGAGAAGGTGGTGATGGGGGAGGAGGAGGAGGAGAAGGTGGTGATGGGGGAGGAGGAGGAGAAGGTGGTGATGGGGGAGGAGGAGGAGGAGGAGAAGGTGGTGATGGGGGAGGAGGAGGAGGAGAAGGTGGTGATGGGGGGGGGGAGGAGGAGGAGGAGGAGGAGGTGGTGATGGGGGGAGGAGGGGGAGGAGAAGAAGGTGGTGATGGGGGGAGGAGGAGGAGGAGAAGAAGGTGGTGATGGGGGGAGGAGGAGGAGAAGAAGGTGGTGATGGGGGAGGAGGAGGAGAAGGTGGTGGTGATGGGGGAGGAGGAGGAGGAGAAGGTGGTGATGGGGAGGAGGAGGAGGAGGAGAAGGTGGTGATGGGAGGAGGAGAAGGTGGTGATGGGAGGAGGAGGAGAAGGTGGTGATGGGAGGAGGAGGAGAAGGTGGGGAGGAGGAGAAGGTGGTGATGGGAGGAGGAGGAGAAGGTGGTGATGGGAGGAGGAGGAGGAGGAGGTGATGGGAGGAGGAGGAGAAGAAGGTGGTGATGATAGGAGGAGGAGGAGGAGAAGGTGGTGATGGTGACAGCCAGGTAGGGCGGTGGCCAAAAGGAGGTAGTCTTTCTTAGGTCGTCACAGATCTAGTTTTCAGGTCTGTGGGAGCCACCTAAATACTAGATTTAGGGGCGTTTTAGGGGAGTAGCATGTAGGGCCAATGGGCACCATACCTGGGGTGAATACATCCTCAATTATGCCACCCTCCTGTGGGAGGGAGCATGGCCCTAGTCCTAAATGGAGGAGTCTCCTCATCTTCAAGATGGCGGGGACTGAAAGATGTGCTTCAACTCTTCTTCCCGGCTTAGGGGTGGAGTTGGCAGAGGTGAGCACACCACCTACTCCTGTTTTCCCACCGGTTTTCCTGCCCAAATTGGGGGTGTAAACCGGGGGCTGCAATCTGCTGCTAGCAGCAGAGGCTGAAGGGTTGCATTACAAAGACAGCAGGCCTTTAAAGCTTCCCCTTCGAGCACTGGTTCATCCTGGGGAAAGAGGTGTGACACCTCTACCCAGGATGAGCATTTTTTCTGGTCCCCGAGAGTAGAGGCTCTCCACCCAGGAGTCCAGAAACATGTTTGTGTGTGGCAGGCTGCCTAAAGTCAGTCAATGCCCACACCAGGTTTGGCAGGTTTTCAGGAGGCACCTCTGAGGTTCCCTCTCAGTACATGGTGTATTAAATGTCACATTTGCATCAGTGTGGATTTGTTTGGTACTAAACACTCCTGGTTTCAGTGAAGCCATCTTGGTGCTGTGGAACTCAAGCTGTCGGGTTTCCAGCTCATGTACTCTTCATAGTTTGTGGCACTTACAATATTTAAGAGTTGACATAAGTATTGTATGGGCATATCTACTCATGCAGATATGACCTCACCCAGGGTATAGTGCACGCTGCCTTGGGGCTGTAAAGCCTACTAGAGGGGTGACTTACCTATACCTACAGGTAGTGCTGGCTAGCATGGCACCCAGGCAGGGTGCCATGTCGACTATAGTTTTTCACCTCAGAAGGGGCTGCAAGGCAGTGGTATGGTCCTAGTGAGGAGGTCCCAGGTGACCCTCTTCAGCTCACAGGCTAAGTACTTAGGGTACCATTTACTAGGGACTTATGGGGGCAGAAGTACCAACGGTGGGTATGTTTTAGGGAAGAAGCATTGGCACAAGGACCAGGTTGTGCATTACAATCGAGACCACATCAAAACCAGGCAAAAAGTGGGGGCCAATCATGTCAAAAGAGGCCCTTTTTCACACTGAATATAGGGATGTTTGGTATTAAACACCTTGTATTATTAAACCCACACAGATTCTAGTGTTGGATTTATTAATACATGCACCCAGAGGCCACCTTGGAGGTGACCCCATAAAACCTAACAGCCTCTAGTGTGTTTGCTGACTGGTCTCTGCCAGCCTGCCACCCGAGAGCAATTTCTGACCTTCCAGGGTTAGGGCCTTTGCTCTCAGGAGGTCAGAAACAAAGTCTGCACAGGAAGACTATGTTCACACCCCCTTCCTCAGGATGACCTACTGATTAGCACTCAGAGGCCGGCAAGTTTCAAAGAAGCTCCCACCTTTTAAAGACTAATCTGCTTCACCTCACAAGAGATGAGGCCGATCATCTTTTTGTCCAGAGCCCTTCGGGCCCTGGAGTCAGGAAATTAGCTAGTCAGGAAGGCATACCTACCCCCAGGCTAGTACCACCCCTAAGGTGGCCTAACCTGATGTGGGAACGACTTTTCAGAAGTGGCCATCTTTGTATTGGCACACTTAGGAACAAGATTATGCCCATTTCCCACAGAAAGGGAGCACAGTCACCCCAAGGATACGTAGCCCATTGGTTACTACCCTACACTCTCCTAATGCCCCCAAATTCAGTATTTAGGGAACCCCTTGGCACAAGGAAAACCGATCCTGTTGTCCTGAAAGACAAAAGGGTGTGACGAGATTGCACCCTGCAAGATCTGAAGGCCCAGCAACAGACCTTTCACTAACCCGGCCTGTCTGCTGACTTCAACAATTGTGTCAAAAGTCTACTTGTGCAGCTGCTGAGTACCCAAAGCCTGGGACACCTGCCAGCACTTCACCCAGGAACCAAGACCTTCTGAGAAGTAGCGGACCTGCTTCCCTACATCCTGCAGACAACCAAAGACTCCTGTGAGGACTTTGTGACTGAAGCAACCAGACATTTGTAGACACCACTGCACCCATAACTCAAGCCCAAGTTGAAGTGAGCCAACAGTGTCATTGTGGTCCCCCAGGTCTCCAGAGACAGTCCACAGTGGTTTCACCCCCAGTGAACTCTCCCACATCGCCTGCAGCTTCTGAACGCAGGTCCCCTCGCTACGACTGCTCCCAGTAAGAAAAATCAGATGCTTAAAGATCGAATATGCTACTTACCAGTATGCATCTGTTCTTGGCATGTAGGGCTGCTGACATTCATATCTGTGCATAGATCGCCGCCTAGTGTTGGGTCCAGATGATTGCACATTGTTGTCCTGAAGAGTCTTCGAAGTATCACAAGATAGGTGGCTCCTCCCCTGGACTACATTGCGCATGGGCATCCCCTCCATCCTTAGATTGTTTTTCGCCATTGTGGCATAGATTGAGTGTAATACAGTGTATGATGACCATGCTAACTAGTAATTACTGAATGCTACAGCTGCTACAGGCGCCGGGGAGGAGGGTGGGCGATATGAATGTCAGCAGCCCTATATGCCAAGAACAGATGCATACTGGTAAGTAGCATATTCGGTTCGAGGCATGTGGGCTGCTGAATTCATATCTGTGCATAGATTATATAGCAGTCCCTCCATTTAGCGGCGGCTTCCCGTGCCAGCTGCAGCAGTCTGAAAAAGAGTGTTGAGAACAGCCGGTCCTACAGCTGCCTGCTGTCTTGAGTGTACATCTACACAGTAGTGCTTGGTAAATGTATGTATAGTGGACCATGTGGCTGCTCTACATATCTCCTCTAAAGGAATATTTCCCAGGAAAGCCATGGAGGCCCCCAACTTCCGTGTGGAGTGGGCTCTTGGAGGAATTGTTAGTGTGCGCTTAGCTTTTTCATAGCAAATCTGTATACACTTAACGATCCACCTAGCTATTCCTGCTTTGGAAATGGGGTTGCCTTTGTGCTGTGGAGAAAAGGCAACAAACAGTTGTTTTGTTTTCTTGAAATTTTGTGTTCTGTCAATATAGTACAGGAGAGCTCTTTTGATATCAAGTGTGTGGAGCATTCTCTCTGCTACATTCTCAGGATTAGGATAAAAACACTGGTAGTTTTATGGATTGGTTCATATGGAACTGCAAAATTACCTTGGGCATGAAAGTAGGGTTGGAGTGTAGTACGACCCTGTTAGCATGAACCTGTATAAATGGCTCTTGAATGGTTAGTGCCTGAAGTTCACTAAATCTTCTTAGGGAAGTAATGGCAACTAGGAAAGCCACTTTCCATGTTAGAAATTGAATCTCACAAGAGTGTAAAGGTTCAAAAGTTGGTCCCATCAGTCTGGTGAGGACCACATTTAGGTTCCAGACTGGTGAAGGAGGGTGTCTTGGAGGAATCACACGTTTGAGTCCCTTCAAGAAAGCTCTGATGGCAGGCACTTTGAACAGTGAGAGGTGCTGCCTGTTCTGAAGGTAAGCTGCCAGTGCGGTTAAACGTATACGGATAGAATTGTATGCTAGATTGCATCGGTATAAGTGTAATAGATAACAGATAATGTTTTGTGTTGATGCATCCAGCGGATTGATGTCATTTTTACAATAAATGACAAATCTTTTCCACTTAGCCGCGTAGCAGGCTCTGGTAGTGGGTCTCCGTGCCTCCTTGATATTCATACATCTGGAGGCAAGTTTAGGTAGCCAAATTCTAAAATCTCAGGAGCCAGATCGCCAGGTTCCGCTGTTGCGGATCTGGGTGCTGAATCTCGCCATGGCTCTGCGTTAAAAGCGTGGGTGTTAGCCGTAGTCATTGATGCGGTACCACGGAGAGTTCCAGAAACGTGGTGTACCATGGTTGGCGTGCCCACGTTGGAGCAACCAGGATGAGCATCAGTGAGCCTCAGTTTGCGTGCCACCAGCGGTATTAATGGTGCTGGGGGAAAAGCGTACGCAAATCTGCCTGACCAGTTCATCCATATTGCATTGCCCTGCGACTGTGGATGTGGGAACCTGGCGGCAAAGTGTTGGCATTTTGCGTTTTCCCTTGTGGCGAATAGGTCTATCTCTGGATGACCCCACCGTTGGAAGTACGGTTGGAGTACTGATGGATGTAACTCCCACTTGTGTATTTGGTGGCTGTGTCTGCTGAGCAGATCCGCCATCTGGTTGTCCTTGCCCGGGAGGTGTTCCGCCATGAGGAAGATGTTCCTCTGAATGGCCCACTTCCACATGCTCTGAGCCAGATGAGACAACTGTGGGGAGTGTGTCCCTCCCTTCTTTTGTATATAGTACATGGCGGTCATGTTGTCCGTCCGGATCAACACAACTTTGTTGCACAAGTGTACTTTGAATGCCTTCATTGCAAGGAAGATTGCCATGAGTTCCAAAAGGTTGATGTGCATCCTCCTTTGCTGTGTCGTCCATAGTCCCTGCACTGTGTAATTGAGTACATGAGCTCCCCATCCCTGGAGAGACGCGTCCGCCGTTAGTATGATTTGTGGGACAGGCTCTCGGAACGGTCGGCCCTTGCAAGGGTTTTGTGGATTCCACCAATGCAGAGAGTTGTATGCCCGACCGCTCACGAACACTAGGTCCTTCAATTGTCCGTGAGCCTGATTCCACTGACGTGCCAAGCACTCCTGAAGCGGGCGCATATGTAACCTCGCATGCGGGACTATGAAGATGCAGGAGGCCATCATGCCTATCAACTGCATAAACACTCGTGCCGGTAGTGAGTGTTGAGGTTTGAACTTTGTTATGAGTAACTGCATGCTGTTGATCCTTACTGAATTGGGCTGTGCCTTGGCTGCCAGAGTGTCTATGGTCGCGCCTAGGTACTGCTGTACGTGGGTGGGTTGAAGGTGGGACTTTGGATAATTCAGGGAGAAGCCAAGGCTGTGAAGAAGGTGAATGGTGTGGGTTACGTGGTTGGCACACTGCTGGGCCGACCTTCCCTGGATAAGCCAGTCGTCCAGATAAGGATAGACATGTATGTGCTGTCTCCTTAAGTGCGCCCCCACTGTTGCCAGGCACTTGGTGAACACTCTGGGTGCCGTTGTTACTCCGAAAGGGAGCACTTTGAACTGGTAATGTTGGTTGAGAACAGTGAACCTGAGATGTTTTCTGTGTGATGGGTGTATGGGTATATGGAAATACGCATCTTTGAGATCTAGTGTCGCGAGAAAGTCTCCCTGTTTGAGCAACGGCAGCACCTGTTGCAAGGGGAGCATGTGAAAATGCTCTGACAGAATGTAACGGTTTAGAGGTCTTAAATCCAGTATGGGTCTGAGAGACCCGTCCTTTTTGGGGATCAGAAAATACAGTGAGTACACTCCTGATCCCTGTTCTTCTGCTGGCACGAGTTCTATGGCTCCTTTTTGGAACTTCCTGGTGGAATAAGTGCAAGTGCTCTGCGGACATAGGACGGTGTCTTGGTGGTATGTTTGGTGGAGTGGATGTGAGATCCAGACAATAACCGTACTGGACAATGTCTCTCACCCACCTGTCTGTAGTGATTGACTTCCAGACCGGCAGGAACTCCTGGAGTCTCCCCCTGCCAAGTGTTACGTGGTCGGGGGGCAGTGACAAGGCGTCACTGTTTGTTGGTGGCGGAGGACCTGGAGCTGTTGTTTCCTCGGCCTCTGCCCTTGACGTTGTTTCCACGGTATCCACCTCTGTTATTCTTATTATAGGTGGTCTGTGTACCTTGTTTATTGTAATGCGACTGTTGGGAGTTCTGGCCTCCAGATGGTCCTCTGTTGGTAGAGCGACGAAAGGACCCACTCCTAAACTGCTGTGATTACAGAGCCCCCATAGACTTTGCAGTCTCTGTATCTTTTTTGATCTTTTCTAGGGTGGTGTCAACTTCGGGGCCAAAAAGGGAGTCAGGGTTGACAGGTTGAGTGAGTATCGTTGTCTGTATCTCTGGTTTGAATCCTGAGATTCTCAACCAAGCATGCCTTCTTAACATGACGCTGGTGTTAATAGCCCTAGCTGCAGTGTCCGCTACGTCAAGAGCGCACTTAATGGAAGCGTTGCTTATGAGCTTCCCTTCTGTAATAACAGACTCTGCTCCTTCAATAAACTGATCTGGGAGGTGCTGTAGCAGTGTCTCTAGGGTATCATAATGCGCCCTGTCGTATCGAGCCAGAAGTGCCTGAGTGTTGGCAATTCTCCAGATGTTAGCTGCCTGTGCAGCAACTCTTTTTCCTGAAGTTTCCAAGACCTTAGGCTCCTTGTCAGGGGGAGGAGCATCACCCGTTGTCTGTGAATTGGCTCTCTTCCGAGCATTGGACACCACCGAGTCCAAAGGCAACTGGCCTCTTATGTAGGTAGAGTCCACAGGAGCTGGCCTATATTTTTTGTCAATCCTAGGGTTTAGTACTCTCGCCCTTGTGGTCTCCTTAAAAATGTCATTAGCCAGTTTTAGGACCCCCTTCAGCATAGGCAGAGTCTTAACAGATCTTTCTGAGGTAGAGAAGGTATCCATCAGAAAATCATCCTCAATAGGATCAGTGTGGAGCTGTACATCATGATTTTTAGCTGCTCTCTCAATCAAGGCATTGAAAGCAGCAGTATCCTCAGTAGGAGATGATTTTACCACATATGCCTGTGTGTCTGGAGCAGTATGTGGGTCCCCTGTACCAATATCGTCCACCCAAGGTTGGTTTTGATCTTCAGGGTCAGTGTCCACAGGATAAGTGTCCTCCACATCACCAGCATCCCCTGCATCCACATCAAATTGTGTGGGTGAGAATGACTGAGGCTCCTGGTCATAATATTGAACATGTTCTACTAGAACTGGTGACGTGGTCCTCTTCTTCAATGGAATTTTGTAGGGCTCCATTGATTTCTCTGGCAGTATCTTTCTTTTATATATTGACAGTCTACCAGTCTCCGCATCGATAAACTGCCTTGGCTCCTCATCTTCCTGAGGTACTTCGACAGCTCTCTGTCCCATTGGCATTCCTGTTGGTTCTTCGACCGGTTTCTTCGGGTCGACCCCTTTTTGCGGCTCGAGACCCTTCTTTGCGTCGAACATCTTCGGTCGTACCGCCGGTGGTAGTCCGAATTTTATGTGCGTCGACGCGATGTGAACTGTGCTGACCGTCTTCGGCTGCGGGGGTGCTTTTGCGCCGAGCATGGAAGCCGTGTCGTGGATGCGAAAGGGAAGGGAGACTGCGTTGAGTGGACACGTTCCGTCGATACCCTTTTGGACGTGGCATCTAACCCCGAACCAGACGCCGTGTTCTCGACACGAGGACCGGGATGGGTCGGCCGTCGCGAGGCGCTCTATATTTTTGTGTCGACGATCCTCGGCGCCGATTTTTTCGGGTCGGCAACCTTGACCTTGGTTGACCTTGGTTGTTGGCGCCGCCTTCGGCTCGACGTCCCCATGAAGTCTCTGTGCGTCGACGGCCTTATTGTGTTTGTTCGGCTCCGAGGGCTTCGAGGCCTTGTTGCCGACGAGAGACTCTTTCACTTTCGTTTTCGAGGTAGGTGCCTGTGCCTTCAGTTTTGATTTAGTTTGATCGAATGATGGCGCTTTCGATACCGATGGCTCTTTAGGGTAGTTCGTAGCCGGGCCTTTATGCGGGGCTGTAGAACGAGAGGAATGATCTTGGGTAAGGCCTTGTGGCGATCCCTCGACCTGAGCCTTATCGAGTGCCTCTCTGGGCCCTGTACCGACATGTGGGCCTAGCTCATCTTCTGAGCCATCTTCCTCGGCCCCAAGGGCCTCCTAGTCGTCTCCTACCTCTTCGACGACACCATCTTCCTGTTAGTCTACTATCCGCTCGTCTTCGGCATCATAGTCGGATTCTCGCTCCGAAGCCGGATCCGAGAGCTCCCCCCGAACTTCAAGGTCCACGACCTCCTCATCTTCTGTCCCGAAGAGGTTGTCCGGGTTCGGCGTCACTTTCTGCGCCTCGATCCGAGCTGCTCGACGAATGCGAAGGGTCTTCTTCGATCGAAACCTGGAACACGCCATACAGGTGGCTTTGTCGTGGTTTGGAGAGAGGCACTTGTTGCACACCGGGTGCACGTCGAAGCGAGCATACTTAGCGTTGCAAAGAGGGCAACGCTTAAAGGGGCTATTCGATATCTTTGGTTCCATCGTTGATGATCTACTCGAGAACGCCCTCGACAAATATACTTGGCGCCAAACGAAAACAATACCGACGAATGTAAAGGCCTAAATACTCAAAGAGCTAAGATTAGGACATCCGAACCCAATGGCGGAAAAAAACAATCTAAGGATGGAGGGGATGCCCATGCGCACTGTAGTCCAGGGGAGGAGCCACCTATCTCGTGATACTTCGAAGACTCTTCCAGGACAACAATGTGCAATCATCCGGACCCAACACTAGGCGGCGATCTATGCACAGATATGAATTCTGCAGCCCACATGCCTCGAACACCTCTGCACCGGTCACCCTTAGACCGTGGAGCAGAGGACCAATTGCATATATCAGGGGATTCTAGGTTACCTTGTTACTATGAAGCTTGATAAAGGGTTCTCAGCATATTCTCACTTACTCCAGTGGTTGCTGTTTAAGCTTTTTGTATTTCAGATACATAAAATGTAAACATGTTTATGGTCATTTGGACATCATATCTCCATTAAAGGGGATAAGATGCCAAACTGCAAATCATAATTTGTCAATTTACAACCCTCACAACCAACCCTGTGCTGAAATGTGGCCATTGGCTGCAGTAGCTTTATTTATCCCATAAGTGCTGAGCCCTTTTTTTGATGTTTGTGGCAGGTTTTTTCCCCACAAAAGGTATCTAGGCTACATGTGTGAACAACCTGATGCCAAGATGGGATGATCTCTACAGCATTAGAAACAAATACACATCAGTGGCATCCAGGGGTATTTCTGGCCCTTCTCCCCTATGGGTAGATGGGGTAGGAGGATGTAAATCTGGCCCCTGTATGCAGAAATGCTATGAGTGTGGTGAGGGTATAACCCAATGCATAGACTGGTAAGCCTGCATGTCCTTTTGTCAATAAAATAAACACTGTCTAGTGGGCTTTCTGCCCCCTACTTAAATGAGCATATTGAGGGTAAATACCTCAAACTTTTCCCTAAAGAGCAGAAATAATGTTGGGCCTTTAAGAATGGGGGAGAGGACAGGATAAGCTTCATCTCGCCTCATACTATTAAAATAAAGTGAAAAAAAATTACACATGGTCCGACACCACCTCCCAGGAAGGGAGTACATCCAATTACAGATTGACTCATTCAGATGCAAGTGTTCCCGGGTTCCTGCATGTGGAAGGGAGTATTCTACCTTAATGACTGACCATCAGTGAATATCCTACGATGCAGTAAGGAACAATACTATAAATGACTTGTGCAACCAGGTTACAAAAGGATGTGAATTTTGTTTTTCTATTTTAGACAGGTTTAATTAGTTGACTCCTAAAGACTGACTTTTTAGGGTTCCAGCAAAATAGAAAAGCCTGCTTCTCCATATCCAAAAGAGAATAGACTAGACGTTTCTTTGATGTTCTTTTGCTTGAGTATCAATTTAGAGCTTACTTTACAATTATTTTTTGCTCATAATGCAGAAATCAGTAATCTGAATAATTACCTGCATATACTCTGACATCTCGAAGTAGGCTCTACCAACTTGGCACAACACCCAGCCGGTATTGTAGTGGTGAGAAGGCAAATGGGTCAAAATACTGACTGCTTCTTTACAGTTGTACGAACACAAAGCTAAATAACCTTTGCCCATTTCCCGAAGGAGACACATCAAGCCATCTGGGGAAATAAAGCAGGACCCATTTAGCAATATGATCAGAAGTTACTTGTGTAAAAAACTACAAAATAAGAGATACTCTCAAATCACATGAAATGTAATGATTAATCAAATGAGTCTACAGGTTTAATATTTTATACACAGGCTTTGATTCGCATTTCCCCTATTAAATAATAAAATCTTACAACCAGAAACATTTTTCAACGAGGATACAGATTAAAAAATATAGGTAAAATCTGCCTCTGTGGTGTTGAGACATACACACACTCAGATCACAGTTGTATAGAATTGGGTGCATAAACGTGGACAGGAACAAAAAGATCAAAAAGCATTATTAAAGACAGGGACCACCAAATAAAGGTGTAAACATAAAGGAAATATATTAGGCAAGTTGAATGGCTTACGAGAGTAGGTCGGGTTCACATGACTTGATGGTTCCAGCATGACAAGGTCATCCCTTAGCACAGTCGAATACTGTTCAGGAATAACATGGCTAAATGAGTAGAGAATGTGCCCACTTGAGCCTCTATAGCATGCGAACAGTATTTGTATACAGCTCCAACGTTCTGATCACCACAGACCCAATATTCATAACACCTAGAGAAAGACTGCCACAGACTTTTCAGTGTAGGAATCTGGCATTTTATGTAGTGTACCAAAATGAGGTGCACTATGTACACAGTCCAGTCAACCCCTATTGGCTAATAGGGCTTAAATAAATAATCCCAAATGCTCTTTGTGGTAGTGCAGGTGAGCAGCTTTGATTTATCAGAGGGTGGTGTTAAGCATTTGTTTTACAGAGTCAATATATGAGACACAAGAAGAAACTGGAGACCAATTTAGAACAAGCATTGGCACACCCAAATGGTCTCGCCTTTGGGACCTCATAAGTGTTTAGCCATGCAACAGTTGATGTTGTTGCACCAAGGATATTGCGCTGCATAGCTAAATACTTATAATGTCCTGTACATAATCCCCTGTGAATTTTGCACATGCCAGTTGGCTCAGTGTAAATGTGGGATTACGTTTCTAAAGTGTTTATAATAATACAAAGGCTATTTTTGATATAACCTTGTGTGAAGTTCCTTTTGTAGTGTGCCTAGTGTGTTGCTGGTGTGTGTGTGTGTGTTGCGTAAATGCTTTACACATTGCCTCTGGGATACACCGGACTGCTTGTGCCAAACTACCAAGGGGATGAGCAGGGGTTAAACCTGACTGCTTGTGCCAAGCTACCAAGGGGATAAGCAGGGGTTATCAGTGTGTAATTCCCTTGCCCTGACTAAAGTGGTGGTTTCTGCCTGGCTTTGGAGCAAGCATTAACCAACCAGAAATCTAACATTGGGCCACGTGAGGTAGGTAAAAGCAGATGCTGGCAGCAGCAGTTCCCTGGCTGTCCTGCTCCATGAATGGATTTGCACTGGATTCCAGACTTGGAACGCAAACTGGAGAGCTGTTGGGGGCCCGGCACCTCCTGCATTAGCAGTTGGAGCAGGAGATTACTCACTGCGATATTTGGAAACTGGCATGGAGCGACAAAGTGGCGAGATGGGAGAGAAAAGAGCCAGAGGAAAAATTTGAAAAATGCCTATGGAAATGCAGTGAATGAAAGGTGTAAGCCGCCTAAGAAGAGCCTGGTTAATTATGTGACAACATCGAGGCGGAGTAGGAATGCCCGCATTTTTGCTGGTGCGCTGCTCTTTATTTTCGTACTAGGTTTTACTCTGGACTTTATATCTATTCACAGCTAAATGTCCTTTTGGGTGTGTAATCAGTCGATTTATCCCCTGCAGCGCCGCATTCTGTTCTTTTTATAAGGGAGTCAGTTTTTTTCACAAAATGGGTGTAGTGGCACAATTAGGAGCAATTTTACTGGTAAATACCAAGCTGTAATGGGCGGTAGGTGTTAGGGGAAAACCCGGGAGAGTAACTTAACTGCAAGCAGCACCGTGTGCCAACTAGTTGCTGTAAAGCCTCGAATACATAAACGATTTATTTTTCACACAGAAAAATAATTTGTTACAAACAGGAACGTAAAGCAGGTAAAAATCTGTCAAAGCTATATTTTGCATATTTCCAATACCATCACACACGTACATGGACGCGCGGGAACACACACTTGATTTTAGACAATATAGCAACGCTGGAACTTTTGTTTTGAAGGAATGTGGGGTACGCGCCTGGGGGAGGGTGAAGGAACAACGAGTGGCGAACACTGCTCAGGTCAACGTGTTTTCTTAGCATGCTGGCTGTATTAAAATGAGAACCATCAATATAAAAACAGCATTCTTGGTGAAGGTAAAGCAAACCAGCAGACGCATGTTTTACTAGAAAACATTTCTGTGAACTGAGAGGAAATGCAAGGTGAGATTATCTTAATAACATCTTAGAAAAGGGCTGTAATGATACGAGGTGAGGGAAGCTTTCTTTAAGTTAAATGAACACCACGCCAAACTTACAAGACAATAGTGAAAGCTACCACAGTCTGTTGCAGGAAGGTTTGGAGAGAGGCACATCCGGAGTCTACGGCCAATGAGCACTTGGGAACTCTATGTGGTGCACTAGTATTGGTGGAGACTGCATCAGACCCTCCTACTCAGTCAGCTCTCAGAAATATGTTCGGCCGTGGGATCGGTTGTGATGCTGCAGGAACGTGCTAGAATTAGCGATAAGACTATGTATGCTTCCCGTGGTAACAAAAACAAGGGCCTCGGCGAGCATCGCATACAGGAAGGGGCGTGGCCTCCTACAATAATGTAGACGGGGGTGCGGCTGAGAGCAGGTACACGCAGTGTTTACCTTGCGGGCGCAAGTGCGATCATTTCTAACACATGGCGCCGCTGCTCGCTCCCGCAAGGGAAATGCCAAACATGCACGCGCTGCAATAGAAAGCAATGCAAAACGTGCACGTTTTAGCCAAAATGCTGATCGATTCCAAAAGGTCCCATGCGCGCTGGGTAGGCGAGACCTAAAAAAGAACACGCGCGAGCGTGTGGTCAGAGTTGAAAGTCTTTACTAAAAGCCTCGCAGAGCAGCGCGAGCTGACTCAGGCGAGACCCAAAAACAGGGTCTCAAACAATAATTTGGATATACTGGTTCGTTTACACCAGGATACTTATGCCCAAGTGAGATGGGGCTAAGGGGTAGAGCTGACAGAACCAATTGATAGAGGCGTCTTAACCCCACCCTTTTTCCTTTAGATCTTAATGACGTGATAAGTTCTGTAGAGGACGGTTCAAATGATGCCCCTGGTCTCTGATGACGCAAAACATCTTTTACTTTTTGCAGACAACACCCTCATGATCGCATAACCCCCATGGGGCTACAGTGCTTAGTGAGCAAGTTTAAAAACTTGTGCTGATAGAGGTCTTATAAAAAAAAATAAAAAAAATGTCTCCAAGACCACATTTATGACTAAGTACACATAAATCTTTTAGGGGGATCAATAATGTTAAGGGTTTGCCTTCTGGAAAGGATAAACTAACCAAATCCAGGTCATGGGCGCCACAAGTTGATAACAGTATAAATTTAATTCAACACTCTGTGGCCATAGTAAGACAGTAATGAGCATTTTGAACAGGGACCATTTGACCTGCACTTGAGGTGTATAGAGCGAAAACGGAAGGTAGTGCACTCTACGGATCCAACTATGGGGCTTCTCGAGCCTTGCCAGACTGGGGATTGCAGAGAATAAATTTCTAAGAGGTATAACTAATCTTTCTATTAATACACCACTAAGACGAAATATGGGTTTTAACTCAATAATACATTTGGCTCAATTAAGACCACTATTGGATTGGAGAAGGTTTAAGTACTCTATTGAGCTGGAGGACTATTGTGGAGCTATGGAGGAGGTGGTCTCACTGGATATATGTCTTAAAATAAAGTGGTTGCTATATACGAATACAAATTGGTCTAGGGGAATATTGGTCTTCTATGACACCAATGTCCCACTTAGCCAAAACCACACTCAAAGATGCATACTGGGCTTACATATATGACCGTGAATTCCAGAGAGTCCTCTTGATTCTTAGATTTTAATACTTTGACTGTTTGAATCATTTTTGGATTTCATTACCTCATTGACTGCAAGGGCACTTTTCCTTACATTTCGCTAGGGCACTTTACCGATCATGTGTTTTACAGCAAACTGGAATACAGTAAAGATATTAAATACTGTTTGTCCTATTTGCCAGAAAGCAGTGGAAACACTAGCGCACTCTTTTTCTGCATGGACATACTCATCCTAGGAAAACATGGATTATCCCTGTTTGTAAACAATTAGGCTGCTGCCAACTAGAGGTAGCCTTACGCCTACTCCGCCCAGCTACGTCGCAAACAGTTGTTTGCGTAGTAGCCAAATACCTTTATTGGAGTTGTATTATTAGAAGGAGGCGCCAGGAATGAACAGCATAGTCTTTCTGGGGCTACTGTTTAGCTCGGTCTGATTTAAATATGTGCTAGACTTTAAAAATAAAACAAGCATTGGCATAGCCAATAGGTCTCGCCTTTGGGACCTTATAAGTGTTTAGCCATGCAACAGTTGATGTTGCACCAAGGATATTGTGCTGGATAACCAAACACTTATAAGGTCCCAATGGCGAGACCTATTGGCTACGCCAATGCTTGTTTTACTTTTTATTATCAATGTGCTCGCTGAGTTGCTCATGTTTTTTTTGTGGTGCTCGTTACGCAGTCTCACTGTGTTCTGGTTTGCGACAGGATAAGTTACCGTTCCAAGTTTGTTACAAACAGTGATGTGTAATATTTCGCTGCCTCGCAGTACTTTGATGATATTCTCATAATTTCCAGCAATGCTACCATGGCATTGTGCAGCTATGCAAAACCAATCACATCCATTCTATAACATGGTTGTTATATGCTACACACTATGATGGCTTTACTGTTTGACTTTAATATCCCATCACTGTATATGTTTATATAATTTTTGTTTAACCTTGAAAATCTAATAAATATATTCAGACAAATAAAACCATGTGTACACTCAAATAGAAGTGGTAAATATGTCTGTAAATGAGGCACACAATGCTATTCTTTTAGAGTCCATGTTGAAACATGTCCTTTTATTTCAGCTTATGTTTATTGTACTTTTATGAGTCAACAGTTTTAACCAGCACTGAAAGGCGATAGTCCCTGCCGCTTGTGGTTTATTCCACCCCCACCCACGCTATTGACTATAATGGCTGGAGAGCAAAAGCTATGTAAGGTATCTGATACCAGGAGGATTCCATCTCGCATGCTATGCACAGACTTGAGGGATTTATAAAACCATAATGTAGTCACCCCTGCCACAGTGTATAGTCTTTCAAAAGATACTGTACTTCAAGTTGCAAAACCCTAAATGCTGGCCATAAGTTCCAACTCCTGCAGCTGCTGCACACACGACAATTCCCAAAATTATCTTCGATATTAGGCAGGGCAGAATTTTGCACAACTGTAAGCATCAGTTGTGTTACTCTTTGTCGGTAATCTAGAATTTCAAATGCATGGAGCCGCTGTTGATTGAGAATAATGGAGATTCATCTACAGTAGTAAATGGTTGGGGAATTTCGGTGATCTGAGAAATTTGAGTTTAATATCAGGCCATCAGGGTGATTTTTTTTCCTAGGGTGTCACATTTCTGTACCATGAACACTTTGGACTAAAGAGTGGGTAGCCTACAGCTGCAGACAGAATGGTAAAGTGTGCAATATTGAATTTGGGAACAGCATGTGTTTGTGCATTTCTCTAAGTTGTATGTAGACAGAAGCAATTTGGTACATTTCAAGGGGTGGTGAACAGTTCAATAGGAATGCAGTTACATAGAATATAAACAATTTATTAATTGCTAGTATGATGTCTGGAAACAGGTTGGTCGGAATATGTAATAGAGTTAAGAAGAAAAAAATAAATGCTGTGCAGGTCTGTAAAAGTTGGTAGGACAAAGGTCATGTGTTATTGAGCCTGTTAACCTTTCAAGCAAGAAGGGTAAATAAGTGAAAGAAACATTTAAGGGACATTGTACACGACAAGCATCAACTACAGTACATACATTATGCAGCGCATGGGCGAGGCAGTATGTGGGTAACGCCTAAGAACAAGAAAACCGAGATTTCGATAATGTGTTTGGCAGAGTGCCAGTGTGCTGTGATAAAGGAAGGAAGGATAAAGAATCACAAACTTATTACAGAAAAGCAAATCTGGTTTGGGTGTTTTACTCCTCCGGCCAAGCTTTAGGCTGATTTGACTGATACTTATGTGGCTGGGTTAGAGATCAGAGTGAACTTGTGCTAAATGTAGGTGCCTCCTTCGACACAGATTCAAGAAGTAGCACTCAATCTACAGCTCACATTCAGTAATTGTCACAAGTACTCAGGAAAGTACCTTTCCTAGAAAAGTCATTTTTGATATCATACAATCAAAAGTACCTATTTAAGCTAACTTTTACGCGAGGAAGAGTATATTGCAAAATAGAAACCACACACCGTTTAAGTCGGGCATGAGCATAATGAACAGTAAAATGAACAGTAAAATGAACAGTAAAATGAACAGTAAAATGAACAGTAAAATGAACAGTAAAATGAACAGTAAAATGAACAGTAAAATGAACAGTAAAATGAACAGTAAAATGAACAGTAAAATGAACAGTAAAATGAACAGTAAAATGAACAGTAAAATGAACAGTAAAATGAACAAGCATTGGCGGCCGTGAAAGTGAAACTAATATCCCGCGCGGCCGTGAAACTGAAGCTGACGAAGGGGGAGAAGGAGGGCATAGGAAAGCCATAAACTAAGGAAAGACAGATGGCGCCTGATAGGAAACTGCAGCGGTGAAAGTACACAGCTGCGCGCGTGCACGCTCACGTGCATGCAAGCTTTAGGCCACAGTCAGCACTTTGATAACCCGTACGCTAAATGTCTCGGCCAGACCAGCGCATGCGCTGGATCAGGCGAGACCTAAAAATGTCTTTAGATGTCGGGTTTCTATTACCAGATCTCGGGGTCAGAGTCGCAGGGGAGACCCCTCCTCGTGGTGTTGGGCCACTCGAACTAGAGCCGTGGGTGGTGCAGGCTGACTCGCGGATTTGGCTGGAGCCAGAGTCTGTTGGTGAAAAAATCCAGTGTTCACGGGAGACAAAGTCTTCTCTTTGGAAGGCAGGGCAGGTCCTCGGGGTTCTGGAGTTTGCTGGCTGCAGGACACACCGGAGTTTTTCTTGTGCAGGTTCGAGGTGGAGACAGGCTGGGGCCAAGTCAGTGGGCGTCGTCCTCCTCTTAGCTTCGGCACGGCTGTTCGGTCCTTATTTTCTTCTTGGTCGTTGCTTGTTTGACGAGGCAAGGTTCTGGGGTGCCCCTAAATACTAGATTTAGGGGCATTACAGGTAAATAAAGAGGTTGGGACAAATGGGTCCCTTTCTTGGGGTGGGTACACACCCTATTATGCCACCCTTCAGTGGAAGGGGGGCATATGCCTCACTCTGGTTGGCTGGGTCCCCCCCATATGCAAGATGGCGGGGACAGAGTTGTGCTTCACCTCGCCTCCCTCACATAAGGGGTGGGGTTAGCAAAGGTGGGCACACCTCTCTTCCTCACTTGTTTTTCCTGCCAATGCTTCAGCCCACAGTGGGGGTCAGGACCGGTGGGGGCTAGTTCCTGAAAGCAGCAACAGGCCTGGGGAAGCTCACAAAGACGGCAAGCCTTTGAAGCTTTCCCTTCCTTGACCCGGTCCATCCTGGGGGAGGAGGCTTGGCACTTTGTCTCAGGATGTGCATTGTTTCAGACCCCCACGAGCACAAGCTCTTGACCCAGGGGTCCAGAAACATGTCTGGTGGTGGCAGCTGGGGAGCAGCCACTCAGCCTGGACACTAGTGGTAGGTCATTTTTCAGGGGGCATCTCTAAGATGCCCTCGGTTTGCATTTTTCATTAAATCCTACACTGGCATCAGTGTGTGTTTAATGTGCCAAGAAGTTTGATACCAAACTTCAGTTTTCAGTAAAGCCATTATGGTACTGTGGCGTTCGTAATGACAAACTCCCAGCACCATATACTCTTAATGGCATTACTACACTTACAATGTCTACGAATTGGCTTAGACACTGTAGCGGTACAGGGCTAATGCACCTGTTCCCTCACCACTGGTATAGTGCACCCAGCTAGAGGGGTGGCTGATCTATGCCAGGGCAGCGGGTTGTAGGCATGGCACACAGGGATGTGTGCCGTGTCGACTCTTCACTTTGTTCTGCACCAAAACAAGCAGCCTGCAAAGGCATTATGTAAGTGTAAAGGTACAGGGCCTCTAAGGGTGGCACAAGAAGTGCTGCAGCCCTTAGATGCCTTCCCAGGTCACAGTGCCCTGGGTACCTGTGGTACTATTTACCAGGGGTTGACCTGTGGCCATAGAGTGCCAATTGGGTTTCGTCTTAAATGCAGTTTTAGGGAAAGAACCTATGCCCTGGGGACATGATTGGCAGCAGCCCAGGGCACACTCAGTCAAAGTACATCAGCAGTTCAGCAAAAAGTGGGGGTAACCATGTAGAAAGAGAGCACTTTCTTAGAGAAAGCAGATCGGGAAGCGGTTGGTGGCTGCAGGTAAGTGGCTCGCCCACTTCAAGGGAGATACTGGCTGGTTGACAAAGTGCTGGAAGCCCTTCAAGCCTATGAGAGGATGCACAGCTGAAGGACGAGTCGGATCTTTGCCTCTGTCTGGACAGGAGCAGGCAGGGTTTGACGCCAAACTCCACAGCTTGTCCACAGTGCTTGAGTCTTCGGATTTTCTTTGTCCTCCTTTCAGGTAGAAGCATCTGAGTTCCTGGTGCCAGTGGGCCACCTAAATACTGCATTTAGGGTGTAAAACTGGCTCTATATATACACACACCAAAGTGAGGTACAGTGTGTATAGAGTCCAAGAGTCTCCAGATGTAGGTAGAGATTAAAGTTAGATAGAACCTTACTCTCTAATTGTGGTAGAGTGGTCGAGCAGTAAGGCAGTATCAGAGGACAGTGTTAAGCATTTGATGTACCCACTCCGTCAGCAAATTAATTCACACACTCAATAACTGAACTCTAGGCCAATTGTTTTTGTATAAAAATATATTGTTTATTTTTAGAACCAGGCAAGCCTGGTACAGGTAAGCATTAAATACTTTTCAGTAATAAGCAACTGGATATAGAACAGTTGAAAAATGCAATAGGAATTGTACTTTGAGTTACAGGGGAGCAGTAGTATGCAACACTTGGCAAATGCAGTACATTGAAATGAATAGGCTTTTTCAAAAATTGCAGGTAAGTTACTTTTACATTACTTTTTCTAACTCCGAACTGGATGCCTAGATTCAGCACTGGGACATTTCCTGAAAACAGTTGAGAAAATGCGTTTTGGTTATTGTTACAATTTTTAAAGAATATTTCAAATTTTCAAAACTCCACACCGTTTTTCGAAAGAAAATTGTCAATGTTATTCTATGGACGAAAAACAGGTTATCGGTTTGCAGGCAAGTAAACGACTGTGGGAGTTAAGGTTCTGGGGTTAGACTCAGGGGTCCCCCAGGGTCAGTGGTGCACTGAGATTGCACCCTCTGCGGCACTAGGGCGGCCAGGTGCAGAGTGTTGAGGCCCAATGTTATCCTATGGAGGACAGGGGGCTTCCGGTTGGTGGCAGCTGGCTAGCAGGCCACACGGCTGTGGAAGCAAAGCTCCTAGGGTTTAGCTCAGGGCAAGTTGGGGACCAAAGTAGCACCAAAGGTGCACCCTCAGCCGCACTAGGTGGGCCGGGTGCAGGGTGATGTTTTGAGGTCGGGTGCCCTGTTTACAATGGAGAACCTCTGGGATAAAGAAACACTGCAGGCTCGTGGATGAGAATCTTCTGGGTGCGACCACCACTTCGAGGGGTAAGTTGGGATATCGTAGGTGGGTTAGGCACTGTTGGTTTGGGCACACAAGGCCGTGGGGTGCCGGATGCAGGGGTGCCTTGGGACGTCGGATTGTCTTACCTGCCCTGGTTGCGGTGGGGGTCCTCTGGATTGAGGCAGCAGGCGTCGTCTGGAGACTTGAGGCAGGTCAGGTGTCGCCAGATCTCGGGTCAGGATCGCCGGGGGGACCTCCTCGTGCTGTTGGTTCACTCTAGCTCGGGCCGGGGTCGGCGGGTGCAGTGTGTGCTGGATTTGTGGTCTCTGGCTGGCACCAGAAGCTGCAGTTTAAACACGTCCAGTGTTCTCGGGAGATAGAGTCCTTGAAGTGTAGGCAGGCAGGTCCTCCGGGGTTTGTGAGGTTGCTGGCTGCAGGACACGCCGGCATGTCGCAGAAACCGGTTCGAGGGGAGACAGGCCTGTAGGGCTGGGGCCAAGTCAGTGGGTGTCGTCCTCTCGTTAGCTCTGCACGGCTCTTCGATCCTTCTCATCTTCTTTTCTTGTGGTTTCTAATCTGATGAAGCAAGGTTCAAGGTGCCCGCTAAATACTAAATTAAGGGCGTTACTGGTAGGTAAAGGGAAGGGACCAATGGGTCCCTTCCCTGGGGTGGGTACACCCCCTATTCTGCCACTCTCCTATGGGAAGGGGGCAGAAGCCTGGTCGGCTGGGTCCCCCCCATCCTCAAGATGGCGGGGGCTCGAGGTTGTGCTTCACCTCACCTCCCCCACCTGTGGGGTGGAGTTGGCAGAGGTGGGCACACCTCCTTTCCTCACTTGCATTTCCCCCGCCGGTTCTCCCGTCCTAATGGGGGGAAAAACCAGTGGGGAGCAGTTGCTGAAAGCAGCAATTGGTCTGGAGAGGCTCACAAAGGCAGCATGCCTTTGAAGCTTCTCCTTCGCAAACCCTGCCCACCCTGGGGGAGGAGGCTTGGCACCTCGTCCCAGGATGTGCATTGTTTCAGGACCCCACGAGACCAGGAAGCTCTCGACCCAGAGGTCCAGAAACATGTCTGGTGGTAGCAGCCTAAGCAGCTACTCAATCAGGTCACTAAGAGTTGGTCAAGTTTCAGGGGGCATCTCTAAGATGCCCTCTGTGGTGCATTTTACTTTAAATCCCGCACTGGCATCGGTGTGGGTTTAATGTGCTGAGAAGTTTGATACCAAACTTCCCAGTCTTCAGTGTAGCCATTATGGTGCTGTGGAGTTCGTAATGACAAACTCCTAGCACCATATACTCATAATGTGCCCAGGAATGGACTTGGGCACTATAGGGGTACAGGGTTCATGCTCCTGTACCCTCACCACTGGCATAGGGCACCCAGCTAGAGGGGTGACTGATGTATGCCAGGGCAGTGGTTTGTGGGCATGGCACACAGGGATGTGTGCCATGTCAACTATTCACTTTGTTCTGCACCAAGGCACTCAGTTTGCAAAGGCAGTGTGAGAGTGTCAGGGTACAGGGCCTCTGCGGGTGACACAATAAGTGCTGCAGCCCTTAAGAGTTCTCCTCTGGTCACAGTATGCCTGAGTGTAGCCGGGACTGGGTACTGAAATGGCAACCTTGAGGGCTGTGCAGACGCCAGCAGTCACGAGGAGCTTGGAAGGGGCAGTGGGAGGAGCTGCGCAGAGACCAGGGGTCAGAGGCTACTTACTGGAGCCACACAGCAGCCTCCATAAGTATTCCTCGGAGGTGGGAGGGGCTGGCAGTGAGCGGCAATCAGGAAAAGAAGCGGGTAAAAATGGCAGGAATGAACAATGGCCAGAAGCAGGGGCTGAAAACACAAGGATTGACATAGCCAATAGGTCTCGCTTTTGGGACCTTATAAGTATTTAGTTATGCAGCACAATATCCTTAGTGCAACAACATTAACTGCATGGTTGCATGGTTAAACACTTATAAAGTCCCAAAGGCGAGACCTATTGGCTATGCCAATGCTTGTTTTAGATCTTGCCTAGGGACAGCTTTGTTTTCACCCACTGTTTTGTAAAGTAAGGCACTGCAAAAACATTCTTATATTCAGCTGAATGCTTTGATGGCTTATATCAGCCATATTACTTACAACTTAGGCTGTCCCAATGTAGATATTCACAAACATGCAAGCGCCAGTATTTCCAAGGGCGCAGAGGTTGAAAGACTAACGTCGAATCAAATCGGTCTCTTGAAGCTTCTGCAGATGCATGCATCAAGCGCCGATTCCACATTATCTAAAGTCGCGTGCCAACAGTTTCCTTCAGTCTTAAGAATTGATAATAGAAACAAGCTCACAATTGGTAATAGGGAGATAGCCTTTATGATTTGCATCTTTGAGTGTCAATCATTTTTCATTTATGGCTTCATGCTACGAGGGGGAACAGTAGTACCTTGTCTGCCAGTCTTCCCTAAAAGCAAACTTTTGTGGGGAATCCAGTCACCTCACATATGCACCTCTCTAGTTCCACCCTGTGGCCGCCTGAGGAACACTTGTACATGTACACGCAAGATTCATTCAGCATTCGGTGTTCCTTAAAATATGGCACAGCGAATGCAGCAGCCGTTTTGGGAAACAACATCATGCTGCAGGAAAGAGCATGTTTCTCAACTCCAGACGATATGACATTTTAAATTTATTAGTATACTTTTAATACAGAGTTTCAAAAGAAAGAATTGCGACATGAAATCAACACTGCTGGTTTCGAAGGGAGCATCCTCGTCCCTAGACTTTACCTTCAGGCAGTATGTGTAGAAATGTATAACATAATAAAAATAAGCGCGTGCGCCTCAAGTTAAGAAAAGCACGCGAGTGGTCAGCGCGAAAGCACTTGAGCCATGACGGCGTGTAACTAAAAAGTAAAAAAAAAAAAAAAGGAAGCATGTCTGCTGGCGAGTGGTGTGCGATGGGCGCACACCATGACGAGAGAGGAAAGCCAGATGGCGCCTCCGCTCGTCATTGTGCGCGTAACCGCAGGGTCTGTGCTACCCAAAAAGCTGAGGACGCATTTCTAAAGCCCCCACTAATTAAATGTCTCGCCAGACCAGCGCATTTGCTGGCTCAGGCGAGACCTAAAAACCATGCAATAGGAGTGTAACAAGTGAAAGCAAATTAAATTAACCAGCGAAAAAGGGCCAAATAAAGAGGAATATGCTACTTACCAGTATGCATCTGTTCTTGGCATGTAGAGCTGCAGATCTACACACTTTTGCATAGATCGCCATCTGGTGTTGGGCCCGGATGTTTGCCATTTGTTTTTTCTCTTGGAAAGTCTTTGGAAGTCACGAGGTCGGTGACTCCTCCCTTGGATCGTATTGCGCATGGGCTTCGGCTCCATCCTCAGATTGTTTTTCGCCAACAGGGAAAGATGGAGCGTAGTAACAGTGAAGAAACCCATGTGTGTTGTATCTAAATAAGATAGACTGGAACAGATACAGGTAGCCGGGGAGGCGGGTGGGCATGTGTAGATCTGCAGCTGTACATGCCAAGAACAGATGCATACTGGTAAGTAGCATATTCCGTTCGAGGCATATGAGCTGCAGATTACACACTTTTGCATAGACTATATAGCAGTTCCCAACCTTAGCGGCGACCACCGGTATCTGTTGCAGTGGTTTGAAAGTGTTTTTAGGAAAGCCTGGCCCACACTAGCTTGTTGCTTGGTTTGCACATCTACACAGTAATGTTTAGTGAAAGTGTGCGGTGTTGACCATGTAGCTGCTTTGCAGATATCATCTAATGGGATGTTTCCTAGAAAAGCCATAGAAGCCCCTATCTTTCGTGTAGAGTGGGCTTTAGGGGGAACAGATAGCGTTCGTTTTGCTTTGTGGTAGCAAATCTGTATGCATTTTACAATCCACCTAGCTATCCCTGATTTTGAGATGGGGTTACCTTTGTGTGGTGGAGAGAAAGAGACATAGTTGTTTGGTCTTTCTGAAAGGTTGTGTTCTTTGGATATAGTAAAGTAAGGCCCGTTTAACATCTAGCATGTGTAGAGCCCTTTCTGCAACCGTTTGAGGTTGCGAGAAAAATACCGGTAATTCTACCGATTGGTTTAGATGAAAAGGGGAAATGACTTTAGGTAGGAATTTTGGGTTGGTATGGAGAACAGCCTTGTTCTGATGCATTTGGAGAAAAGGTTCTTGTATGGTAAGTGCTTGTATCTCACTGACCCTTCTAAGGGAAGTGATGGCTACAAGAAAAGCTGTTTTCCATGTGAGAAATTGCAGTTCGCATTTATACAAAGGTTTGAAGGGCGGTCCCCATTAGCCTTGAAGTTCCACAGAGGTGAGGGTGGTACTCTGGGGGGAATTATTCGTTTGAGGCCTTCCATGAAGGCTTTAATGGCAGGCACTCTGAAAAGTGATAGGTGCTGTCTGTTTTGTAGGTAAGCGGCAATTGCTGCGAGGTGTAGCTGAATGGATGTATATGCTAGGTTACACCTTTGTAGATGGAGTAAGAAGCATATGATGTGTTGCATAGACACGTCTAGAGGATTGATTGTGTTATGGCAATAAACAATAAATCTTTTCCACTTGGCAGCGTAGCAGGCTCTAGTGGTAGGGCGTCTAGCTTCTCTGAGGACGTTCATACAGTCAGGGGGAAGGTTAAGATATCCGAATTCTAGGATCTCAGGAACCAGATCGCAAGGTTGAGCTGAGCTGGATCCGGGTGCCTGATCTCTCCATGGTTCTGGGTTAGGAGGCATGGCGAGAGGTGTAGCTTTTGGTGTGGTACTACCGAGAGTTCCAGCAGTGTGGTGTACCAAGGTTGTCTGGCCCATGTTGGAGCTACTAGGATCAGTGTGAGGGAATGCTGTTGTAGCTTTCGCACCACTAATGGAATTAGTGAGAGAGGTGGAAAGGCGTACGCAAATTTGCCTGACCAGTTCATCCATATCGCATTGCCTTTGGACAATGGGTGTGGGTATCTGGCGGTGAAGTTTGGGCATCTTTTGTTTTCGTGGGTGGCAAAGAGGTCTATGTGCGGATGCCCCCACATCTGAAAGAACGGGTGAAGAACCTGTGGGTGAAGTTCCCACTCGTGGATCTGCTGCGTCTGTCTACTGAGCAGATCTGCCATGGTGTTTTGGACTCCGGGTACATGCTGGGCCAGGAGAAAGATTGTGTGGAATAGCCCATCTCCATATGCTCTGTGCTAGTTGAGAGCTGTGGAGAGTGTGTGCCGCCTTGTTTTTGAATGTAGTACATGGCCGTCATGTTGTCTGTGCGAATGAGGACTGCCTTGCCTAAAATCTGTGTTTGAAAGGATTTTAGGGCTAGAAAGATTGCCAGTAACTTCAGCTGGTTGATATGGAGTGACATTTGTTGCTGCGTCCATGTGCCCTGCACTGTGAGATGTAATAGATGAGCTCCCCAGCCGGAGAGCGATGCGTCTGTTAGTATTATTTGTGGAACCAGGTCCAGGAACGGTCGACCTCTGGAAAGATTTGTGGTGTTCCACCACTGCAAAGAGCGATGGGTGCGACCGTCTACCAACACCAGATCTGTCAGTTGCCCCTGGGCCTGGTTCCATTGGCGCGCTAAGCACTCTTGGAGTGGACGCATCTGGAGTCTTGCGTGAGGCACTATGAAAATGCAAGAGGCCATTATCCCTATTAGTTGCATAAACACTCTTGCTGGAAGGGAGTGTTGAGGTATGAATTTTTGACGCAAAGCCTGAATGCTTGCAATCCTGGCCGGATTGGGGTAGGCTATGGCTTTTGAGGTGTCTATGGTGGCACCGAGGTATTGCTTTATGTGGGATGGTGTTAGCTGGGACTTTTGGTGGTTCACCGTGAAGCCTAGCTGGTGAAGTAGATGGATTGTAGTGGCGGTGTGGTGTACACATCGGTTGTAGGACGTGGCTTTTATCAGCCAGTCGTCCAAATATGGGAAGACGTGCATGTGCTGTCTTCTGAGGTGTGCCGCCACTACCGCTAGGCACTTGGTGAATACCTTTGGTGCTGTTGTGACCCCGAATGGGAGCACCTTGAACTGGGAGTGTTGCCCGTCCACTACAAACCTGAGGTACTTTCTGTGAGCATGGTGTACCGGAATGTGAAAGTATGCGTCTTTCAAGTCCAGTGTGGTGAGGAAGTCGTTCTGGGAGAGGAGCGGAAGTACCTGCTGAAGCGTTACCATTTGACAATGGTCTTAATGTATGTATGTGTTTAGGGGCCGGAGATCTAGAATAGGCCGTAGAGTCTCGTCCCTTTTTGGTATTAGAAAATATTGGGTAGGCGGTGTGGCAGAGCGGGCGGTATTTGTTTTGCCTCTGCCTTTATTGTTATTGCCCCTATAGCCGCATCTTTGATAACCCCTTGTGAAGGTGCACTGAGCAGGGGATTTGTAGGAAGTGGACGCACTATCTGAGGAGTAGCCTCTAGCCGTACCCCAAAAGGAAGAGCGGCGAAAGGAGCACCTAGGAGGGTGTGACTGCAGGGCTCCCATAGATTTTGCCGTATCAGTGTCCTTCATTTTCTCGAGGGCCTCATCTACCTATGGGCCGAATAGGTGTTCTTGGTCAAAGGGATGATTTAGGATGGAGGCCTGTACCTCAGGTTTGAAACCTGATACTCTCAGCCAAGCATGGCGACGGAGGACGCTAGTGTTAATGGCCCTGGAGGCTGTGACCGCTGCATTTAAGGCACAGCGTATGGAGGTGTTAGTTATAGTCTTAACCTCTTGAATTATTTAATTGGCCCTATTTTTGTATCTTTCTGGGAGGTGGTGCATTATGGTTTCTAATTCATCATAATGCGCCCTATTGTATCTGGCCAATAGCGCTTGTGTTGGCGATACGCCATATATTGGCTGCCTGTGACGCAGTGCGCTTTCCTGACGCGTCTAGTAGCTTTGGCTCCTTGTCAGGTGGTGGTGCTTCGCCTGACGCCTGGGAGTTTGACCTCTTCCGTGCAGTGGAAACCACTAGGGAATCTAGTGGCGCTGGCTTTTTAATATAGGCAGGATCTGTGGGGGCAGCTTTGTACTTTTTTTCTATGCGTGGGTTAATGACCCTAGCCCTGATTGGGTCCTTAAAAACCTCTGGCGCACGTTTTATCACCCCCTTGAGCATAGGTAGTATGGAGGTAGACCTATGTGCGGTATCAAAGGTGTCGAGGAGGAAATCCTCCTCCACTGGGTCAGTGTGTAGCTCTACCCCGTGATAATGTGCCGCCCTCTGAAGTAGGTGGTGGAAACCTAATGAGTCTTCCGGTGGAGATGGCCTGGAAGGGTAAAGGTCATCTTGTGGGACGCCTGGAATATCTGGATTATTGTAGTTGTCCCATGGGTCTGGGGATCCTGTAGGGGTGGGGTCTTGGGGCACATCCCCTGGATCGTAATATGGGTCCCCCTGATCATCATCGTCTGGAGACGGGGTCGGAGAGCGATGAGGTGGGGGTGGAGAAGGTGGAGGGGACGGAGGTGGAGAGGGTGGAGGAGGTGGGGAAGGCATTCTGAAAGGGGAGGTAGCAGAGTCCTTCCTCTTTGGAGGTGGAGGCGGAGCCGGTTTTTCCAAATGTCTTTTTGGAAGAGTGCCAAATGTCCAGTTTTTGGATCCTTGGTAAGAGTCTTTTGCAAGGGATCCGGTGTAAACAGTTTCTATGACAATGTTTGTTCCGTCGGCGCCGAAGGTTTCGGGGCCGATTACTTTTTAGGCTTGTCCGTGCCGTGCTTAGCACTGGGCTTGGGAACCTCCGTTTTCTTGGTCGGCGCCGAGGTGGGCTTCGGCGTGGAAGTGGAAGTGCCGGTGCCGAGGGCCTTATGGGGGTTGGTCGGTACCGAAGATGGCGTCGGTATGGAAAGGCTGGGTTTCGACACCGAGGGCTTTGGTGCGGAGCTCGGTGTCGAGGTAGAAGCCGGTTTCTTTTTCGGTGCCGAAGTGTGTTTCTCGGCACCGCTGGAGGGCTGGCTCGAGCCAGAGCCGCCGGAAGGCTTACTTGGCTTCTTCACCGGGCCCGAAGGTGGGGTGTGTGAAGCAGTGTCTCTGGTCTTGCCTAGGCCCGGAGGCGAAGGCGTGACTGAAGCCTTTTTGGGTGTGGGCGCGGGTGTGGGAGGGGGTATAGTACTCACGACCCTCTGCGCCGGGGTGATGTCCTCCACATCGGACTCGTCGGCTTCGGAAGCACTGACGAGGTCCTCTTCGGTGTGCTGCTGTCCCGGATCTTCGCCGTCGTCCCCGAAGATGTCGAGTGGAACGGAGGTCGAGGAGTGCGCCATGTTCCGTGTGGCTCTTCGATCTCGAATAGTCTTTATCGATCTGAAAGACTTGCAGGCCGGACAGTCTCGAGCCTCGTGTTCAGGGGAGAGGCAGAGGTTGCACACCTCCTGAAGATCGGTGTGGGGGAATTTGGACCCACATCGAGGGCACTTCTTGAAAGGAGTTCTTTCCATCAGCTGGGACCGGAGCTTGGGTAGGCCCGAAGGCCGCCGTCGATGACTAGAACCGAAGATGTGTCGAAGAGAAGGTGATTGAGGAGATCTGGATCTGAACAATACCGAGATAAGCGAGGATTCCGCTTCGATCGTCGAACTGGAAATGTTTGGAACCGGAGCGCGAAGTATTACATCCGAGCCCGATGGCGGAAAAAAACAATCTGAGGATGGTGCCGAAGCCCATGCACAATACGATCCAAGGGAGGAGTCACCGACCTCGTGACTTCCAAAGACTTTCCAAGAGAAAAAACAAACGGCAAACATCCGGGCCCAACACCAGATGGCGATCTATGCAAAAGTGTAATCTGCAGCTCATATGCCCCGAACACATGTTTTCCTTTATTTCTATTGACACTAGATATAAAGGACAATTACAATGACATATCCATATTGAGCATTACAGAGGGACTGCCCAGTATCGGCAGCTATCCCTCGACCGTTATTGGTGCATTTTGATGATCATACTTTTGTAATACATAAGCAACATAGTGTATAAATGCATAATGACTGGCATATCAACAGATCTATGACATAAGGGATGCATGCGTGATGCTACGGACTATGGTATTACTTTGTCTTTTGCTGCCAATATTTTCTATGACAATTAAAACAGTAGAAAACTGACAGCATCTGGTGGTTATGGGATGATTCAACAGGGAAGGCATTAAGGCATTTAAGTCGCTGAGAGAGGCCTCTATGTATAATGATATTAGCCCACCCCTCCCAGCCCCCCCCCCCTTTTTCCTCCAAGGTTATATCCCCACTCGGTGTAAACCAGGAAGGGAGAAGTCTTGATTTATGAGTCTCTTTGAAGGGGCTGTTGCTAAGCTGCTAGCAGGCAAAGGGCCAAAGAAATTACCACTAATTTAAAAGTACGCCTGGCTGGGGACTGAACTCGCTGTCTCGAGGGCTGTGCAGACGGCAGCAGTCATGAGGACCTTGACCGGGGCAGTCGGAGGACCTGCGCAGAGACCAGGGGTCACAGGGTACTTACTGGAGCCACGCGGCTGACTCCATAAATAGTTCTGGGGGTTGGGAGGGGCTGGCAGTGAGAGCAGCAATCAGGAAAAGCAGCGGAAAAAATGGCTGGAGCGGACAATGGCCAGGAGCAGGGGGCTGGGGGAAAAAAAAAAAAAAAAGCACTAGAGGAGTACTTTATTTATGTAATGCATGTTTATATAGCGCGGACTTTACCCAAAAGTGTCCGAGCGCTTCACAATAGAACCAAGTACGTTACTGTAGTGATGAGCCAGACGGGTGTGGCTTAAAATAGAAGTTTATTCGAAGCAACTACACAGCGGAGGCAGCAGGCCAGACAGGAGATCTCCACATCGAAAAACTGTCTTCCCAGCATTCAAAACTTAGAATGCTCTGGCCATGTCTTCCAGCAACTACATCAACATTCTTTCTTAAAGCCATGCAACATAGTCAGAAACTACCAGTACTTGTTCAGGGCATCCCGGTTTAAGAATCATCCCAAACAAGCCTTGGTGATACATCCCAAAATATTCAACCCTTTGACAGCAACATAGATCTTCCCATTAATCACTCTTCCTTTGAACACCAGGTCATCTTCAAAATATCCTAATAGTTCTATTTTACGACGCTCATAGGATACTGGTGACTGATCGGGGTGTAGCAAACTTCTCTCTCCCCATGTTTCTAAGAATAATTCCCTGGTTATCATGGTTATTCTAGCTCCAGAATCTACTAGTAAATTCAACGGCTTGTTACCAACCAATACCTCAACAACAGTGTCAATGCATTCAACTTCATCAGAAATATGTGAAATATGATCTGGTTTTTCTGTGACAAAAAAACAATTTCGGAATCAGATTCACAATCAGATTCCTGAACACAAGCAACAGACCTTTTGATCATTAATTTTTTTTTTTTTTAAAACAATCTTTCGCAAAGTGTCCCGTTTTTTTGCAGTAACTGCACACAACATTTGCTCCTGGACATCTAGCCCCCCTTTGATGTTGTAGGTTACCACATCTGTTGCATATCTGCTTAACGCCCTGAGGGTGAATAATGTTTTTCTTTGACACCATTTTCTTTGCAGCCAGATTTCTAACTTCAGGTTTTGCGACTTCGCATTGTTTCTGTCTGGAGTTAGGCGAGACAAAGTTAACTGAGTCAGGTAGTTTATCTTCCAACTCCTTTAAAGATATTTGTGAAGCTTCGATGCTTTTGGCAATTTTTATGGTTTCATCTAAGTCAGGATTTGACAGAGAAAGTAATTTTTGACGTATTTGTCACTACAGTGACAGACAAATTGAGCTCTAATCAGTTCTAAAAATGCCTCAAATTGACAGTCAGATAGTTTTCTTAAAACATATATATGTATCGACATCTTCACCGTCCCTTTGCTGCCTTTTGAAGAATTTATATCGAAGTACCATTAAACTGGGTTGCTTGTGAAACCTAGTTCTAAGTTTAGTTACCGCATCTTGAAACACATCAATTTCGTCCCCAGGAACATGTGTAATATCAGGGAGATGTTTAAAGATAGACCTTCCCTCGAACCCAAGAGAATGAAGTAGTAAATATCTTTTCCGTTCACTGAATCTAGATGCTCCAATGGCACCTAGATAGGTTTGAAAAGCATCGAACCAAAGTTCCCACCTAACAGGAGGATCACCAGCTGATTCCAGGAAGGAGGGTGGTGGACTAACAGATTGCATGCTTGTGAACCAAAAAAAGAAATAAGAAATGTATAATTATCTAAAGCAACTAAATATAGAACTAACTATTGAGCTGTTTTAAGTTATCTTCTGGAAAAAAAAAATAGTGCAAGATTTGTGGAATAACTCAAGGAGAAATATTTTGAACTTTTTTTTTTTAGGTAAGTAGAATGGTTTGCAAACTACTTTTTCCAATAGATTTTGCCGTAAACCAAAAACGAGAAGGAAAACAAAATAGATTTAATAGAGCAATCCAGTTAGTGACTAAGTTGCACCAAGCTTTGCTATATTTTCCTATTTTTAAAACAAAAGCAAAATGTGTATTTGAGGAAATCTGTGTGCAGATCACAGAGTGACCTGCCAGAGATAGTGCCAGGACGTAATTGTAAATATTTTTTTTGTAGAGTGAGCGAATCACAGTGAAGATCCGCTGAAAACAACCTTAGCAGCTCAGAAATGGAGTGGTGTGTGTGCGAATCACAGTGAAGACTCGCCTAGAAGGTGAACAATGTTCAATTGTCACAGATGAATGGACGAACGTGCTGCGTTGCTTGGCAACTGGAAATGCAGGCAATCGGCTTCCACTTGGAGAAATGCGTCGCGTCACAATATGACTGACGCGAGGGCCAGGCATAAATAACAGCTTTGCGCATGTGCAGAGGAAAGCAGGCACAGTAATCACCTCGCGCATGCGCACTAGATGTCAGGTGGGCCACAATATGACAAAATTAACCAAATCAGACCCTGTCGGAAAAGAGCAGCCAGCGGCAAACGAGAGATCCTCGAGAATGCGATGGGCCTGACGTCCGAAGCAGAGTAGGCTTTTATTTTCCCTTTTTTTTTGTCGTCGGTAAATACACGTGCAGGGTAAGGTTCGGTTGGAAAAAGTCGCAAACACTCTTACCTCTTGACGTGTTCTTTTCAAAGCAGGAAATACCTTTTAAATCAAGTCCCAGATTTATGAAGTCGAGGTTTAAGTCAATACGTTCTTTTAAGATCCTTAGATCGTGGGTTGACAAAGAACATGCACTGCGCGTGGAGTCCGTTTGATAGCTGTGTAGCAGGGAAATCGTCGCCAATAAATTTGTAGTGATGAGCCAGACGGGTGTGGCTTAAATTAGAAGTTTATTCGAAGCAACTACACAGCCGAGGCAGCAGACCAGACAGGAGATCTCCACATCGAAAAACTGTCTTCCCAGCATTCAAAACTTAGAATGCTCTGGCCATGTCTCCCAGCAACTACATCAACATTCTTTCTTAAAGCCATGCAACATAGGCTAACATTGTTAACTTAAAATGTGAGACATAACAGTTACATGAGGAGAATTTTACATTTTTACACGTTACACGTTACAGATACAAAGGAGAAAGAAAAAGTAAAATAAAACAATAGATGGCAGTCATACAAAAAACAAATCGGATGAAGATCGTACAGGCATAGATTACAGATTTACAATATTGAAAGAACTTCCTTGAGGGACATGAAAAGGGATGTATTAGTTCTGGAAGTGTCTTTGGAAGAGAGTTGATTTGAGGTCAGTTTTAAAGGTCTGGGTAGAGCTGGTGGTACGGAGTAGAGGAGGAAGAGAGTTCCAGATTCTAACCGCATTGCCTGAGAAGGATTGAGCCATCGATCTTTCCATTTTGAAGGGAGGGGCTCAAGCAGTACATTTTCCGCATTACGAGACGGTCTAGAGCCTCCAGCGACTAAGTTTATTAGCCAGGTATTCAGGGGAGGAAGTGTGCAAGGATTTGTGGGTGATACAGGCAGTCTTCTAGATTGATCTTGCCTCGATGTGAAGCCATCGAAGAGAAGACAAAATGGGTGTGATGTGGTCACTTCTTTTGGCACCAAGGACAAAACGAGCCACTGAATGGAGAACGGATTTAAGAGGGGAAAGGTGGGATTTGGGGAGGCCAGCAAGAAGAGTTACAATAGTTCAATCTAGACAGAACCAGAGATTTGACCTAGGTTTTTTGGTCTTGCTCCGGAACGAAACGTCTAACCACCCAGAGAAATTGCTTTCTTTGCTATGGAAATTATGTGGGAGAGTAGATTGAGCCTTTTGTCAAGTCTGACACCAAGGGATTTTGCGCGGTCAACAACGATAGGTTTATTGTTGTGTAAATTCAGCTGACCATCCGAGATTGAACAGGAGGAGGAGAGAGTGAGGTAGAGAGTAGGAGGAATTCCGTTTTGGAAGGATTCAGAATGAATTGATGAGCTAACATCTAGTTTTGAATAGAGTTGAGCGTAGAGTTGAGGATTGAGATATATGCGCAAGACACCTTAAGGTAGATTTGAGTGTCATCCGCATAGAGATGGTAAAGGAACCCAGATTTACTTAGGAGAGTTCCCAATGGTTCCAAATAAAGATTGAACAAAGTGGGTTCAAGGATAGAACCTTGAGGGACGCCTTGACCTAGCGCCAATGAAGACGAAAGACTGTTCGCTATTTTAATCATTTGGGATCTGTTCGAGAGGAATGAGGCAAACCATTTAAGCACTGCGCCTTCCAAGCCCATTCTCTGTTGAGTGTTAAGGAGACTGTTGTGATTAACAGTGTCAAAGGCTGCTGTAAGGTCTAGAAGAATCAGAAGACAAGACTTACCCCACATAGAGTACACGCAGCGCATCGTCGACCACTTGCAGCAGGGCTGTTTCGGTGCTGCAGTTTTGAATGAAACCAGACTCGAAAGATTATTATCCTTAATATGTAGGGAAAGTTGTTTCGCTACACATCTTTGTGATTTTCTCAAGAAAAGGGAGATTAGTGTTGGGGTGGAAGTTGTTGAGGTCGTTCGCATCAGCGGAACGTTTTTCAAGAAGTGGGGTAGCCTGTCCTGTTTTAAGGGCAACAGGAAGGGAGCCTTGGCTGAGGAAGAGGTTAACCAGAATGGTCCAATAGGAAACAGTATGGGTGTAGAAATCAATGGCAATGTCACTAGAGATGGAGTCAAATGAATGGTTAGAGGGTTATACATTTTCAAAGAATATAGCGAATTCTGCTGCTTTCTTTGGAGAATCGTCAGGCTTGGTGGTTGAGGGAGAGCAGTTTGGATTTTTGATGAGATCAAGTTGTTTTTTTAGTCTGCTGGCTGGATTCTGAAGTGTGACGCTTTTTCATGGAAGATGTTTGTGGTATTTAGATCTCGCTGAACGAAGAATAGAAAGATTAGTGGTGGATGGAGATTGTCTCCATTGTTTCTCCAGGATTCTCAGGTTCTTCCTTTCTTCATAAAGGGATTTATTGAACCATGGTGCTGAAGAAATAGGCCTTTTCCTTTCGCTTTGAAGTGGAACGACATTATCAATTTCAACTGCAAGGACTGAGGCATTGGGAGATAAGATCGTTGACATCCAAGTTAGGGTCTAACCTCGGAAGTGATAACATAGCAGAATCACAAAGTGTGTCTAGGTCAATGTTTTTGGTGTTACGAAACCAGGTAGTAGTCCTTTTAGGTTGGCCAAGAGTTATAGAGTGTGATAGGTGGAGAAGGGGATGAGGAAGTGGTCAGACCAGTCTACTTGATTAGGGATAGCAATAGTAAGCATGTCTGCTTTAGATATAAAAAGGTCCAGAATAGAGCCCTTAGAGTGTGTTTCAGAGAAGTGTTGGATAAGATTTGCTGAGAGAAAAGTGGCAAGACTATTGGCAGAAGTCTTCCAAAGAGCCCTAGTGAAGTTTAAAGTCTCCCAGGAAAATCAGTCTGACTGAGAGTATTGGTCGCTGATGAAGACGGTGAGTTCCTCCAAAAAAGAAGAGCAGTCACCAGGCAGGAGACAAATGGCATGAAATTTGAAGGGGGAGCGGTGTTGCACTTGAAGCACCAGAGACAGGCATTTGAATGTACGGAAGGAGCTGTTAGGAAAAGCCTTAAGTTGAAGGGAGTTTCTGAAGATGATTGCAACACCTCCCCCAACTTTGTCTGTTCTGTCATTTCTAAAGACACAATAGTCGGTGGGTAACAGGTGATCAAACGGTGTGAGGTGATGTTGAACCACGTCTCAGTGAGGAAGAGAATATCAAGATTGTGGAGAATGATGGTGTCAGAAATTTCCAGACTGTGTTTAATTGCAGATTTGCAGTTGTGGAGCCAACAGCCCAACTCTGAAGAGACTGTTTTGGTGACGGGCGTTTGGGCTTTTAGGGGAGATAGGGATAATGTTCTTGAAGAGAGTGCCAGCGTAGAATAAGGTTGTTGATTGGTTCTGACAGAAGAGATGGTCGGAATACAGCACAGAGTAGACTTACTTGAAGAGGAAAGTGGAAGAAGGGTGACGATCGAAGTCTTGTAACTAGTCAGTAAGTTAGCAATGTCTGCAGTAGACAGATTGCGATTGGCTTTTTTGGGGCGCGGGAACAAGGTACTCCTCGGGAGTTTGGGGAAGTGAGTATTTGTCAAGGAAATTGGGTTGTTTGGAAAGGTAGGTATCTTAGTGCTTAAGAGAGATGGTAGCTTCAATTGGGAGATAGAGATGAGAAATCGTAATTTGTTTTCAAGAGAGTAGGGCTGAGCACGGAATGTTAGGTGGCTTGAAGGATACAGGAGGGAGTGCAATTGGCGAGGGAGGGCAGGGAGAGGTGCGGGTGTGGGGGGGTATTAGATGCAGGACTAAAAAGTGGAGATAGATGAGGGTTGAGAGAGGTTGTAGGTGCATCTGAGGTGGAAAGAAAGTAATCTTTGCTGATGTTAAACAGAGGAGAAGAATGGAGATCAAATTTAGGAGGAGACAGGTGAGGAACGAGGAGGGAGGGCGGAATGCAGGGAGGAGATAGAGGAGAGTCAAAAAAAGCCAAGAGGCTTGGGGAGAAAAGAGGAGAAGGGGCTGGAAAGGTCCCGTAGGCTAGGAGAGGTGAATTTATGGGGACCGGCCCCCAGCAGAGTGGGGGGGATTGGGCTAGAGCATGGATACTCACAAACTTTCTCTCTGGGGCCAAATTTACAGTGTGGTTTGTGGCTGAGGGCCGCACCGGTGGGGGCAGTGGGGGAGGGGGCGGGGCTAGAGCAAAAAAAAAAAACTATGACCATGAGGTTGAACACAGGCCCCTGCAGCGGATGCCTTCGTCCACTGAGCCACCAGACCCGGCATCTCTATCTCCCTCTCCCTCTCCTCTCCCTCTCCCTCTCCCTCTCCCTCTCCCTCCCTCTCCCTCTCCCTCTCCATCTCCATCTCCCTCTCCATCTCCCTCTCCCTCTCCATCTCCCTCTCCATCTCCATCTCCCTCTACATCTCCCTCTACATCTCCCTCTACATCTCCCTCTACATCTCCCTCTACATCTCCCTCTACATCTCCCTCTACATCTCTCTCTACATCTCTCTCTACATCTCTCTCTACATCTCTCTCTACATCTCTCTCTACATCTCTCTCTCTCTCTACATCTCTCTCTACATCTCTCTCTCTCTCTACATCTCTCTCTCTCTCTACATCTCTCTCTCTACATCTCTCTCTCTCTACATCTCTCTCTCTCTACATCTCTCTCTCTCTACATCTCTCTCTCTCTACATCTCTCTCTCTACATCTCTCTCTACATCTCTCTCTACATCTCTCTCTACATCTCTCTCTACATCTCTCTCTACATCTCTCTCTACATCTCTCTCTACATCTCTCTCTACATCTCTCTCTACATCTCTCTCTACATCTCTCTCTCTCTCTACATCTCTCTCTCTCTCTACATCTCTCTCTCTCTACATCTCTCTCTCTCTACATCTCTCTCTCTCTACATCTCTCTCTCTCTACATCTCTCTCTCTCTACATCTCTCTCTCTCTACATCTCTCTCTCTCTACATCTCTCTCTCTCTACATCTCTCTCTCTCTACATCTCTCTCTCTCTCTACATCTCTCTCTACATCTCTCTCTCTCTCTACATCTCTCTCTCTCTCTACATCTCTCTCTCTCTCTACATCTCTCTCTCTCTCTACATCTCTCTCTCTCTACATCTCTCTCTCTCTACATCTCTCTCTCTCTACATCTCTCTCTCTACATCTCTCTCTACATCTCTCTCTACATCTCTCTCTACATCTCTCTCTACATCTCTCTCTACATCTCTCTCTACATCTCTCTCTACATCTCTCTCTACATCTCTCTCTACATCTCTCTCTACATCTCTCTCTCTCTACATCTCTCTCTCTCTCTACATCTCTCTCTCTCTACATCTCTCTCTCTCTACATCTCTCTCTCTCTACCTCTCTCTCTCTCTACATCTCTCTCTCTCTACATCTCTCTCTCTCTACATCTCTCTCTCTCTACATCTCTCTCTCTCTACATCTCTCTCTCTCTACATCTCTCTCTCTCTACATCTCTCTCTCTCTACATCTCTCTCTCTCTACATCTCTCTCTCTCTCTACATCTCTCTCTCTCTACATCTCTCTCTCCATCTCTCTCTCTCTCCATCTCTCTCTCTCTCTACATCTCTCTCTCTCTCTACATCTCTCTCTCTCTCTACATCTCTCTCTCTCTCTACATCTCTCTCTCTCTCTACATCTCTCTCTCTCTCTACATCTCTCTCCTCTACATCTCTCTCTCTCTCTACATCTCTCTCTCTCTCTACATCTCTCTCTCTCTACTTCTCTCTCTCTCTCTCTACATCTCTCTCTCTCTCTCTACATCTCTCTCTCTCTCTCTACATCTCTCTCTCTCTCTCTACATCTCTCTCTCTCTACATCTCTCTCTCTCTACATCTCTCTCTCTCTCTACATCTCTCTCTCTACTCTCTCTCTCTCTCTCTCTCTCTCTCTCTCTCCCCCATCTCTCTCCCCCCATCTCTCTCTCTCTCTCTCTCTCTCTCTCTCTCCATCTCTCTCTCTCTACATCTCTCTCTCTCTCTACATCTCTCTCTCTCTCTACATCTCTCTCTCTCTCTCCATCTCTCTCTCTCTCCATCTCTCTCTCTCTCTACATCTCTCTCTCTCTACATCTCTCTCTCTCTACATCTCTCTCTCTCTACATCTCTCTCTCTCTACATCTCTCTCTCTACATCTCTCTCTCTACATCTCTCTCTCTCTCTCTACATCTCTCTCTCTCTCTCTACATCTCTCTCTCTCTCTCTACATCTCTCTCTCTCTCCACATCTCTCTCTCTCTCTCCACATCTCTCTCTCTCTCTCTCTACATCTCTCTTCTCTCTACATCTCTCTCTCTCTCTACATCTCTCTCTCTCTCTCTACATCTCTCTCTCTCTCTCTCTCTCTACATCTCTCTCTCTCTCTCTCTCCATCTCTCTCTCTCTACACTCTCTCTCTCTCTCTCTCCTCTCTCTCTCTCTCTACATCTCTCTCTCTCTACATCTCTCTCTCTACTCTCTCTCTCTACATCTCTCTCTCTCTCTACATCTCTCTCTCTCTCTCTACATCTCTCTCTCTCTCTACATCTCTCTCTCTACATCTCTCTCTCTCTACATCTCTCTCTCTCTCTACATCTCTCTCTCTCTACATCTCTCTCTCTCTCTACATCTCTCTCTCTACATCTCTCTCTCTCTCTCTCTCTCTCTCTCTCTCTCCCCCCATCTCTCTCCCCCCATCTCTCTCTCTCTCTCTCTCTCTCC